>NC_056433.1:68409197-68715864 GCF_018296145.1 Oncorhynchus tshawytscha
ACTCAGTGTATGTCGTAATGTAAAGGAGATGGATCTCCTCCTCAGGTGTGGCGTGTGGAGGATGGTGACCAGGTGCCAGTGGACCCCTCCAGCTATGGCCAGTTCTATGGAGGTGACTGCTACCTGGTACTGTACAGCTACCGCCTGGGAGGCAGGGAGCAGCACATCATCTACACCTGGTGAGTATTGTTCACCATATCGCCACAAGGCTTAAGCTATAGGCCTAACTCTGCAGGAGGCAGGAACACATCCGTTCTCTGTCTTTGTCCCTATTCATATCCCTGTAAGATTGATTGATTGATGATTGCAGGCAGGGGCTGAAGTGTACTCAGGATGAGCTGGCTGCCTCCGCCTTCCTGACAGTCAGGCTGGATGACTCCATGGGAGGGTCTCCTGTCCAGGTGAAATACTAATTCAGACACTATTCATAACAGATATATCTTCTTTAATCACATCACATATGTCATAAAAAGGGGTTCTCTATATATCATTGTCTTGACTTAAATGGTTGAACTTGTGAAGGCTCCAGAGGCACTGCTCTGTGGCTGACCCTGTGCAGGTTCCAGCCTCTTGTGTGTGTGTGTGTGGATCCTAATCTTTGGTTTGAAGGATGTGCTGAAGTGTCTCATCTCCTACTCTCTCCTCCAGGTGCGTGTGACTCAGGGCCAGGAGCCGGCCCACCTGATGAGTCTGTTCAAGGGGAAGCCCATGGTGATCTCCCTGGGGGGGACATCCCGTAAGGGGGGCCAGAGCAGGGTGGGCTCCACACGCCTCTTCCACATCCGCCAGAGCTCCACCAGGGCCACACGGGCTGTAGAGGTCAGTCAGTCATACAACATATACAAATCAAATCTAAATGTATTGGTTGCATACATATACACACACACACACACACACACTGAAGGCCTATGTAGGTTTAGGTGATCAAACTACAGTACTAACCACTGATATTTTTAATGATCCTGATTACTTTAAATTAGGGCAGAAGTTATGAAGTTACATAAGGAATATGAGAAAGGAAAAATGTATATTCGGACAGTTAATAAAGTAACTGAGGATGATTATTGGATAGGAGTACCTCACCACTTCTCTTTCTCTCACTATGACTCCCTCGCTCCCATTCTCTCCTATCCAGGTGGAGCCCTCTGCTGCATTCCTGAACACCAATGATGTGTTTGTGCTGAAGTCCTCTAACACTGTGTTCCTGTGGAGGGGAGTGGGGGCCACTGAGGAGGAGCTGGCTGCAGCCCAATACGTCACCTCTTTCCTGGGAGGAGGAAGTGCCACTGAGGTGTCAGAGGGCAAGGAGCCAGGTGGGTGTTTTAGTCTTACACCTAATCACAGGCATAACATAACATATTTTAGTGATGATAGGATTCATTTACTTTCTCTTTTAAATACGTTTAATGTAACACTTTTATTAGCAAATAATACATATGAACAGTCATTACAAAATTACTCCAATTGATTCTTGTGTTTTTTATAGCTACTTTTTGTTTTTTAGGCAAATGCCATGGCCGGCTTTATAGTTAATTTTTCAGATTTTCCTTCATTTGCATTGAATTAAACTTGTTTTCCATACTGGTATGATGAGTGTTTCTGATGTATTGTATTGTTCTGCATCCTTCCCCAGCTGGGTTCTGGTCTGCTCTGGGAGGGAAGAAGGAGTACCAGACCTCTAGGAGCCTGCAGAAGATGGTTAAGCCACCACGCCTGTTTGGCTGCTCTAACAAGACTGGCAGGCTCATAGTGAGTAGAGGGTGGATTTCTCTTAGTGTAGGGATGGAATATTTTCTTGTGAAGGATACTCTGTATTCATCTCTCTCTCTCTCAGGCTGAGGAGGTGCCTGGAGATTTCAACCAGTCAGACTTGGCAACTGATGACGTCATGCTTCTGGACACTTGGGATCAGGTAAGGTCTTGGCCTGATGTTGAAGACCATTATACAATATAATCCACATGATCCCAGTGGCTCTGATACAACTGAAGTCCTGCCATGATAGTTTTTAAAGGAAGTGGTCCAATCCTCCAATCCCTCTCCACATTCTGCTTTTATTGTTTCTCTATCCAATGATCCCCTGAGGGTGCAGGGTTGAAGCCATAGAAATAGAATGAAATACTTCCTGGCATGGGTACACCCAATATGGCCGCCGCTCCACCCATCAAGGAGCATTGATTTGAATGGGAATGGCAATTCTAGTCATTTAAAATTGTTATATTACTTTTACAGATCTTCCTCTGGATCGGCAACGAAGCCAATGAGGTGGAGAGGACCGGATCAGCAAAAATTGGTACGATTGATAAATAATCTATTGGCCATTGTTGATGCATACACGCTATCACTACCTCAGTGTAGTCACTAACAAAAAATGTCAATCTATAGCAGGGTTTCACAAACTCTGTCCTGGGCCCCCCCCATTTAGTTTGTTCCCTAGCACTACACAGCAGATTCAAAGAATCAAAGCTTGATGATGAGTTGATCATTTGAATCAGACGTGTAGTGCTAGGCCAAGACCGAGTTTGTGAAACTGATCTATGGAGCTTAATGTAGAGCTTTCTTCTTTTCTTTTAGCCAAAGACTATGTGGATTCGGACCCTTCTGGTCGCCGGGGCATTGCCATCACTACGATCAAGCAGGGAATGGAACCACCAACCTTCACCGGTTGGTTCCAGGCCTGGGACCCCAAGTTGTGGGAAACCGACCCTCTGGAGCGTATCCGCGCCCGCTTTTAAACTTTACTGTGCTCAACCACTTCCTCCTGCTCCCTCCCCTCGCATGGCTTCTTCTCCTGCATTATCCTCTACTCCTGAAAACACAAGGCCAAGACATATGAAAGACATGTGCAAGCAGTTGGACCCATAAACCCAATGAAACTGGTCTGGTCCATTATATTGGATTAGCCTGGTCTCAGATCTGTTTGTGTTCTTGCATACTCCATTGCTGGTATTGTCAAGCCAAATGTTTGACATGAAAGTGAGTGACAAGAAGTTGGAATGATAGCACAAACAGACTGGCACTCATGCTATGCTTGGATGAATATCTCAGAAAATGTTGTCTTTATTTTGTTATTATCATGTATAACTGTATGGCTTCTCAATGAAACAAGTGCCAATGCTCAAACACAGGAATGATAGTTAAATACAAGAAAATGCCAAGTCTATTTCATGCTTGTATACTGTCGTAATTTTACTCTGAATCCGATAAAAATGTACTTCTGAAGAGAAACAACCAACAACCAGGTTTTATGGGATTTGATGATTGTTGTATTAAAACATCCTGCTTTTTGAAAGGGGGTTGTGTTTTTTTATTATGTCTTGCATTATGTACACTGAACAAAAATATAAACGCAACATGTGAAGTGTTGGTCCCATGTTTCATGAACTGAAATAAAAGATCCCAGAAATGTTCCATACTCACAAAAAGCTTATTTCTCTGAGATGTTGTGCAAAAATGTGTTTATTTCCCCGTTGGTGAGCATTTATTATTTGCCAAGATAATCCATCCATCTGACAGCTGTGGCATATCAAGAAGCTGATTTAAACTGCACGATCATTACACAGGTGCACCTTGTGCTGGGGACAATAAAAGGCCACTCTAAAATGTGCAATTTTGTCACACAACACAATGCCACAGATGTCTCAAGTTTTTGAGGGAGTGTGCAATTGGCATGCTGACTGCAGGAATGTCCACCAGAGCTGCTGCCAGAGAATGTAATGTTTACTTCTCTACCATGAGCCGCAACCAATGTCATTTTAGAGAATTTGGCAGTACACAGCCAGAAGAGGACTGGACACATCTCAGAGCCTGGTTACTCTCTAGTTTTCTTCCCAGCTTCCTGTCTTTCTTGAAATCTTTCTTTCTAGCAACCGTGCTATTACATCTGCATTGCTTGCTGTTTGGGGTTTTAGGTTGGGTTTCTTGTGACGAATGCTGATGTAAAAAGAGCTTCATACAATACATTTGAATGATTCTGTGTGTGTATAGGTGTCAGCTATGTGTATGTGCTGGGTGGTAAACTACTATATTTAAGACTCGATCATGCAACCGGCATTGGATAATGAGAATTGAGCTAACTGAGGGAGCCTTGTGAGTAAGAGGTGCTTTGGAACAGGCAGCCGGGAAAAATGAATTTATAATGACTATATTCAGCCCAAGAGCACAACGGCCACTAGCCGCAAAATGCATACATTTTTTTAGGGGCCATTACGGCCACACAAGGGGGATGCCGCTGTGAAATTCGAGGCATGATCAATTGCTTGTCAAATAGTGAATGAGAGACTGATGAAGTGTGTGCAACCTGAGCAAAAAACAAAGACTGCATGCCTTTTTCTAATCATCATTAGTCTCATCATGCAGCCTTAGAATGTATTAAAGCCCAACATTTGTATCACAACTAAAGTGTCATAAATAACTCTAAATTAAACATAATACGAGGACAAGCTTCTTTGTTAACCACTCAACACAGAATAGCTGTGCGCACACTCCCTAAAATTGTTTAGAGAAAATATCCTTTCTATATTATTCAGCTACGTTCAATTGTATTCTTCATACTATAAAATAACGCCATAGAATTCTAAGCAAATCTTGTCTAGTGTAGCCCACAGCTATATGGCATAGCCAGGTCAGGGCCTAACATAAGGACAACTCAGAGTATACTACTCTGTTCTTCTGTAATAGACATTTTTTTCATATCATGTTTCTTTGGACCTGTCTAAAATATATAACGGATTTATTGTGTTGGTGTAGCAATATCACATGGACTTATTAGACTTTTTACAATTTATATTTTCCAAAGGTCTGAATCAGTGGTGAGCGATAAGGCACTAGAGTGGCAAATCACACTTGCTGTCTATGCCTGGCCAGCTCCCCTCTCATCACCGGGATTATCTGCCTCTGACCTTATTAAAAGGGCTGAGTCACTGGTTTGCTGTCTCTCTCTCTCTCTCTCTCTCTCTCTCTCTCTCTCTCTCTCTCTCTCTCTCTCTCTCTCTCTCTCTCTCTCTCTCTATTTCAATTCAATTACATTCAAAGGGCTTTCTTGGCATGGGAAACATATGTTCACCCAATAGATAATTGAGTTTACCAAAATTTGATTTGTTTTGGAATCATTTCTCTCTGTCTATCTCTGCCGCACCTGCTGTCTCGACCTCTGAATTCTGGGTTATGAAAAGCCAACTGAGATTTACTCCTGAGTTGCTGACCTGTTGCACCTTCTATAACGACTGTGATTATTATTTGACCCTGCTGGTCATCTATGAATGTTTGAACATCTTGAAGAAAGATCTGGCCTTAATGGCCATGTAGTCTTATAATCCCCACCTGGCACAGCCAGAAGATACCTGGCCACCTCTCAGAGCCTGGTTCCCCTCTAGGTTTCTGCTTTTCCAGGGTGTTTTTTTGCTAGCCCCCATGCTTTTACATCTGCATTGCTTGCTGTTTGGGGTTTTAGGCTGGGTTTCTTGTGACAAATGCTGATGTAAAAAGGGCTTTATACAATCTATTTGATTGATTGTGTGTGTGTATAGGTGTAGGCTATGTGCTGGGTGGTAGACAATTTACCCATGGCACAGTATTTATTTACCCTAGTCTGACTGACACCAAACACACACCAAAGTCTTCCTCTACTCTCCCTCGCTGTGTACCACATGAGTCTCGTCAGCCAAGCTAAGTTTGCCCACACACCCTACTTCTTTGACCACTATCCCTACTAGCCCACAGCCACCCCACTAATCAATCTCATATAAAAGTCTTATAACATTAGTTAAGCCCTCAGACGGGGTCAGGCGTACTTCTCTTGTGTGTGTGTGTGTGTGTGTGTGTGTGTGTGTGTGTGTGTGTGTGTGTGTGTGTGTGTGTGTGTGTGTGTGTGTGTGTGTGTGTGTATTGTGCTATCGCAACCCACAACTGTCTCAGACTATGTTAGGAATATTTATTTCTCACACAATAGAATAGGTCAACTTTTGTACTATGGCGGGATAGTAGATTTACATTGTCTAGTGCTTTTGATTTTTTTACCTTTGGACTACTCATCTTGTTGTCTGACAAAAAGTAGAAGTTGGCAGTTCTTCCAATATCTTCAATATGCACCTCGGACGCGTGCAGTTGCGTCCAGGATGTGTCTGCCTTCACTTGTAGCCTGTGAGAAAGACTTGATCATGTGACTGGCATTGGACAATGAGAATTGAGCTATCTGAGAGAGCCATGTGAGTAAGAAGTACTTTGGATCAGGCAGCCGGGAAAAATATATTATAATGACTATTTCAGCCCAAGGGCACAACGGCCACTAGACACAAAAGACATAAAACATTTTAGGGGCCGTTACGTCCACACAAAGGGAATGCCGCTGTGAAATTCGAGGCATTATCAAGTGCTTGTCAAATTGTGAATGAGAGACTGATGAAGTGTGTGCAACCTGAGCAAAAAACAAAGCAGAGCCCATGCCTTTCATGAAGCGTTTTTCAAATCATCATTAGAGTCTCATCATGCAGCCTTAGAATGTATTAAACATTAAAACATGTAACCCAGTGTGTGTATCACAACTAAAGTTGTAAAATAATGCCATGGAATTCTAAGCAAATCTTGTCTGCTAAATGAACTAGTGTAGCCCACAGCCATATGGCATAAGGACAACTCAGAGTATGCTATTCTGTTCTTCTGAAATAGACTACAGTTTCTTCATATCATGTTTCTTTGGACCTGTCTAAAATATATAATGGATTTATTGTGATGGCATAGCTATATCACATGGATTTATTAGACTTTTTAAAATGTTGTTTTTCCAAAGGTCTGCATCAGTGGTGAACAACAAGGCACTGGAGTGGCGAACCACACTTGCTGTCTCTGCGTGGCCAGCTCCCCTCTCTCCACCGGGATTATCTGCCTCTGACCTTATTAAAAGGGCTGAGTCACTGGTTTGCTGCCTCTCTCTCTCTCTCTCTCTCTCTCTCTCTCTCTCTCTCTCTCTCTCTCTATTTCAATTCAATTACATTCAAAGGGCTTTCTTGGCATGGGAAACATATGTTCACCCAATAGATAATTGAGTTTACCAAAATTTGTTTTGTTTTGGAATCATTTCTCTCTCTCTGTCTATCTCTACCACACCTGCTGTCTCGACCTCTGAATTCTGGGTTATGAAAAGCCAACTGAGATTTACTCCTGAGTTGCTGACCTGTTGCACCTTCTATAACGACTGTGATTATTATTTGACCCTGCTGGTCATCTATGAATGTTTGAACATCTTGAAGAAAGATCTGGCCTTAATGGCCATGTAGTCTTATAATCCCCACCTGGCACAGCCAGAAGATACCTGGCCACCTCTCAGAGCCTGGTTCCCCTCTAGGTTTCTGCTTTTCCAGGGTGTTTTTTTGCTAGCCCCCATGCTTTTACATCTGCATTGCTTGCTGTTTGGGGTTTTAGGCTGGGTTTCTTGTGACAAATGCTGATGTAAAAAGGGCTTTATACAATATATTTGATTGATTGTGTGTGTGTGTGTGTGTGTGTGTATAGGTGTAGGCTATGTGTGTGGCATGCTAATGGATGCTAATCATGCTCCTGTATAAGGCTGTTTCTGCTGAGTCTGACTACAGTGGATTACTGAGCCGAAAGCAAATCACCTTTACTCCCTCTCTTTCATCTCCTCATGCTCACTCTTATTCCGTCCTTCTCTCTCATTCCCCCCTCTCTTTCAATCTTCCCTCACTTTCGCTCCCCCATTGCTTTCATTCCCTCCTCGCTTTCATTCCCTCCTGCTGTCCCTCATTACCTGATACTGGAGTTGTGAGACCAATTTATTGTTGTACCGTTCAAATCACTTTATTAGCCTTGTCCAGGAATTTTTCTCAATTTAGGTTCTTAAAGACAAAGGAGTTTCTGTGAGACTAACAGCAGCGATGAACCAGAAGATTGTCCTCATCACAGGTTGCTCCTCAGGCATCGGACTGGCCCTGGCTGTACGCATAGCCAAGGATGAAAAGAAGAGGTTCATTGGTAAGTTAATGGGTACTCTTTGGGTTGAACAGAATTTGGATATTTAATGTTATGGTAACCAAAATGTGATGTTTATTCCACCTCTGTCAATGGATGAAATGTCAGCTATCTGTTAAAATTATTATGGAAAGCAGTGAAATTGTCAGGATGGTTCCTTTACCTTCAAAATCCCCAAAAGTATGGTCAGAAACTCCTAATCCCCAGACTATACAGCTATACAATATTCATAGACAAACTTGTCTGCTTCCAAGAGACTAAGATACACCTGTGTTGTGTTCTCCAGTGTATGCCACAATGAGGAACCTGGGTAAGGCAGAGGCACTCGTGGAGGCGGCAGGCAGGACTCTGGGCAGGACCCTGGTGATTAAACAACTGGATGTGTGCAATGAAGACTCCATCAAGGCCTGTGTGGCCAGCCTACCGGATGGCAAGCTAGACATACTCAGTAAGTACGGATGCATGCCTACACCCTTATCTGGTATTACATGTAGGCTAATGACCTCACATTTATATGTATGGACACTGTCTTCCCTGATCGCGTTTGCATTACAAACCCAGTAAAGCATTTGACTGTAATTCTTTTGTAAGGCTAGTTGGTTGTACAGTCAAATTAAAATGGCCTGCACTGACTTTTCCCACACATCCCAATTCCAGTGGCCGGTTCAGTAGGATGTAACGTTACAGAACATTCAGGCAGAAATGTATCATAGAAAACAGATATAATTGTCTATCATGTAGAATAGGGCATCGTTTCAGCTCTGCTGATTCTATTTGTATTTGCAAACAAATCGAATCAAAAATCAAATCAAATTTATTTATATAGCCCTTCGTACATCAGCTGATATCTCAAAGTGCTGTACAGAAACCCAGCCTAAAACCCCAAACAGCAAGCAAAGCAGGTGTAGAAGCACGGTGGCTAGGAAAAACTCCCTAGAAAGGCCAAAACCTAGGAAGAAACCTAGAGAGGAACCAGGCTATGTGGGGTGGCCAGTCCTCTTCTGGCTGTGCCGGGTGGAGATTATGCAAACGCAATGATCAGAACGTTTTCACATAACTGAATAAACCTATATTTTCCCCTCTCAGTCAGCAATGCTGGGATGGGTCTGGTAGGCCCCATAGAGTGTCAGTCTATGGAGGAGATGAAGGCTGTCATGGATACCAACTTCTTTGGTCTAGTGAGACTCCTCAAAGAGATCCTACCAGACATGAAGAAGAGGAAGAGTGGCCATATTGTTGTGATCAGCAGTGTCATGGGCATACAGGGTAAGAGATGTTGCTTCTTTTCACACAATGGCTTTTCATGAGGTTTTCTTATAGACTAGCAAGTGTATTTGTGAGTAGGCTACACATTTGTATGTGCCTAATGGCACAGACATGTATTTTAAAGGTAAACATGCATTACCAGGCATGATGTTTTCATCTGATTGTCAAATCACTTCAAAAAGTGCACATTGGTCCACTCCAAAATAAATTCCAGCATCCAAACAGTGCAACAGCCATTGGATTAATGGAAAGAAACATCTGTTAAAAAACACCAAAACGTGCAAAGACATTCAGAGATTGTCAGTAGATCTAAACTCTTGTAGCCTGCATTAATTGACGTGACAGATTACATTTTTTGTGAAAAGAAAAGTCAGAACACCTGAAAAAGGGTTGAAATATGGACGTAAATACAGCCATGTCTGTCCCGAGCTCATCGACACGGGAAACTGCGAAGTCCCAGTTAAAAACAACGTTGCCATTTTGCTAGCAGGCTGAATCCAGTCGATACAATGTTGCAAATTTGCTAGGGCATACTCAAGACCGAGAGAGAGGAAGACAGCCAGAGAAAATAGATGAATACGATTGAAATAACCTGAACCAGCTGTCACTGGATTAAACCATGACAGGTTGTTCGTTTAATTTCGAATGCGCTTTTATTTTAATATTTACCACTGTATCAGTACAAAATTGCATTTTAAACACATAGGAGAATAGTTCAAAGAGATCCCCAGCAATGTTAGCAACTTTTGTTGCATTTAGGGGAGCTCGTCTCATTTGGGGGGCAGAGCCCCCCCGGCCCCCATAATTCCCACACTGCTACTGGTTCAATATTAACTGTTGAAGAACACCAGGCTTAGAAATGGAAAGACTCCATCACGATCTGAACTTCATAAATTTACATTTTACAATTGACACATCCGGTCTGTATAAATTATTTGGTGGCATTCTCCCTTTTCACAGGTATATTATTCAACGATATCTACGCAGCATCCAAGTTTGCTGTGGAGGGTTTCTGTGAAAGCATGGCCGTCCAAGCCATGAGGTTTAATCTGAAGTAAGTAGTCCTACCGTACCACTAGTTCTGGTCCAGGGCGTTAGTGTGGTTTGCTAAGGAATGCTCAGCATTAGCAATAACTAACGCCTTGGACCAGAGCTTCCCTACCACATACTGCATCTGGTGTGTGTGGAGGGTACATTCACACTGCTCTGTTTGTGAGAGTTAAATTATCAGGGGGCAGAGATTAGAGCAGGGAGTGAGAGGATGTATCGTGGAGCTGCCTTCCCCTCAGGGGGAAATAATGCATGCTAGCCAACACCTGTAGCCCACTCGTCCATGTCACCAACACCTGTAGCCCACTCGTCCATGTCACCAACACCTGTAGCCCACTCGTCCATGTCACCAACACCTGTAGCCCACTCATCCATATCACCAACATCTGCACTTATACACTGCAATATCCTACCAGTGTTTCATGCCACGAGTGACAAAAAACATGCTACAGTTGGGTAAAATGGCAATAACAACCACACCCAACAAATATTATAGAGATTATTTAGAAGAAGCAACAGCGTACAGACACAATCTTAGGATTTATTATAGATTTTCCTGTGGTATTAGATACAGAAAATACAAAAGGGTTTTGGTGACAGAATAGAATTGAGTTTACTAGGCTAATTGAGTTTACTATTCATTTGAAGTAGTAATTGTGTGTGTATGTGTGCGTGTGTGTGTGTTGCTGCCATTGCTGTGGCAGTATAAGTTTGATTGAGCCAGGCCCTGTGGTGACGGAGTTTGAGCATAAGGTCTATGAAGAGGGCATGAAGACAGACCTCTCCAAAGCTGACAAAGTGACAGCAGATATGTTTACCAACATCTATATGAAGAACTTCAAGCAGATCTATGAAAGCCTTGGACAGACACCTGAGGACATAGCAGAGGTATATTAGCCTATTGGGCTCAAATTGACACATTATAAAGGCTTATACATATAACATCTTATAAAGTATTATACTTAGAGACTAAGTAAAGTCTAATTCTAAATCACAGGGTTAGTTTGTTTGGTGCATGTGTTCAAATTTCTGTGCTTAAATGTCTCTCCCTAGCTTGACTCACTTGACTTGTCCAAGGGCCCTCAACAGTGCATCTCCAGAAAACCATGTTCTGGAAAGTTATTTTGTATTTATTTCAGGTTATTCTGAATTCTTCATCTCATTTTCAATGGCCCTTCCTTCTCCGTGTCTTCCTCCCTTAGCACACACACAAGATCATCACCATGGACAACCCTCCATTCCGACACCAGACCAACACCTTGTACACCCCCATGACCACCCTGAAGTATGCTGATCCAAGCGGAGACCTTCCCATCGACACCTTCTACAAGATGGTGTTTGAGCACGACAAGGTCTTCAATGCCAGCCTCAACTTCCTCAAGCTGCTACGCTGGAGGACCCGCAAGAGCTTCGCTATAGATAAGGACAAGAGCAATTCTTAGGATGTGTCCCAAAAGGCAATTTTCTAATTAATTCACTTTTTTTTTTAATAAATCATAAACCAACATAAAATTCCAAGGTTTTATCTTCTGAGTGTTGGTGTTGAAAATGTACGGATTCAAAAGTTGATGGAGTAGTTACCTTTCAATTTGGGCAAAATGTTTCACTGGGGAATCTCAATGGACTTTTGTATTGGCAGGGCCTACAATAAAAGGATCCATCACCACTGATAAGATGTGTGGAGATCCAATTATGTAACAATATTATCTATTGGGCCACTAATCCATGATTCACAGGTTATAGAATATTACACTGCATTCAAAGTCCCAATTGTATTAAAGGATAATCCCATATTAACCATTACCTATGCATTATTAGATCACCTTTTTGTTTGTCCTGAACAAGCACAAGACAGGAATAGGGTTACATGTGATTAAAAAAAAAACATGGTAAAGGTCAATTGGGAAAGGGGAAATAAGCTTGCACACTTAAGTATTATAACCATATGTAGGCCTGCTTCACATTTTTATTATGGTATTATTGTGCCTTCAACACAGTAGGTGGCGACATTTTTATTTGGTCGTTTTCACAGGGCACCATAGAAAAATAATATACCGGAAAGGGGTTTTATTTGCGTGGATCGTTTCCGCAGAAATTTCAGTGCCGAACTGCCGGTGAACTGAATTTAACAGAATAAATGAATTAAAGTATTTCGTTCGGACGATAAAGGAACCGTAGTTCTCGTTCCAGTGTATACAGGATTTTGGTTTAAACAGTGTTTTGGGGATCAACACTGCGTTACGAAATGATCCCAACGACACGCTTGCTAGCCATGTTCTCAAAAGCCGCTGCAGGTAACTAAACTAGCTAATGTTAGCTAGGCTAACGCGTTGCGATAGATGGACCATAGCTTGCTAACTCGCTAGCTGGTTTTCATTTTCTCTTGTCCTCACCATCGTGTTTTACTTAGACCTATTCGTTACATTCCACGTCTCTACAGTAACATTAGGATATGCTGTGTCAATAGGCTTTTGTGTAGCTAGTTTGCATAGCTTTAACTTTTAAACCCAACTAGCCAACGTTAGCGTCTAGCCCACGACATTTTCAACACGTAACGTTAGCTAGTTAGCCCTCTGCGGAAGCCTACCATCAAATCAAACTTTCCCCCAGTTTGGTTTTTTATTAACTTGAGAAACTAGTTCTCTGGAATACGATGGCTTCTTCGTCGGGAAACGATGACGACCTCACCATTCCCAGGGCAGCCATCAACAAAATGATCAAGGAAACTCTGCCCAACGTACGGGTTGCCAATGATGCAAGAGAGCTTGTTGTGAACTGCTGCACAGAGTTCATACATCTAATCTCATCAGAGGCGAATGAAATATGTAACAAGTCTGAAAAGAAGACCATATCACCTGAACATGTAATTAATGGTTAGTATCTTTGTATTTTTTTATTCTGTATCAACAGGTTTGAAAATATATTCACTTAATGTATAGGTGTTTCCCCCCTTCCTGCCTGCCATGTATTTTTTATTTAATGCAGGTATGTGCTTGCCTGGCCACTTATCTGTAAACCAGGTTAGCTATAGTAAATCAATCTGGAACCAAGTTAGCTAGTTATGCACTAGGAATTCCAACAATAATCAAGTGATGAGACTGTTGAATACATGTCTGTTTCCTTTTCCCCAACATTGTTTCCATAATCTTTTCCCCTTTCCCCTAACCATATCCTCTTCTCCACAGCACTTGAAAGCCTGGGTTTTGCGTCGTACATCACAGAGGTGAAGGATGTCCTGCAGGAGTGTAAAACAGTAGCACTTAAAAGGAGGAAGGCCAACTCTCGCCTGGAAAACCTGGGCATCCCAGAGGAAGAGCTCCTCAGACAACAGCAGGAACTATTTGCTAAGGTAAGGATCAAGAGTCATAACCTGGTTAACCAGACTGATCGTTACAAGAGTGTGTTAAGGATCAAGACGGATAACCTGTTTAATTAAGACTATTTCTTGCCACATCTCTGCACTTTTATAGATCACCTTCACCAGGAATGGATAACTGCAGTGCACAAACGGATATTTCTGCAGTATGACAAAGTCTCAAATAATGTATATTTGTTTTGGTAACATTTAGTAGATATTCTAGGTTGAGTGGCTCCCCTGCTTTTGATGTTTGCATCTCTATCTCTGACCATGTCTAATTTATTGGTGGACTGACTATATTTACTGTGTTCCAGGCACGGCAGCAGCAGGCCGAGCTGGCCCAGCAGGAGTGGCTCCAGATGCAGCAAGCTGCCCAGCAGGCCCAGTTGGCTGCAGCATCTGCCAGCGCTGGACAGCAGGCTGGCTCGTCCCAGGATGAGGATGATGAGGATGACATGTGATTATGAAGCTGATCCCTGGGTCTGGGCTGCAACATGCAAAACATTTGGAACAGATAGTAAAAACAAGAATCTCTTATTGGATAAGTACAGATAGTAGGCTGCCACCTGTTTCTAGCTGTTTTCATCCGTTTCGTGCCTGCTGAATACGAACCAGGCCATATCCCTTGTCTTTGGACAGTGTCGGCAAGCAGCCCTCTCTCTCTCTCTCCGAACACTCTAATTGGCAGTGATCTGAGCTGTGTTCGGACATAATGCACATAACCCCACCAGTCCAGTATCAGGAGTTCACATTATGGACAGTTTCAAGGTACATAGATATGGGGAATTTTATTATATATATGTTTTTATTGTCACATACTAGGTAGACATTTTTTCTTTTTTGACAGCAGTACCTGAAAACACATTTGGATAAAGATACATTTAAGCTTTCCTGCACTTAAATTAACAAGCAGGAGAACAGCTCCTCACTTGTCTTACCAAAGGTGGGCGGTGCTTATTCCTCCTACTGGCATGTCCTTTTTGGGAAATAATTTTTACAGAACTTGTTCCTTACCCCCCTCTTTGTTTAACATGACGGATATGTCCCCAATAGTACCACCTCCCATATAAACTGGCTCTGATCAATTATTTGGGATACACCCAACATATTTCTGAAACACTTAGAAGGGTTGTGAATATGTTTTGATTTGTAAAATAGGATTCAAATGCTTTTTGTTTTATTTTAGCTCAGTCATACAGTGCCTTCGGAAACTATTCAGACCCCTTGACTTTTCCCACATTTTGTTACATTAGTCTTATTCTAAAAATGATTAAATCATTTCCCCCCATCATCAATCTACACACAATGCCCCATAATGACAAAGCAAAAACTTTGCACCTGAGCTTAATTGAGTCTCATAGCAAAGGGTCTGAATACTTATGAAAATAAGGTATTTCTGTGTATTTATTTTCTAAAATGCTGTTTTCGCTTTGTCATTATGGGGTATTGTGTTTAGGTTGCTGAGGAAAAACATTTTATTTAATCAATTTTAGAATAAAGCTGTAATGTAACAAAAAGTGAAAGTCAAGGGGTCTGAATAATTTCTGAAGGCATTGTACATGGTGTAAGTAGGTTGATTCTTTTTTTTAGGATGTTCACCTACAGTATTGCTAACTGTTTAGCTACTCCTTTCAGAATCTTTTTTGACTGACTCATATAACCAAAGATATAGGTTGTGTCCTAAATGGCACCCTATTCCCTATATTGTGCAATACCTTTGACAAGAAAACAATTGGCCCTGGTCAAAAGTAGAGCACTACATAGGGAATAGGGTGCAATTTGGGTCACAACCACAGGAGAGCTTAACAACCCAAGTATATGAGCCTAAAGTGTATGTTCCATGTGTAGTATAAAGAGACGTGGGTACAGTGTGCACTCAAGTTACTGTTCTCAATGACTGATAACGTTCACCTTGAAAAAATGCTTTGATTTCTTCTTGGCTTTTTATATTGTGCATCCCAAATGGTACCCTATTACCTTTATGCTGCACTACTTTGGCTCTTGTCAATAGTAGTGCACAATTTCGGGAATGGGGTGCACATTTGTTTTTCTGTGGTGCAGTATGATAAAGTTGCATTATGAATGTGTGGTGAATTCTATAAAGATTGGTAACCTGTCATTGTGTTACCCATTTCACATGCCTTTTATAAAGTTGTATTCTTTAAGCAATAAAGTTAACATCTTTTATAGTGACCTATTGTTCCTCATGTTTTCTGGAGTTATTTATAGTTCTTTCCTCATTTTTAGGTGTTTTTGTACTGTGTATGTTAGCCTCAGTTTTATACATCATGGACAAAAGCAGAGGTTTTTTTTAGTTTTTAATTTGACTAGGACCAACAAGTCATAAAATGCCATTATGTTTTGATGGTAAATTATTCTAAATAAGACAACTAATGTAAAGTCATTACAATGACCGACAGTGACATGGCCTGCATACTCACCAGGCATGTCACCCATTGATCATGTTTGGGATGCTCTGGATCGATGTGTACGACAGCATGTTTCAGTTTCCACCAATATCCAGCAACTTCATACAGCCATTGAAGAGGAGTCTGACAACATTCAGGCCACAATCAACAGCCTGCTCAACTCTATGCGAAGGAGATGTGTCATGCTGCATGAGGCAAAATGGTGGTCGCACCAGAAACTGACTGGTTTTTCTGATCCATGCCCCTACTGTTTTTTTAAAGCTATCTGACTAACAGATTCATATCTGTATTCCCAGTCATGTGAAATCCATAGATTAGGGCCTAATGATTTTATGTAACTTGACTGTTTGAGCTAATGGACAATTTGAGCTAATTAGCATCTTTGCAACAACTTGGATCCTTTCACAGCACTAGAAGGCTGCGTTGAGACTGATTTATCAGTGACTCAAGCCCAGCTCAGCTAATCCCTACCATTGTGAAGCAGAGTTGTCATAATGCTTCAGCAATTGTACATTACACCAGGAGCGTCAGTAGACAATATAAGTAACCTAATATAACCTGTCCCTTTAACTGCCCTGATCTTCCCTGACTGCCCTGATACTATCTACTGATCCTACAGATATTGTATGCAGTAATCATGTGCCTATGAACCAGATTTATACTGTTAGTACTAAGCCGGTGTGCCCTAGGAGGAAGTCCACTGTGAGCAGCTCACCCTGCACTAACATAAAGAACATGAGCACATCTACTGCTGCTAAGCTTCCATGTAAAGCTATGAAAGCAAGTAAGTATTCCGGAAGAAAAGTGCTCAAAATAGCCCACATTAATATTTGTAGCTTAAGAAACAAGGTTCATGAAATCAATAATTTGCTAGTAACAGATGACATTCATATTCTGACTATCTCTGAAACTCACTTAGAGCATACCTTTGACAGTACAGTTGTAGCAATACAAGGTTGTAACATTTATAGAAAATATAGAAATGCCAGTGGTGGAGGTGTTGCTGTTTCTATTCAGAACCACATTCCTGTAAAGACTAGAGAGGATCTCATGTCAAATACTGTTGAAGTAATATGGCTACAGGTTCATCTGCCTCACTTAAAGCCCATTCCTGTGGGAAGCTGCTATAGACCACCAAGTGCTAACAGTCATTATCTGGATAACGTGTGAAATGCTTGATAATGTATGTGATATCAACAGAGAGGTACATTTTCTGGGTGATTTAAATATTGACTGGCTTTCATCAAGCTGCCCACTCAAGAAAAAGCTTCAAACTGTAACCAGTCAACCTACCAGGGTAGTTAAAAACGGTACAGGAATGAAATCATCAACATGTATCGATCACATCTTTACTAATGCTACAGAAATTAGCTTTAAAGCGGTATCCAAATCCATCGGCTGTAGTGATCACAATATAGCAGCCATATCTAGGAAAACCAAAGTTCCAAAGGCTGGGCCTAATATAGTGTATAAGAAGTCATACAATAAGTTTTATAGTGATTGCTATGTTATTGATGTAAAGAATATCTGTTGGTCCATGTTGTGTAATGAGGAGCAAACAGACACTGCACTTGACACATTTATGAAATTGCTTATTCCAGTTGCTAAGCATGCACCCATTAAGAAAACGACTGTAAAAACTGTTCAATCCTTGTGAATTCATGAGGAAATGAAAAATGGTATGGTTGAGAGGGATGTCATGCTGCACAACTGATTGGCAAACTTATTGCAAATTGAGAAATCATGTGACTAAACTGACTAAAAAGAATAAGAAACTACACTATGAAACCAAGATAAATGATATGAAGAATTATAGTAAAAAGCTTTGGAGCACCTTAAATGAGAGAAAAAATGCACACAGCTCCATCATTCATTGAAACAGATGGCTCATTTATCACAAAACCAACTGGTATTGCCTACTACTTCAATGATTTTTTCATTGGCAAAATTAGCAAACTTAGCCATAACATGCCATCAACAAATGCTGACACTACACTGCCAAGTATATCTGACCAAATTATGAAAGACAAGCATTGTAATTTTAAATTCTTTAAAGTTAGTGTGGAAGAGGTGAAAAAAATTATTGTTGTCTATCAACAATGACAAGCCCCCGGGGTCTGACAACTTGGATGGAAAATTACTGAGGATAATAGCGGACGATATTGCCACTCCTATTTGCCACATCTTCAATTTAAGCTTACTAGAAAGTTTGTGTCCTCAGGCCTGGAGGGAAGCAAAAGTCATTCCGCTACCTAAGAATAGTAAAAAAAAACTTACTGGCTCAAATTGCTGACCAATCAGTCTGTTACCAACCCTTAGTACACTTTTGGAAAAAATTGTGTTTGACCAGATACAATGCTATTTTACAGTAAACAAATTGACAACAGATTTTCAGCATGCTTTTAGGGAAGGACACTCAATAAGCACAGCAATAACACAAATGACTGATGATTGGCTGAGAGAAATTGATGATAAAATGATTGTGGGGGCTGTCTTGTTAGACTTCAGTGCAGATTTTGAAATTATTGATCATAGTCTACTGCTGGAAAAACACATGTGTTTTGGCTTTCCACCCCCTGCTATATTGTGGATAAAGGGTTACTTGTCTAACAGAACACAGAGGGTGTTCTTTAATGGAAGCCTATCAAATATAATCCAGTTAGAATCAGGAATTCCCCAGGGTAGCTGTTTAGGCCCCTTACTTTTTTCAATTTTTACTAACAACATGTCACTGACTTTGAGTAAAGCCAGAGTTTCTATGTATGCGGATGACTCAACACTATACACATCAGCGACTGAAATAACTGCAACAAAGAGATGCAGCTGGTTTCAGAGTGGGTGGCAAGGAATAAGGTAGCCCTGAATAATTTTTAAACTAAAGCATAGTATTTGGAACAAAACACTCACTAAACCCTAAACCTCAACTAAATCTTCTAATTAAAATGATGTGGAAATGGAGCAAGTTGAGGTGACTAAACTGCTTGTAGTTACCATGGATTGTAAAGTGTCATGGTCAAAACATATTGAGAGAACAGCTACGATGGGGAGTTGTACAGTATGTCTATGATAAGGCGCTGCTCTACCTTCTTGACAGCACTGTCAACAAGGCAGATATTACAGGCCCTAGTTTTGTCACACCTGGACTACTGTTCAGTCGTGTGGTCAGGTGCCACAAAAAAGGACTTTGCAATTGCAATTGGTTCAGAACAGGGCAGCACGGCTGGCCCTTGGATGTACACAGAGAGCTAATATTAATAATATGCATGTCAATCTCTCCTGGCTCAAAGTGGAGGAGATATTGACTTCATCACTGCTTGTATTTATGAGAGGTATTGACATGTTGAATGCACTGAGCTGTCTGTTTGAACTACTGGTGCACAGCTTGGACAACCATGCATTCCCCACAAGACATGCCACAAGAGGTCTCTTCACAGTCCACAAGTCCAGAACAGACTATGGAAGGCACACAGTACTAAATAGAGCCATGACTACATTAAACTAGCATCAGAGAATAATATCGACATATATGCTGATTCGATTAGTGAGTTTATAAGTGCATAGGATATGTTGTACACACTGTGACTATTAACACCTACCCTAACCAGAAACCGTTGATAGATGGTGGCATTCGCGCAATACTGAAAGCGCGAACCACCGCATTTAACCACGGCAAGGCGAATGGGATTATGACTGAATACAGTGTACTTATTCCATCCGCAAGGCAATGAAACAAACAAAATGTCAGTATAGAGACAAAGTGGAGTCGCAATTCAACGGATCAAACACGAGACGTATGTGGCAGGTTCTACAGACAGCCCTGCCCATGTCTCTTTGCTTAATAAAGGGTTATATTTTGTGCCTACAACCCAGTGCAACGATTTTGATGTTAAGGTAGACATGTTTAAGCTTTTTAGAAACATCCGTTTAAGGGAATACTTTAGCTCCCCTAATTCTGACACTTCTATTGAACCAGTAGGTTGCTCTCCTGCACATACTCCGACTCCTTTTAGAAGCAATAGTTATTTTATACCTCCAGCCAATCGCAATCACTCTATCGAGACATATTGCAGACTTGTGGAAAAAGATGTTGGACATCTCCTTAAGAATAAACAGGGGTCCAAATCTTTCCATAATTTACCAAAGGATGAAAAACAAGCTTTGCTTGATTTACAATCTGATTCGTCCTGCTGATAAGGGTGGGTCAGTTGTACTCATGGATAGGACAGTTTATGTACATGAGTGTCATAGACGGCTGCTTGACAACACCTTTTACAAGAAACTCAGAAGTGACCCTACTTCCCAATTTCAGAATACTATCTTTACTGTCCTAGATGGGTATTTAACTTCTGGTCAGATAACCAAAAAATAACATGATTTTTGGCTATTAAACACCCTAAAAGTGCCACTTTCTATACTTTGCCGAAATTACTCAAGAATGTTACAAAACCTCCAGGGCGCCCTATAGTAGTGGGCATTGATGCAGTAAAGGCCCATCTATCTACTTTTGTTGACTTTGTTATTAGACCACTCGCAGAACAGCTCCCCTCCTTTGTAAAGGACACCAGCAGTATGATCTCTATCATTGAATCTCTTGATCCTCTCCCTGAGAATACCTTGTTAGTTACTTTGATGTTGAGTCAGCCATCACTAACACAAAGAGGTTTCTGCCTACATACAGACTTGAAATTATTGGCCACTTTAATAAATGATCACTAGATCACTTTAATAATGCCACTTTAAATATGTTCACATATCTTGCATTTTCTAATCTCCTTTGTATATACTGTATTTTATGCCATCTATTGCATCTTGACCATTCCGATCTGTCATTGCTCATCCTTATATTTATATGTATATATTCTTATTCCATTCCTTTACTTAGATTTGTGTGTATTAGGTAGTTGTGGAATTGTTAGATTACATGTTAGATTTGCTGCACTGTCAGAACTAGAAGCACAAGCATTTCACTATACTCGCAATAACATCTGCTAACCATGTGTATGCGACCAATAAAATTGTATTTTATTTGATACAGATAACCATTAACTTCTGATGTAGACCCTAGACTATAACACTCAATATTTCAATAGGATACCTGATAATGAACAATATTCCAAATTTAGTAGTCAGAACCCAGAGTCTAAGATCACCATGCACAATGCCAAGCGTCGGCTGAAGTGGTGTAAAGCTCGGTGCCATTAACTCTGGAGCAGTGGAAATGTGTTCTCTGGAGTGATGAATCACGCTTCATCTCCTTGCAGTCTGATGGACGAAGGGGGGGGGGGACAACTCCATATTAATGCCCATGATTTTGGAAATGGATGTTCCATGAGTAGGTTTCCACATACTTTTGGTCATGTAGTGTAGAACGGGTACACTGCTATCAGACTTGCTTTCAATAAATTTGATCGGGTTGTGCACAAGGCTTCATACTCTCAGATTATAGGAAATATTTACCAGTTCTTTGGATCATAAACATTACAGCAAATGTATTTAGACATTCAAAGTCCATAGGTTATGTCAGTTATATGGATAATTTTACGCATCTTTCCCTCTTTTACGCACAAGGCAGCTTGAGGTGTCCGAACAGTTTCTTTCTTTACTTCATTCTCTACTACTAGTTAGCTGTTTTCAGTTCATTAACACACACAGAAGAATATTGCAATACTGTACTTTCCACTGATTCAATTGAACTGCAACTTGTCATGTGCATAACCAGCCTGTAAGGTGATTCAAACTCGTCCCCTGTTCCCTATGAGTTGCTAGCCTGTAAGCCCACATACATATCTATAAATATTAACACATTTGAATAATGTATTTGATATCCCTCCCTATCAGCTCCCAGTCCCACCATGGCTATCTACTATCTGGCTACCAAATGTGTGGATATCCACCATCCCCACCAGTATCACAAGATCTGTGACTTTGACAAGTCTTTGGGGAAAACTATTGATGTCAACAACATAGTGTTTGCTCTCCATGTTCCCTTGCCCAACAAACAGATGAGCCCCTGGTTCCAGTTCCTGCTGACGGTTCCATAGTTTACATTGCCTTCAGAATAATCAACCAGATAGGTAAGTGACATTCCATTTTAGGAGACAGGTTAAAGAAGGATTGTTAAGCCTTGAGACAATTCAGACATGGATTGTGTATGCGTGCCATTCAGGGGGTAAATGGGCAAGACAAAATGCCAGGAGCACCGGTTTTTGTCAAGAACTGCTACCCTGCTAAGTTTTTCATGCTCAACGGCCAATTTGATACAACTGTGTGAAGCATTGGAGTCAACATGGGCCAGCATCCCTGTGGAACGCTTTTGACGCCATGGTAGAGTCCATGGCCCAATGAATTGAGGCTATTCTGAGGGCAAAAGGGGGTGGGGGTGCAACTCAATATTAAGAAGGTGTTCCTAATGTTTGGTATACTCAGTATATAGCTCAATGGTTAGCATTTTGTATGAGACAGTAAGTGGTGAGAACATGTTCTTTCAGATGATTAAATGAGAATATTTTTACTCTCCTGTGTACACTCTTCTTCAAGATGAGACTGCAAGGAATCACCTCTGCCTACTGGGAGCAGATTGGGCTAATTGTCTTTGGCTTTTCTATCCTCCTTATATTTGACCGGAGTGAGAGGTAGTATTCATCAATTTGTTTTTTATTTTGGCATTAGTTGATCTGTTTCATTTTGACAAAGATAGTATTTGACTCTCAAAGGTTCATGGGATGAATGCATTCCACAACATCTGGTCATTAGACTTGGGGACAGAGATAGCAGTATTCTTCAGACAATAACTGCATCTGTATGTCTATGATACAAAACCACTATTACATTATAATTATAACTATAATGTTGGGAGCATTTTCCTCATTTTCCTTGTATTATAAAAAACTGCATTGTATTCTCCTTAACCTAAACAACAGATGGCCTTCATCATTGTGGCTAGTATTTCCTTGTGCCTGTACTTCCTCTTTCTGTGTGTCATGGCTTAGCAGGTATTCTAGAACATCAGTGGGAAAATAGGCCAACTGCTGGCCATGACAGAAAACAGAAGACTAAGCTATAGGGTGGGTCAAAGGCAATAATTATTCAATTTGTTTTAAAGTGGCACAGTACCACTCCATTACCTTGAGTTTGTCTCAACACTAACAGGTATAGGATCAGTTTACCCTACTCTCAATCGTAAACATAACCATGATGAGGATAAATGAATATCTGTGGTAAGGGCAAACTTCTACCTTTTCTGTCATTGGGCACAGACAGTGCTTCCCCATATCCTTTAGTTCGTCTTAACACTAACATGTCTGTCCTGGTGTTATTGGGGCATTATCTTCACGTTCAAGTTCCTGGTGTTGGTCACTCTGGCATATGCAGCCGTGACTGTCATCTTCTTTATCGTCAGTCAGGTTTTTACATTTTACATTTTAAATTTCACCTTTATTTAACCAGGTAGGCTAGTTGAGAACAAGTTCTCATTTGCAACTGCGACCTGGCCAAGATAAAGCAAAACAGTGTGACACAGGCAACAACACAGAGTTACACATGAAGTAAACAATAAACAAGCCAATAACACTATAAACAAGTCAATGACACAGTAGAAAAAATAAATTCTATATACAGTGTGTGCAAAAGGCATGAGGAGGTAGGCAATAAATAGGCCATAGGAGCGAATAGTTACAATTTAGCAGATTAACACTGGAGTGGTAAATGAGCAGATGATGATGTGCAAGTAGAGATACTGGTGTGCAAAAGAGCAGAAAAGTAAATCAAATAAAATCAATATGGGGATGAGGTAGGTAGATTGGGTGGGCTATTTACAGATGGACTATGTACAGCTGCAGCGATCGGTTAGCTGCTCAGATAGTTGATGTTTAAAGTTGGTGAGGGAAATAAAAGTCTCCAACTTCAGCGATTTTTGCAATTCGTTCCAGTCACTGGCAGCAGAGAACTGGAAGGAAAGGCCGCCAAATTAGGTGTTGGCTTTAGGGATGATCAGTGAGATATACCTGCTGGAACGTGTGCTACGGGTGGGTGTTGTTATTGTGACCAGTTAACTGAGATAAGGCGGAGCTTTACCTAGCATAGACTTATAGATGACCTGGAGCCAGTGGGTCTGGCGACGAATATGTAGCGAGGGCCAGCCGACTAGAGCATACAGGTCGCAGTGGTGGGTGGTATAAGGTGATTTGGTAATAAAATGGATGGTACTGTGATAAACTGCCTCCAGTTTGCTGAGTAGAGTGTTGGAAGCTATTTTGTAGATGACATCGCCAAAGTCGAGGATTGGTAGGATAGTCAGTTTTACTAGGGTAAGTTTGGCGGCGTGAGTGAAGGAGGCTTTGTTGCGAAATAGAAAGCCGATTCTAGATTTGATTTTGGATTGGAGATGTTTAATATGAGTCTGGAAGGAGAGTTTACAGCCTAACCAGACACCTAGGTATTTAAAGTTGTCCACATATTCTAAGTCGGAACCAAATCAAATCAAATCAAATCAAATCAAATTTTATTTGTCACATACACATGGTTAGCAGATGTTGGAGGCCATGGAAGGAAATGTTGTGCTGGCAGTTCCGACAATGCAGTAATAACGTTTGCAAGTAATCTAACTAACAGTTCCAAAAAAAACTACTGTCATACACAGTGTAAGGGGATAAAGAATATGTACAATAATATCCTGAATGAGTGATGGGAGCAGCATAGGCAAGATTCTGATTTTAGAGTAGAATAATACATATGAGATAAGTATGTAAAGAAGTGGCATAGTTAAATTTGATACATGTTTTAAGGATGGGGACAATAAATTCGTATTATTTTATTGTTTTACATTCATTGTTTAAATGGTATTCTACATCATTTCCATTCCACCAGGTTATTGAAGTCTACTGGAGTAGAGTCAGTGTCATTGACAGTGCTTGGGTGAGCCACTCCAGATGTTAGTCACAGTGGCTGTTTAACAGAACCTGATGGCATGAGATGGAAGCTGTTTTTCAGTCTGTCCATCCCAGTTTTGATGCACCTCCCAGAAGACTCGCCACTGACAAGACAGATAACAGGCAGTCAACGGGTGGTTGATGTCCTTGATGATCTCTATCCATTTGAATATGTTGTCCTGGAGGGCAGCATTTAACAATACATAATGATAAAATAATATCAAATAAAGAAAATATTGACCCTCTGGACGGCCTTACGGTTGAGGGAAGGTCAGAGCCATACCAGGCGGTGATACAGCCCGCCAGGACTGCTCGATTGTGCATCTGTAGAAGTTTGCCGCAGTGCAATGTGTTGGAGGAAATTCTTCAGCCTCAGCTTGCAGGCGCCCGGCCCCCACAAGTCGCTAGAGCGCGATGGGACAAGGAAATTCCGTCCGACAAACCCTTCGAGGAACTTAAAACCCTCTCCACTACTGTTCCATCGATGTGGATGGGGTTTCCCTCTGCTGATTTCTGAATCCACAATCATCTCCTTGTTTAAATGACTAATGAGTGTGAGGTTATTTTCCTGAACCACCTCCGAGGGTAATCAAGTCTCCCTATAAATGCACCTGCACTGTTGGTAATCAAGCCTACCACTGTTGTGGCCGCAAGCATCATGATTGACAAGGAACGTGCACCAGGCAGGTCCGAGATACTGTGGGTGAACAGGAGTTTAAAGGAGAGGGCTACAAAAGATTTCCCAAGCTTTGTGGGGCCCCAGTGTTGAGGATCAGCGATAATATTGAAATGGAAGTTGTTGCAGACCACTGCAAATCCACCAAGACCTGGCGTCCCTCTAAACTTTCAGCTCATACAAGGAGAAGACTGGTCAGAGATGCAGCCAAGAGGCCCATGATCACTCTGGATGAACTGCAGAGATCTACAGCTGAGGTGGGAGACTCTGTCCATAGGACAACAATCAGTCATATTGCACAAATCTGGCCTTTATCTAAGAGTGGCAAGAAGAAAGCCATTTCTTAAAGATATCCTCTTGTCCAGATGTTGTTTAAAGTTTGCAGCCACCTGGTTGAGATTGCACACCAAACATGTGGAAGAAGGTATTTGGTCAGATGAAAGCAAAATTGAACTTTTGGGTCAACAATGCAGGTAGTTTGGAGGTGATATGGTCCTTGACTAGCTCATCAAAGAACCACCATCCCCATGCTGTCAAACATGGTGGGGCAGCATCATGGTTGAAAAGCCTGCATTTGGTTTTACAGCAGGGACAGGGAAGATGGAAAGTGTTGATGGGAAGCTGTTTGGAGCCAAATTAGGACCAGTTCTGGAAGAAAGTATATGGAGTGAGAGCAAAAGACCTGAGACTGGGTCACATGGGTCAATTTGTTCTGTTCCAACAAGACAATAATCCAAATCATAATTCAAAATCATTACAATGTTTTGGGACAAAAATAAACATATTTTATTGTTTTAGAATTCTAGTCAAAGTCCAGACCATTCCACCAGGTTAGAATCTGTGGGAAAGAACTGAAAACTCTGTTCTGCTTGGGTGATCTCCATCCAGATGCACAGTCACAGTGCCTTTTGCAGGAACCTTTGGAATGTGGAAAAAAATTCAGTCCATCCTGTTTCAAAACTCCCAGAAGACTCACACTGACAAGACAGATAACACTGGATCAACAGGTTAACGTCCTCTTCAAACTCTATCCATTTGAATATGTTTTGCAGGACAGCAATTTTTCAATTTTTATTTAATAAAATAATTTCAAATAAAGAAAATATTGACTCCACTTCGGATGATTGAAGGTCAAGAGCCATGATTCTTCAGAAAAAAATACAGTTTTATATCTTTATGTTTGAAGCCTGAAATGTGGCAAAAGGTCGCAAAGTTCAAGGGGGCCGAATACTTTCGCAAGGCACTGTATGTAGCGTTGAAGGTCCCCAAGAACACAATGGCCTCCATCATTCTTAAATGGAAGAAATTTGGAACCACCAAGATTTGGTGGAACCAACCAAGACTTCCTAGAGCTGGCCATCCGGCTAAACTGAGCAATTGGGGGAGAAGAGCCTTGGTCATGGAACCTGATGGTCATTCTGACAGAGCTCGAGAGTTCCTCTGTGGAGGTAGGAGAACCTTCCAGAAGGACAACCATCTCTGCAGCACTCCACCAATCAGGCCTTTATGTTAGAGTGGCCAGGCGGAAGCCACTCCTCAGTAAAAGGCACATGACAGTCCGCTTGGAGTTTGCCAAAAGGCACTTAAAGGGTACTCAGACCATGGGACACAAGATTCTCTGGTCTGATGAAACCAAGATTGAACTCTTGCCTGAATGCCAAGCGTCACGTCTGGAGGAAACCTGGCACCATCCCTACGGTGCAGCATGGTGGTGGCAGCATCATGCTGTGGGGATGTTTTTCAGCGGCAGAGACTGGGAGACTAATCAGGATCGAGGGAAAGATGAATGGAGCAGAGTACAGAGAGATCCTTGATGAAAACCTGCTCCAGAGCACTCAGGACCTCAGGACGCTAAGCACACAGTCAAGTGGCTTCAGGACACGTCTCTGAATATCATTGAGTGGCCCAGACAGAGGCCGGACATGAACCCGATCAAACATTTCTGGAAAGACCTGAAAATAGCCTGACAGAGCTTGAGAGGATCTGCAGAGAAGAATGGGAGAAACTCCCCAAATATAGGTGTGCCAAGCTTGTAGCGTCATACCCAAGAAGACTCAAGGCTTTAATCACTGCCAAAAGTGCTTCCACAAAGTACTGAGTAAAAGGTCTGAATACTTATGTAAATGTGATATATATATTTTTAAACAATTCTAAAAACCTGTTTTTGCTTTGTCATAATGCAATATTGTGTGTAGATTGATGAGGGGAAAAAAACAATTTCATACATTTTTGAATTTGGCTGTAACATAACAAATTGTGGAAAAAGTCAAGGGGTCTGAATACTTTCCGAATACACACATCAATATTCACATCGATAGGCCTAATACAGTAGCTATGAGATTGAGGAACAGTCAGGGAGGCAGGCTCACAGGCAGAGGGCGCCCTATATATAAAGAAGGAGAGTGGAGATAAATTGCACAATTCCAGTCCGCCCTCCAACCAGTTTTCCCCACCATTCCATGTAATTCAGACAGACCAGAGAGAAAAAAGCTCGTTCCTCCATTCTGTCTGTCACTCAGCCGTGCAGCTCAACGGAATCGCGATTGGCTAAAAGTCGACGGAGTCGGTCATAACAGTAGGTTAATGTTAATTAAAATAAAATATTAATTACTTTATACCCAAGAAAAGCACGACGACTCGATTTCAGCGGACTTCAAGATACTTTATCGACTCCAAGAAGCAATGAAAACAGATTTTTCGAAAATTGTGCAGCCCAAGAACTCTTAAGATTTTGCGCTTGGAACAGAGGCCAGCCATAAAGCAGGTGAGTGCAGAGCTAACGGGGTTCGATTAATGAGAACAGAATATACATAAATCAAAATCTATAGGCGTTAAGAGCACATGTCATTTAACTTCTACAGATTATAGTTGGTATGGATGTGTAGGATTAGGATACCTGCCTTTTTGTTACACGTCGGGTTTTTCTCACTCCTGCCTGTGTGATGCTGTTGTCTTGCCATATGGTCAGTCTCTTATCCCAAGTGGGTTTAAGCAAATGTGTAGCATCACTGTTTTACTCCAGCGCCAGCATAGTATATGTTCTTGTAATATATACATGTTTTTGTAATTACATAGTAATGGAGTTTTTGCTGTTGGGTAGAACAACTTGATGTTATCCTTTATGCTGTCTTCTACAGAGGAACTCAGACCCACACATGTCTGGGGTTGAATAAA
Source organism: Oncorhynchus tshawytscha (assembly GCF_018296145.1). Classification (NCBI taxonomy): domain Eukaryota; kingdom Metazoa; phylum Chordata; class Actinopteri; order Salmoniformes; family Salmonidae; genus Oncorhynchus; species Oncorhynchus tshawytscha. The sequence continues at coordinate 68,438,062 of NC_056433.1, forward strand.
ACACCAATAATAATCTTTAATAATAAATCAATGTATGGCCCATCTCTACCTTATGTTTGTGTGTGGTGCCTTGAGGGTTAGCACACACTGCTGATATCAGCCTTTTCTGAATGAAATGTGATGAGTCCGAAATTTATGACTGTTGGTGTGTAGTTGCAGAGACAGTGCAAGGATACATTGACAGATCTGGAACTTGCTCTGTGTTCAATGTTTTAAGATTTTTTTTCTCCATCTCTGCTAAATGGTGAATCTAGATATTTTTTTCATCTCTGCTAAATAGTAAATCTATATATTTTTTTCATCTCTGGTAAATGATCAATCTAGATATTTTTTTCATCTCTGGTAAATGATAAATCTAGATATTTTTTTCATCTCTGGTAAATGACAATTCTAGATATTTTTTAAATCTTTGGTAAATGGTAAATATAGATCTTCATCTTCTCAGGAAGTGATCATAACCTCTTAGAAAAAAGGTGCTATATCTAGAACCTTAAAGGGTTATTTGGCTCTCTCCATAAGATAACCATTTGAAGAATGGTAAAACTCTTTTGGGTTCCATGTAGAACCCTTTCCATAGAGGGTTCTACGTGGAACAAAAAATGGTTCTACCTGTAACTAAAAAGGGTTATCCTATGGGGACAGCTGAAGAGCTGTTTTGTAACCCTTTTTTCTAAGAGTGTATGAATGCTGTTTTACCAGTCTGGTCTGGTTGAGCCTGTAAGGTACTGTGACCACTTCAGACACCTGCACTCTCACGTCCAAGACTTTATAAGATGACCTGTAAAGGAATTAACAAGAATAGCACATCTTCTTTAACTGTTGCCAAAGTTGACTTGAAAGCAGTAACCTTGGTTCAGAATGATGTCTGTCTGAAAGGCCTGATGAAGAGTCACCATTATTAGTGTGTCAGTGTTCTTTGCCCACTAGACTTACAGTACATGTACCATAAATTAATATCTTCTTTCACCTTCAAAAGGTCTGAGCCTGTTCATGCCATGCAAGCGTTTTGAATGTAGAAATGTAATGTCATTATATAAGAAACCACTGCTGTAGATAATTTAAGGTGAATCAAAAGGTCAGGCGAGAAGTGGAGTAACCACCTGTGACTTTTTGTCCCAAATGGCACCCTATTATGTATTATTGAATAGAGCCCTAATGCACTAGCCTATATAGGGAATAGGGATCTTTTTGGGATGCAGTTTTTGAATCAGTTTGAAGTTCCTGTGATTCTGACAGGTTCTAGTTCCCCCTGCCTTAATCTGGTTTGATGATTCAGTTAACATGGCATGGATTAACAGAGATTAAACTACACATAAGGGATAACAAGGGGATGATTGTTCTTTTCCTTAATTCTCTTCCCCCATGCCCCTCTCCCACTCTTCTATTCGTCAACGCCAGTTACACTGGCAAGCCACAGCTATTGGTTTAATATGAGGAGGAACATCCTTTGTTTGGTTTTGTCTGTCAACCAACCCTTGTTAGAGCCTATCAGAGTAATGAACTTTGTGTGTGTGTGCAGTGGTGGAAAAATGACCCAATTGTCATACTTGAGGAAAAGTAAAGATATCTAAATAGAAAATGACTCAAGTAAAAGTGAGTCACCCAGTAAAATATTACTTGAGTAAAAGTTTGAAAGTATTTGGTTTTAAATATACTGAAGTATCAAAAGTAAAAGTATAAATCATTTAAAATTCCTTATATTAAGCAAACCAGACGGCACAATTTTCTTGTTTAAAAAATGTCCGCATAACCAGGGGCACTTTCCAACACTCAGACATAATAACAAAATGAAGCCTTCATGTTTAGTGAATCCGCCAGATCAGAGGCAGTAGAGATGACCAGGGGGGTTCTCTTGATACGTGCTTGAATTGGACCATTTTCCTGCAAAGCATTCAAAATGTAATGAGTACTTTTGGGTGTCAGGAAAAATGTATGGAGAAAAACATACGTTGTTTTCTTTAGGAATGTAGGGAAGTAAAAGTAGTCAAAAATATAAATAATAAAGTACAGATACGCCCAGAAACGACTTAAGTCGTACTTTAATGTATTTTTGCTGAAGTACTTTACACCACTGTGTATGTGTGTATCAAAGTGATGAAGTTATTCTGACGCTGTGAATGAAGGCAGCACTCTGTTCAACACCAAAAGGCGGATCATGCAGAACGTTAGAATGAAACATTTTTGAGTGGTTTCTACTTAACCAGCCTCATCATAGACAGACTCCTCACAGGTCATTGTATTATAAAGCATGGTCTACAGGGATGCCTTTGCACTAGGCTACTCCAGCTCCTATGCCAAACTGCATCCCATAGGGCAGAACTGTCTGAAATGTTCGTAAACGGGTTGTAATGATGTTATTTCGAACATCGTTGCCCTCTGGAATTGGGTTATGTTGTAAAGACTGTATATATCTGCATGCAGGTTGAAGAAAGCCTATAGGTTTGTCTGTATTCCTGTATGGGTGGCCCCAGTTGAGCATTTGATTCGCAGACAGTCCCAGTAGTGCATCCAGTTTTCAGTGGTATTTTTGTTGTGTCTCAACAACCCAGTCAGACCCCACTGTGTCATTCATTTGTTTGTGAACTCAGCTGTTCCCTTGGCTGTGTTGTTTTTATTCTCAGTCTCTGAAAGCGTTTTGAGTTCCTCAAGCAGCCAGATGAGAGATTATGCTGTGCCCTGCCATTGTGTGGGCCTACAGTGGTTAGAAAGGTCAGTGTGTGGAACAACCAGCCAGACATACTGAACACTGACTATAAGAATAACACTCAATTCTAAAGCTTATTTGAACTAATGTCCACTGAATATGGTGATGGGTTTTAGGGATTATTGTCGATCCAATATGAGGAAAGGTTTAGTGATTTATGAGACGTTACAGTCAGTAATATGTGATTAAACCTGCTGAATCACAGAGGAATGACAAACAGCTTGTCATAGCAGGAAGCAACCAAAACAGGGTTAAAACGGACAATTTCACCTTTCCCCCTGGGGCTCCGAAAGCGTAGCTCTTTTATCTGGAATGGGGCAGAATGATGACGTCATAGGTAGCGTTGCCTGGACAACTGAGCAGTGTAGATGGAATTAAAAGCCTCCATGCCAGTCCTCATCTGTATCATTGGGTTAGCAGGGCGTCTCCCATTCATTCACACCAACAGATACACACACACACACACACAAGAACAACACGCACGACACGTGCACACGTGTCTGTATGTCGTGTGTTATTTGTGTGCGTGTTGTGTGTGTGTGTGTGTGTGTGTGTGTGTGTGTGTGTGTGTGTGTGTGTGTGTGTGTGTGTTGTGCGTGTGGTGTGTGTGGTGTGTGTGTGTGTGTGGAACGAACTGCTGACTGAAGACAGGACAGCCGGGTGTTTGTGCGGTTGAGTCCGTTTCTGCGATAACATTGACTCTTAACAACATGATGAAACTTTGTTGCTCCTTGCTGGAACCAGCAAAGTGTTGTACCAAAGGATGAAAATGGGCTTAGAAACTCTAACCCTGGAAATTTGACTGATAAACTTATGCGTACACTCGTAATGTCTGCCTGGTATTGTGATGCAATATTGGCCATCGTAATGTAGCATGTTCATTCAAATGATGTTAACTGATGTGACTCATGCAATGGAGTCTATTTTTTGCAACGTCAGTTGAGTTGAATCAACAAATCACAGCACATATTGATGGGTACACTTCCTGGTTTTACTTCCTGCTTCGCTCCTATGGGTACACTCGCAATGGCCACCAGTCCACCCATTATGCCATAATGTTTTTGCTATTTGAATGGTTATTACGGAGACCCCGGTTATTTGACTGACCAATTACCATCATCCAAAATTCCATTACCGTTACAGCCCTACTGTAACATCGACGCAGGGAGTCAGGGAACAGGGGCAGTTAGTGAGTTTAATATTAACGAACATAGAAGGATGCAAAACAAGAGAAACGTCTGACAAGAAAACATAACCAATACTGTTTGATAATAAAAGAGTGCTATATAAAGGGTAAGTAATCAGGGAGTAATGCAGTTCAGGTGTGAGTAAAGATGGGTTGCCAGGACCGGGGGTTAGTAGAACGGCGATGTCGAGCACCTGGGCGCGGGAGTAGACGTGACACCTACGTTGTGCTCTCTAGTGGAACACAGGTGAAAATGAATGATATTTAAAGAGACTAGTCCACTTGGAGTGGTGTGTGTGTGACTGTGTGTGTGGGGTGGGGTGGCGGGGTTGGGTGATGGAAGGAAGTTATTTTTGGAAGCCGACATCAGTGTGACGTTGGGGGCCAATCTGGTGCTGTTGTTGGAGTGCCATTCTGTTGTGTCTGAGTTAATGAATGAGATTTATTATAATTCCAAGCCCTGCTGCTCTGTATGCCCAAACCTGTTCAACCCAATAGTGGCAGGTCATACTGCATCATAATAACAGTACATGATTCTGTTCACAGCTTCACCCTTTAAAGGCACACCCACTAGCCTTTCTTGAACTTGTGATTACTGTACAGAATGAATAACACACACAATCGTGTCTAAAAACAAACAAATGCCAATCAGGGCGTCTGTTCTTCTTCTTCATCTCTGACTTCATCTCTGATCCCCCCCAGTTCTCCAAAACTAAAACATACAAGTGTTAGGGCCACACTGTTGACTGGATGCAAAGGAGTGTGTGTTGTTTGTGTGTGTGTGTGTGTGTGTGTGTGTGTGTGTGTGTGTGTGTGTGTGCGTGTGCGTGTGTGTGTTGTGTGCAGTGCTTTTTGTAAGTACATGGAGTAGCCAGCCAAATAGAAAAAGTTGCCACCCAGGGAGTTCCTGTCTGGGGGGGCATGCCCCTCACAATATTTGTTTGCAGAACAAGCTCTATTTTGGTGGCCTCTGGTACATTCTAATGCCTTGATTCCAGCTGAAATACACAGCTGCATTATTGAATACTTTAATGACTTTACCTCCCAGATTGGTCAAATGAGTTGTGGTATAGAAAGACATGTCTTTACAATTAAAATGACTGAAAATGTATCAATTCAGTGTGCTGTTAGTTGTTCTGGGTATCGTTTAGGCCTTGGCCAATATGATCAGGACTATGTTCTAAGTAAGATAGGTTATTGTTAAAAAAAGGCTATCTTAATTAAAGTCATATTTACAGTTGTACTGCAACATATATGAATTGCCACAATGATGTTTGCTTTTCAAATGATATGTTTTCTTGGCTCTGCTGCTGAGGACACCTTTGAATCCTAGGAAAATACAAATAAGTTATTTGGTTTACTTGTCCTGATGCAATACCATGGACATATAACGATGTTGTATGATTTATGAATAGCAGATGAACTTTATTCAGTCAATTCGACACCTTTTATAAACTAGTCATCACTTCCTGTTCGGTCATCAATCAAAGAACAGTAAATAGCCTATGCTCCCGTCTCCGTGGCTGGCTATAGTAGGCCTATGAAACAGGTGAAAGAACATAATTGAATGTGCCACAAAACAATAATTAAGTAGATTTCAACTAATTGTCACCACGTACATTACATGGGACATGTAAATTCACTTACAGGAGACGATGAAGAAGCATCATGCTCTGTGAAAATAAATTTGATTGCAGCCCACCAGAGTGCACAAAAATAACACAGGTACCGAGAGGTGGGACAGACAGCAGGCTGACAAACCAGCTCTGTCCCTGTCATCGGTTGCTTTGTGGCTGACAGGTGTCTGTCCTATCATTAGATCACTAGAAGATGGATATCGTTCATTCTAGCGGTAGAAAGCTATACAGACTTTTCTGACTAACGAATTGAAACTTTAAAATTTAATAGAAGCCTAGTTAATTAATGAAGTGGAAAAAGTACCCGGCTAACAATGGAAAACACTGTGTGTGTGTGTTCATGTGCTATATGTTCATCTGTGGTCTGCAGACTGCAGTCCAGTTCTGCACTTCCTTGTTGGATGTCCTTGTGTCACTCCCCTGTAGAGCAGACATACATCCTGCTCCCTACTAAGTGAAGGTCAATCCTGGTCCTTCAGGACTATCTAGGGTGTGTTGTAAATGCAGACTAATGGCTGAACTCTAGTACTGTACTGTAGCTGACAGTGGTCAACATTAGCTAGGTCACCTCCAGACAATACGATGTCAGACAGAGAGCCTTGTTGTGAACCACAGACGGTGTGGAAGCTGCTGTCACACAGTTGTGATGGGGTATTTATAGACTCCTGTGCTTTTGAGTGTGTGCTTGCGCTAGCTCTCCCTTCTCTCCCCTAACGTCATCCTAGCCTCCTGCCGACCAATGTATTGGGCAGACACACAGCCACAGTTATATTATATACATTCAGTCTGTTTCCTACATGCGTCTCTAATAAAGAACACCATAATTGACTATTTAACTAACTCCTACTTCTTGCCCGATTCCCTTCGTCCCATGAGTCATTAGTGCTTACCTGTAGGGGCCTTGACTGACTGACTTGTATTGAGTGCATACATTGCTTAAATGGTTAAATGGCTTAAATGGTGTCCTGGAAACCAGCTCTTAGATATCTCGAGCTAACCTTAGAGGGGCCACACCCATGCACTAGTTCTCACCTGAGAGCAGAGCAGGCCTTGTTGACATTGGAGCTGGTCAGTAGGAAAGATGAAGCTCTGGATAAATAGTATTATGCAAGCCACTTACTCTTAATAACACATCTCTAGGCCAAATGCTACTCACCCTCAGGCTGTATCTCAAATGATACCCTATTCCCTACACAGTGCACTATGTAGAGCCTTTTGGGTCCTGGTCAAAAGGTATGCACTATAGGGAATAGGGGGCCATTTGGGATGCAGACAGTCACTACAAGAGTAGGCAGACAGCTTGTTGCGCATTTATTACAAGTCTGTTACGTGTCAGAGCAGAGAATCCAGTGGGCACTGGCCAGTGCCACGGTGATGCTGCTGTTTACGTGGATATGTGGTGGTGGCCACAATAGCTGAGCTAAGGGTGCATCCTAAATGGCACCTTATTTCTGGAATACAACACAACTTTTATTGCACTATAAAGGGAAAGGGTGCTATTTTGGATAAACACTAAAGACTGGAGAAGCCATAGCAAAGGGAAGTAACAGGTTGCTTAGCAACTGCCAGTGGGTAATAAAACATCTTTACATCTTACAATAAAATACATACATCGATTGAGTCTAAGAACTACAGTATATCATAATGAATAATAATTGATCATGTTCTACCTCAATGACCTCGTACCCCTGCACATTGACTCTGTACTGGTACCCAGTGTATATAGCCAAGTTATCATTACTCATTGTGTATCTATTATTACTTTGTTACGTGTTTTACTTTTCTATTATTTCTCTATTTTCTTTCTCACTGCATTGTTGGGAAGGACCCGTAAACATTTCACTGTTAATCCATGCCTGTTGTTCCTAGGTTACCATGGTTGGATTGTATTGGGTTGGCATAATGCATGTTGTTACTGGTCATTTCTATGTAAAAGGACCCATAAGCACAACATTTTACATTTATAGGAGCATATAACATTTGGTGTCAAATGAAAGCTAAGAGTCTATATTTTTGGGAAATGAAGGCATACATACATACATACATACATTTTCCCACCATTTTCCATTCTAAAAATGGAATAAGCTATGGCTTTGATTTCTGGTCACACAGATGGAAAAGGGGTCTTAAAAAATATCTACTAGAAAAAGTCTTAAAAGGTATAAGAAATACATCATACATAAAAACCCAATCATGTTGAAGTAAAGGCAACTAATATCAACATTTATATTTGGTTTTGACCAAAAACCCACTTATGTTTAAGATATCTTCTAATTTCTCTCCCTCGTGAGGGATGATTATGAAAGTTCACAGAAGTAACAAGGTAGACCTAACAATGAGCTAGTGTTTTTACTGATAACAATTGGGTTTATGAATTATTAAGTGATTAAAACACATCACTCGGGGGGACAAAATGGCGCCGTAGAGAGAACACGGTGTTTCGGCGAGCTCTCGTGGCATTCGTAAATTTATATTCTTACATTAATCTCCTAGCTTGAAAAAGTGGTAGAATTGGCTAAATAAGTTACCATATAATGAGTCTTGACGACTATTTCGCAAAAATCTCCGACAACATGCCCAATAGAACTACTAAGAAGTCGACCAAAACCACCACCCCTGTGGATGTGCATGAGGAGCTAGCTAACGTTAGCGAAGCTAACACCATTGCGGATCCAGGCACAATGGACCTGATGATTCAAAAGATAACTGATAACATTACTAAAGTGATCGATGCTAAGATAAGAACGGTCTTGGAAGCAATAGCAGGCCATTCAGCTGAAATACAGAGAGTTGTGAAACGTGTTGTTGAGGCGGAAGGAAGAATTGCTGCAGTGGAAACTTCAACTACATCTATGGACGCTAAGATAAAAGCACTTGAGAAACAGGTGCGCGAAATGGCGGAGCACATTGACGACTTGGATAATCGAGGACGCAGATGCAATATTCGTGTTGTGGGACTCCTGGAAAATTCTGAAGGGACACGTTCAGTAAAATTCTTTGAGGAATGGATCCCTGGCTACCTACAAATGGACACTAAGGCTGGTCGTGTGAAGCTGGCCAGAGCCCATCGCTCTCAAGCACCGATACCCGGTCCCAATCAACCCACGGCCGGTGGTTATAAAGTTCCACAACTTCACCGACAAGCAGCGCGTCATGGATGCTGCTAGAAACATCGGCTCTGATGGTAGTCAACATAAAGGTCCAAAGGTCTCATTCTTCAATGATTATTCCACAGCGGTTGTACGAAGACGCAAAGCGTTTGATGAGGCGAAGGCTTGACTCAGGAGAATGAATATGGACTACGCACTGTTGTACCCGGCCACATTGAAGATTATGGTCAACGGATCACCTAAAAAGCTCTACACACCTGAAGAGGCTGCTGCGTTTATTGACTCTCTCGGGTAAATTACTTTAAGCTGCACCTCCACAGCATTGGATAACTTTGTTTATTTTTGGTTGAATCTGATCATGAAACAGTGGTGTGAGTCCTCACGTACTCCGGCTCAGTAATATTCATATCTTTATTATTTTTCTTGCTAAAGTAATAGCCGCTATAGCTCAGGCTGAGATATGTGTGAATCCATATTGGTGCCCAGGCTTGGTTTTAGGTGGAAGAGCCTCAATCTTCTTCTATTGATTTTCTTTTCCATACATATAAAGGATGAGGCTATTGAGCGACAATGCAGACTTAAGAGTCTACATTGAAGAGTTGAAATCCCCTGCATGTTAGCTAGTGGGAAAACCCCCTTTTGGATCTTTACATGTTTAATTTTTGGGTTTAGTATAGTTCGAGTTCAGGGTTCATATCGTTTGTTTATGCTCAGTGAGATAGAGGAGAGTTCAACACATGGAAAAAGGTACCACCCCACTTTTACAGTAGGATCCAGTCTGGATATTGAATGGTCAAGATACAATGGCAGGTAACAGACTGCGTGTATGTACATGGAACATTAGAGGGAGCCATAACATCATTAAAAGGAAGGTACTGTCTTTTTTTGAAAAAAGAAAATATTGATATTGCCCTGTTGCAAGAAACTCACCTGAAATTACAACAAGGGGGGTTTGGTCAAGTGTTTTTCTCATCGTTTACATCCAGAAGTAGAGGTGTAGCAATTCTGGTGAAAAAGAACTTACCACTTAAGGTCTTGAATTGTGTGAAAGATAAATTTGGTCGCTTTGTTGTAATTAATGGTACTTTACAAGGGCAGAACATTGCCATAATGAATATTTACTTCCCCCCTGCTCACCCCCCTGATTTCCTCACTAAGGTATTTCTAGACTTTTCAGAATTAAACTCGGACACTGCAGTGGTTGGAGGAGATTTTAACTGCTTGTTGACCCCCTTATTGATAAGTTTCCCAGCGGTATAGCTTCACTCTCTCCTCAAGCTAAGTCACTTAAAGCTATTTGTGATGATCTGGGGTATGCGGATGTCTGGAGAGCTTTTCATCCCTCCAACAGAGAGTTCACTTTTTTCTCTGCACCTCATGGATGTCAGACTAGAATAGATTATTTTTTTATGCCCAGGACGTCTTTGCAGTCTGTTTTATCCGCTAGGATAGGAATCATAGTCATATCTGATCATGCTGAGGTGATCCTGGACATAAAACTGAACGGGCCAATCAATCGGTCAAGACATTGGAGGTTGAACACAACCATTCTTAAAGACCATACATTCACATCATATTTTATTACAGAGTTTAAAGCATTTTTCTCTATTAACTCTCAATCAACAGATAACCCCTCGCTCCTTTGGGAGACCTGTAAAGCGTATGCCAGGGGTCTGATTATGTCATACACAGCTACTAAGAGACGGAAAAAGCGGGAAAAGCAAAAAATGTTAGAGGGTGAATTAGGAACTAAAGAGAAGGACTACATTACAACACCCACTCCTGCCTTATTAAAGGAAATATCAGTCATTAGATCAACGTTAGACTCTCCTAACACAGGACGCTGAAAAGAAAATGAGATTTGTCAGGCAAAAGCTATATGAACATGGCGATAAGCCAGGAAAGTACTTGGCATACCTAGCTAAAAAGAGGGCTGACTCTCAGTCAATTGCTACTATTACTGATTCTGATTGTAATCATTTATATGAAAATAAATTGATAAGTGACTCATTTAAGAAATTTTATACAAACCTTTATGCCTCAGAACTGCCAAAGGATGCACCCAAATGAATGGAGAACTTCTTTTGTAAGATTGAGCTCCCTACTATCTCCGAAGAGCAGAGGTCCCTCCTTAATACCCCTATTACCAAGGAAGAGATAATTAAGAATCTGCAAAATGGTAAGGCCCCAGGACCAGACGGGTTTTGTAGTGAGTTCTATAAAGAGTTCCATGGCCTGATCCTTGAGCCATTGCATGATATGTTTAACCACTCATTTTCAAATGACCAACTCCCTCAAACGCTGAGAGAAGCCAACATTTCACTTATTCTCAAAAAGGGAAAATGTCCAGAGTCTTGTTCCTTGTACAGACCAATTTCCCTTCTGAATGTTGATTGAAAATTGCTTTCTAAAATTCTAGCCACAAGATTAGAGGACTCACTGCCACTAATTGTGAAAGGAGACCAAACTGGCTTCATTAGGGGCCGTAAGTCATGCAACAATGTCAGGCGGCTTCTTAATGTAATTCAAGCCTACCAACAAAGTGCTGTGGATGGTCTTGTGCTCTTCCTAGATGCTGAGAAAGCATTTGATCGTGAGTGGTCTTACCTATTATTTGCTCTAAATAAATTTGGTCTGGGGGACAACTTTATAAAATGGGTGAACGTTTTATATGATGATCCTCAGGCTGCTGTCCTTACTAATGGGCTAAGGTCAAATAGCTTCTCTATACACAGAGGTACCAGACAGGGCTGTCCTTTATCCCCCCTCCTCTTTGCACTCGTTATGCCTGCTATACAGGGGCTGCTCATTGATGTTCACCATAAAATAAGCTTGTATGCTGATGATGTCCTGATATTCATCTCTAGTCCCGAGACTTCAATTACATCTCTTATTAATATTATTGAATTATTCAGCGAATTCTCAGGCTACAAGATTAACCTTACTAAGTCAGAGGCTATGCCACTTGGTAGCCTACACTCTGTACCTAATACTTCTCCCCCCTTCCCTTTTAAATGGTCTCCCTCAGGTTTCATGTATCTGGGTATATTTGTAACTCCTAAATTCCAGCTAATGTACAAAGCCAATTTTCTTCCCTTGTTTGATACAATAAGACAGGATCTGGAGCGCTGGAACTCTCTCACGATTTCTTGGTTGGGTAGAATATCCCTCTTGAAAATGAACATTTTACCTAGACTACTTTACCCAATCCAAATGATTCCAGTATTACTCTCCAATAAGGTAATAAAGGATGTAAATGGATGGCTAAGTTCCTTTATATGGAGTAAACGCAAGCCAAGACTTAAGATGGCAATATTGCAGCTGCCAAGTTCTATGGGCGGCTTGGACCTGCCCAATATCAGATTCTATCAATGGTGTGCCCACCTTTGTTATATTTCTGACTGGATCACAAATGATGACTCCTCTATTTGGTTAGACATTGAGACTTCTCTTTCAAAATACCCCTTACAGGATCGTTTATTTTTCAGAAGTTTCAAGTCTGTAGAAGATCACTGTAATAATCCCGTTACACTTAACACACTCAAAGTATGGAGGTCAGTTCAACGCTTCCTGGGAAGGTCCAATCTAACCTCTGCTCTTACCCCAATTCTTAACAAACCAGATTTCAGTCCAGGATTGCTGGATGCTGGCTTTAACTTATGGCTTAATAAGGGCATACGCAGGCTAAATGACTTATTTGCTGATAAGATTTTGTTGTCATTTGAGCAGATGGTCGAGAAATATCGACTCCCAAAGCAGGACTTTTTCCGCTTCCTACACGTAAGACATTATATTCTGAAGAGCACCACCTTAATTGGTAACCTAGATGTGTCTGTCATTGAAAGAATGCTTTTTTTCCCACAAAGGAAAATGTCTGTAAGTCTGTTTTATGATACTTTTAAGGTCCTTTTCTGCTGTCAACACACAGAGGCTGAAACAAGTGTGGGAGAAAGAATTGTCTGTTACTATTGACGAAGAGATGTGGGAGGACATTTGGAGATATGCAAAAACAATATCTATATGTAACCGTACTAGAGCAATCCAATTAAGAATAATACACAGATTGCATATATCCCCAAGGAGGCTTTACAACATCCTTACCTTCGCAGCGAGGAAAAACATCCTTTTACAGTGGATTAGTGATAAGGTTCCTTCTATTAAAGATTGGCATAAGATACTATTTGAATGGGTGCCTCTGGAATATCTGACATGTACATTGCATTCTAAAACAGACCAGTTCTACAAAGTATGGGAACCTTATCTAAATTACCTAGAACCTGAGGTATCAGCTATTATGCTGCAAGGATTCTCTTAGAATGGCGGGGTTCTATGTATTTCAGAACTACACTGTACGTTCCATGTGTGGAACCTAACCTCTTGGTTTAAACTGAGCTTTTTTGTTTAATTTCTGTTTGTAAGTTTGTTTAAAATGTATGTATTGAGAGACGCAATGATGGTGATGGGGTGAGAGAAGCACCGAGCGGGAAGTGGTGTACGTATGCATGGGTATATGTATGTGTGTGTATGTATGTGTGTGTATGTATGTATGTGTATATATATGCGCGTAGATATGTGTAAGTGGGTGCTGTTTTTCTTGTTTTTGTTCTGTGTGCTTTGTCTCTGTTGTTGTATCTCTTAATATGGGTGAACATGGTGAAATTCCAATAAAAATACTGTTACAAAAAAAACACATCACTCTGTTACACAATCGGAAACAGAGTGACCGAAAAATCAGTAACAGAAGGACTGCAATTGATTTGGCCACAATGGGAAATCATTGTAGTCACAAACCGCAGTTGCAGTAGAGCACAGTACAACACAGTTCAGTAGATGTCTATGATTGGTACAGATATGCTTACCCTGGCGAGACGTTTTGATAACCGTGTAAATCTCTCTAGGACAAGGTGACTTTTAGCAATATATTCGCCTGTATTTACCCCAAAAAATGAAACGCTCATTAGCTGCTAATGTGGGTGTTAAAAAGAGCTACAAATGCCATGATGATCTGGATGAGATTGCTGAATCGAGGCAAAGGTATGAATCTCTGGATTAACTATCTAATGTTAACTACATTTAGTAATTCATAAATTGGTAAAGTGCCTTTTAAATGAACAATTCTGTGAACTCTCTTGTGCAGGTTTTAAATCGACACAATATCTGTTAGCAAAGGTGTCAGCTAGACATGACGAGCAGGAGCTTGCAGGGATTTGTAGTCTTCCATGACGTCTACTTTGATGCTAATTAGCATGTTTGAATCTGAGAGTAAATAGAGCTGAAATATATTAATAAATGTCACCTTGTCCGAGAGAGATTTGCATGGTTATCAAAACGTCACCCCAGGATAAGCCTACGCAAAACACAGCCCTTATTTTAAGTGTTTCTAAAATCCCCTATGGGAAAAATGAATGGTGCAAAAACGATTGGAACCATGTCCCTGTTTGACCGCTAGGTTTTATGGGTATTATGACACCTCCACTGTTGCCTCTATTGCCATATGGTAACCTAAATATTTTTGAATTACTGGTAGATAATGTGTCCTTCTTGGAATATTCAGAAAGAACAACGCCATGACTGCATCCCAAATGGCACCCTATTACTCCCTTTATAATTCATTACTTTTTCCCCCCTTTCAAGTTGATACAAGGAATGAAAATGTAAACTTTGTCGTTATCATGAAGAGTTTATTTTAGTTTCAAGCCTTCTAGAGACACCAAAAGTGGGGCCTATCATCATATTTGAATCACTGAAGTAAAATAAGTGAAGTATTTGAACGTTGCTAGCCATGACACTTTATGACCTGTTATTTTGTTTAAAGGTTTCATCTGGAGTGGCGCTCTCTCTGGTCTCCATGACGAGTTTCCTGCCCGCTTCCCAGTGATCCAGAAACCCACAAATGTCCCCAGCCCTTTAGAGAAGTAGCTGGGTGGCATTTTACACACAAACATGCACATGCTCAAAGTCTCCTCTGACTGTAACTGTAACTCTCTTAACCATTCCAGTAGGGACTAGGCTACTCTTGTCTTGTTCTCCTGTGTTTCCTTCCCAGTGACCCATAAAACAAAACAATGCCTCTGATACTGAATACTTGCTTTGCTATGTCTGTTGCTCCGTTGCTGTAGCCCGCTCCCACTAACTGACCCATCTTTGACCCATTAAACAAAATACCTCCCTGATACTGAATTCTTGATTTGCTCTGTCTGTTACGGTTTACTCAAAATGTTCGTAGATGTTTGCCCGAAACAAATTGCTCCATTTATGGCTAAGTCCTGAACATTTAAGCCATTTAAGCTCAGATGGACCCAAAGTGCTAAACACTGCAGGCTTACTACACCCACACTAAGAAGAAAAGCTTATATCCAGAACCTAAACACTGCAGGCTTACTACACCCACACTAAGAAGAAAAGCTTATATCCAGAACCTAAACACTGCAGGCTTACTATACCCACACTAAGAAGAAAAGCTTATATCCAGAACCTAAACACTGCAGGCTTACTATACCCACACTAAGAAGAAAAGCTTATATCCAGAACCTAAACACTGCAGGCTTACTATACCCACACTAAGAAGAAAAGCTTATATCCAGAACCTAAACACTGCAGGCTTACTACACCCACACTAAGAAGAAAAGCTTATATCCAGAACCTAAACACTTCAGGCTTACTACACCCACACTAAGAAAAAAAGCTTATATCCAGAACCTAAACACTTCAGGCTTACTATACCCACACTAAGAAGAAAAGCTTATATCCAGAACCTAAACACTGCAGGCTTACTACACCCACACTAAGAAGAAAAGCTTATATCCGGAACCTAAAAAGCTTACTATATCTAAGAAGAACCTAAACACTGCAGGCTTACTATACTTATATCCAGAACCTAAACACTAAGAACTAAGAAAAAAGCTTATATCCAGAACCTAAACACTGCAGGCTTACTATACCCACACTAAGAAAAAAAAAAGCTTATATCCAGAACCTAAACACTTCAGGCTTACTACACCCACACTAAGAAGAAAAAAAGCTTATATCCAGAACCTAAACACTTCAGGCTTACTACACCACACTAAGCTTACTATACCCACACTAAAAAAAAGCTTATATCCAGAACCTAAACACTTCAGGCTTACTATACCCACACTAAGAAGAAAAGCTTATATCCAGAACCTAAACACTGCAGGCTTACTACACCCACACTAAGAAGAAAAGCTTATATCCGGAACCTAAAAGGCTTCTTCAGTTGTCCCCATAGGAGAAAAAAGGGGAACCCTTTTTGGTTCCAGGTCAAACTATTTTGGGTTCCATATAAAACCCTTTCCACAGAGGGTTCTACATGGAACCCAAAAGAGTTCTACCTGGAACCAAAAAGGGTTCCCCTATTGGGACAGCCGAATAACTATTTTGGAACCGTTTTTCCTAAGAGTGCACTAAACCTATGGGAGATCAATGAGGACCAAAAATTGTCCTATGCACCCAATAACACCCAATAACTGTTCTAATTCTTTTATGGGTTTAGCTTATAGATCTTAGATGGTCCAGTTGGCCCACCAGACTCTCCCCAGCTCCCCTTGTCATCATTGACAGTTCAAAAGTGAGTGACATTGTTTCATTTGCTCAGTATGGAGAGTGCCATATATGTCCTCCTCTGTAACAAGATCCTCGTGGCTATAGATAAGAGGAAAGTGTTGTGTTGATTCAGAGAGCATACACACACAGCACAACAGAGAAATCTGGGATCAGCTCTGATACAGACGATGGTCTGACTGGTTTCACTGGAATGTGTTGAAGAATGATAGACTCTGAATGACTGGCAATGGTGGCAAGTTGAAGCTGAGGCTGACTCCACCTGAAATTGTGTGGTCACCAGTCATTGTTTACTGTACTTCAAACAGGATGAGACAGCCTATGCTACTCTCTTGGTTCTGATGATGACACGGGTCATCATCACAAGTTACACAGGATATGTCACGTTCTGACCATCGTTCTTGTGTGTTTTCCTTGTTTTAGTGTTGGTCAGGACGTGAGCTGGGTGGGCATTCTATGTTGTGTGTCCGGTTTGTCTATTTCTATGTTTGGCCTGATATGGTTCTCAATCAGAGGCAGGTGTTAGTCATTGTCTCTGATTGGGAACCATATTTAGGTAGCCTGTTTTGTGTTGGGTTTTGTGGGTGATTGTTCCTGTCTTAGTGTTTGTAGCACCAGATAGGACTGTTTCGGTTTTTTCACATTTCTTGTTTTGTAGATTGTTGTATTTTCATCTTTATTAAAGATGTACAAAACTAACCACGCTGCATTTTGGTCCGCCTCTCTTTCACCAGAAGAAAACCGTTCCAGGATATGAATGTAAACCTAATACACACAATCTAGTCAAGGAATGGGAGAAGAATAATAAGAATAAAATATATGGGTGAGCAGTGACAGGGCGGCTAAGATGCAATAGAAAGTAAAGGATATAGTATACAGTATACACAGTCGTGGCCAAAAGTTTTGAGAATGACACAAATATTAATTTTCACAAAGTCTGCTGCCTCAGTTTGTATGATGGCAATTTGAATATACTCCAGAATTTTATGAAGAGTGATCTGATGAATTGCAATTAATTGCAAAGTCCCTCTTTGCCATGCAAATGAACTGAATCCCCCAAAAACATTTCCACTACATTTCAGCCCTACCACAAAAGGACCAGCTGACGTCATGTCAGTGATTCTCTCGTTAACACAGGTGTGAGTGTTGACGAGTACAAGGCTGGAGATCACTCTGTCATGCTGATTGAGTTCCATTAACAGACTGGAAGCTTCAAAAGGAGGGTGGTACTTGGAATCATTGTTCTTCCTCTGTCAACCATGGTTACCTGCAAGGAAACACGTGCCGTCATCATTGCATTGCACAAAAAGGGCTTCACATGCAAGGATATTGCTGCCAGTAAGATTGCACCTAAATCAACCATTTATCGGATCATGAAGAACTTCAAGGAGAGCGGTTCAATTGTTGTGAAGAAGGCTTCAGGGCACCCAAGAAGGTCCAGCAAGCGCCAGGACCGTCTCCTAAAGTTGATTCAGCTGCGGGATCGGGGCACCAGTAGTACAGACCTTGCTCAGGAATGGCAGCAGGCAGGTGTGAGTGCATCTGCACGCACAGTGAGGCGAAGACTTTTAGAGGATGGCCTGGTGTCAAGAAGGGCAGCAAAGAAGCCACTTCTCTCCAGGAAAAACATCAGGGACATACTGATATTCTGCAAAAGGTACAGGGATTGGACTGCTGAGGACTGGGGTAAAGTCATTTTCTCTGATGAATCCCCTTTCCGATTGTTTGGGGCATCCAGAAAAAAGCTTGTCCGGAGAAGACAAGGTGAGCACTACCATCAGTCCTGTGTCATGCCAACATTAAAGCATCCTGAGACCAGTCATGTGTGGGGTTGCTTCTCAGCCAAGGGAGTGGGCGCACTCACAATTTTTCCTAAGAACACAGCCATGAATAAAGAATGGTACCAACACATCCTCCGAGATCAACTTCTCCCAACCAACCAGGAACAGTTTGGTGACGAACAATGCCTTTTCCAGCATGATGGAGCACCTTGCCATAAGGCAAAAGTGATAACTAAGTGGCTCAGGGAACAAAACATCTATATTTTGCGTCCATGGCCAGGAAACTCCCCAGACCTTAATCCCATTGAGAACTTGTGGTCAATCCTTAAGAGGTGGGTGGACAAACCAGTTATTTGACAGCATGCCAGGGCAGATTGTAGAGGTCTTGAAAAAGAAGGGTCAACACTGCAAATATTTACTCTTTGCATCAACTTCATGTAATTGTCAATAAAAGCCTTTGACACGTATGAAATGCTTGTAATTATACTTCAGTATTCAATAGTAACATCTGACAAAAATATCTAAAGACGCTGAAGCAGCAAACTTTGTGAAAATTTATATTTGTGTCATTCTCAAAACTTTTGGCCACGACTGCGAGATATGTAAACATTCTAAAACTGGCATTATTAAAGTGACTAGTGTTCCATTTATATTAAAGTGTCCAATTATATCAAGTCTGTAGGTAGGCAGCCACCTCTCTGTGCTAGTGGTGGCTGTTTAACAATCTGATGGCCTTGAGATAGAAGCTGTTTTTAAATCTCTCTGTCCCATCTTTGATGCACCTGTACTGACCTCGCCTTCTGGATGGAAGCAGGGTGAACAGGTAGCGGCTCGAGTGGTTATTGTCCTTGATGATCTTTTTGGCCTTCCTGTGACATCGGGTGTTGTAGGTGTCCTGGAGGGCAGGTAGTTTACCCCTGGTGATGCGTTGTGCAGACCGCACCACCCTCTGGAGAGCCCTGCAGTTGTGAGCAGTGCAGTTGCCGTACCAGGCGGTAACACAGCCCGACAGGATGCTCTCAATTGTGCACGTGTAAAAGTTTTTGAGGGTTTTCCGTGACAAGCTTAAAATGTTCCACCTTCTCCACTGCTGTCCCGTTGATGTGGATAGGGGGGGGGGGGTGCTCCAATTGCTGTTCCCTGAAGTCCATGATCATCTCTTTTGTTTTGCAGACATTGAGTGAGAGGTTATTTTCCTGACACCACACTCCGAGGCCCCTCACCTCCTTCCTGTAGGCTGTCTCATCGTTGTTGGTAATCAAGCTTACCATTGTAGTGTCATCTGAAAACTTGATGATTGAGTTGGAGGCGTGCATGGCCACACAGTCATGGGTGAACAAGGAGTACAGGAGAGGGCTGAGAACCCACCCTTGTGGGGCCCCAGTGTTGAGTATCAGCGGAGTTGAGATGTTGTTTACTACCTTCACCACCTGGAGGCGGCCCGTCAGGAAGTCCAGGACCCAGTTGCACAGCGCGGGGTCGAGACCCAGGGTTTCAAGCTTAATGATGAGTTTGGAGGGTGCCATGGTGTTGAGTGCCATGGTGTTGAGTGCTGAGCTGTAATCAATGAACAGCATTCTTAAATAAGTATTCCTCTTGTCCAGATGGGATAGGGCAGTGTGCAGTGTGATGGGGATCGCATCGTCTGTGGACCTATTGGGGTGGTAAGCTAATTGAAGTGGGTCTAGGGTGACAGGTAAGGTGGAGGTGATATGATCCTTGACTAGTCTCTCCAAGCAATTCATGATGACAGAAGTGAGTGCTATGGGGCGATAGTCATTTAGTTCAGTTACCTTAGTTTTCTTTGGAACAGGAACAATGGTGGCCATCTTGAAGCATGTGGGGACAGCAGACTGGGATAGAGATTGATTGAATATGTACCGAATCACACCAGCTAGCTGGTCTGCGCATGCTCTAAGGACGCGGCTAGGGATACCGTCTGGGCCGGCAGCCTTGCAAGGGTTAACACGTTTAACCTGTTTGGGCGCGCATGAACCGTTAGCGGGACACCTACGACAGCATCCTGTGAAATTGCAGAGCGCAAAATTCAAAATACAAAAATCGTGATATTAAACATTCATGAAAATATAAGTGTCATACATTTCAAAAGGCTTTACGGGGAAAGCATACTAAGCATACCATGCGATTATCTGAGGACAGCGCCCCACATCAAAATACTTTTTCAACCAGCACAGGCATCACAAAATCACAAATAGTGATTAAATAAATCACTTACATTTGAAGATCTTCCTCTGCAATTCCAAGGGTCCCAGGTACACAATGAATGGTTGTTTTGTTCTATAAAGTCCTTCATTATTTCCTAAAAAGTCAGTTTTGTTGGTGCCAATGATCTCAGTAATCCACTCGTTTAACATGCGTACAAACAAATCCAAAAAGTTACCGGTAAAGTTCATCCAAACAAGTCAAACGATGATTCTAATTAATCCTCAGGTTCTCTAATATCCAAATAAACAATAATATTTAAGACAGAGAATAGTATGTTCAATAGGGAAGATAAATAACGAAGAGCGCGCACCTCATTCACGTGCCAACAAGATTACTTTTCTAATGAGAGACACCTTGGAAAAACTACAACTACTTGCTCATTTTTCAAAATACAGACCTGAAACCCTTTCTAAAGACTGTTGACATCTAGTGGAAGCCATAGGAACTGCAATCTGGGTCCGATCTATTTGTATTTCCCATAGGCTAGCATTGAAATGGCCTGTGACCTCAAAAAACAAAGTCCATATTTTTTTCTGACCACCTATTGTGGTTCAGGGCTTTGTAAGACCTGTATAGGTTACATGCTGTAGGCTACATCATCCTTTTCAATCTTGATACATTATTTATCACTTTCCAGGAGAATCGTCCCTCCCATAACACGGAACCCAAACTGGCTGCGCGCATGCGCCATCGCGCGCCTTTGTCCCCCTACACCAAATGCGATCACGACACGCAGGTTAAAATATCAAAACAAACTCTGAACCAAATACATTAATTTGGGGACAGGTCGAAAAGCATGAAACCTTTATGGCAATTTAGCTATCTGGCTTGCACCTGCTAGCTAATTTGTCCTATTTAGCTAGCTTGCTATTGCTAGCTAATTTGTTCTGGGATATAAACATTGAGTTGCTATTTTACCTGAAATGCACAAGGTCCTCTACTCCGACAATTAATCCACACATAAAACGGTCAACCGAATCGTTTCTAGTCTTCTCTCCTCCTTCTAGGCTTTTTCTTCTCTTGACTTTACATTGCAATTGGCAACTTTCATAAATTAGGTGCATTACCGCCACTGAACTCATTCGTCTTTCAGTCAGCCACGTGGGTATAACCAATGAGGAGATGGCATGTGGGTACCTGCTTCTATAAACCAATGAGGAGATGAGAGGCAGGGCTTGCAGCGCGATCTGTGCCAGAAATAGAACTGACTTCTATTTTAGCCCTTGGCAGACGTTCGTTGGCGCGCGCGAACAGTGTGGGTGCAATAATTTAATAATATAGATTTTACATTTATTTTGCAACGCTAGAGCGGTGTAGTCAGCCTGTAAGGCACCTCTGAGGTGGCACTGCCCTCTACTGGTGGAAAACAGAATTACTGTATGGCTGTCACCATAGCTGTGCTGCAACGTGTTATCCACATGGTGGTAGTATTGGGCTGTAGTTGAACTTCAATGTTGTGGTCCCAGTGCATAACCCCACACTGGACACCAAGCAACACCTGACAAACAAAGAATTGCATTCATTACAGCATATTTTTCAGTGCATTTGAAGCCTTTTACTTAATTTCTGTATGTTTCTATATCTCTTTACCATCTTGAAATGCTCAACAGTGTGAATAAAATCATGATAAATACTAAGTCACCTGGATTTCTACACTCACATATAAAAACAACTTTACTGCAGTGGGCTAAATCAGGATCAGACTGAGTGTTTCTTGGTAGTCTACTTTGAAACTAATCTACTTTGAAACAAAAGTATACACCTCACACACATGGTTATGGGCTTTAAAAAAAGAAGACACCTGTACCATGTCAGATATAGAGTTGAAATGTATTTAATTTTGAGTTTGCATCCCAATATTACACTTTACATACACCACAGAAGACTGAAATATAACAAAACTGTTTGACATAGAAACATCGGATATAAAAAAATTATGTTTATTACTTATGAAATTATGAAAAATATTTAATAACATTCCATCCATGAGGTCATTGGAGGGTGATTTGATCATTTGACAGCAGGAAAAGGGGCTACCCAAGGCAAGTCTGTAAATACCAACATCTTGATCACTGATCGTTAGACCTCGGATATTGAATGTAAGAAGGTTGCACACTGCATGATAATGTCTGTTGAATGGTGATGGATTAGAAGAATCCATTGTGGGAACCCCTGGGATAGTGGAGTACCACAGTCTCTCATGCAGAATACATGTGGCAGCTTGGCTCGACCCTGTAGGAAATCACTTAAGGTATGTTCTCACTCAGGTACAGCTGGCCTGGTGACTAGCCCCATGGGAGCGTGCATTGTGTGTACTGTGTCAGTGTCCCTCCCATGTAATTGCAGTGGAGGAGTGAGAGGGTAGAAGGGCAGGTGTTCAACAATAGCTCTTTCTCCTGCATGGAGGACTAGACAGGTGTGAGGCTAGATGGGCTAGCCAGGCCTCTTTCTGCCTCTCCTCTCTGCACAGACTGAAGAGGGGACCCATGTCTTTGGCCTGAATGCTGATGGATGTTTCAATGTCATCAGCCTTGCATTGACTGAAGCCTCTTCCAAATCACCTTTGACTCCTTGCAGTTTTTTGAAGATGACAAGAAACAGCTGTCATTCCTGTTAGAATTGGCTTACATTTACAACTTTTGTCTTGTTCTTTAAAAGAGTAAGGCATGTGTTGCTCATGTAAAGTTAAAGTGGTTGTCTGGTTATCATACCATGCATACTGTAGTAGTGTTGTCATAATCATGAGAATCCAGCTGCAATCTACTGTTTTAGAAGCTACTGTTACCAAACCCTTGATACGATTGATTTAGTCATGTGAACCTCTCTGAACTCTCACAATTCCATAATGCCAAGGTTCACACTAATGGGAATACGTACTGTTCTGCACAGGATATCCTGGAGTAGTGTATGTGTCAGGCAGAGTAAATAGAATAGAATAGTTTATGTGAGGCTATGAGAACTTGAGCGCACTCTCTCTCTCTGTCTCTGTGTCTCTGTGTGTGTGGGTGCAGTGATGAATCAATGTATAGGATGTGGTGTATACGTTACTGTATTGTACATTATTGCATTGTTGTCCTACACACTCACGGCCTAGCCCTCCCTAGGCATGTGTTTCCATCCTGTTCATTAAGCCTACGCTCATATATGGGCATCCCATCCTCCTCCTGCGCTCTAGGTTCACTTCCTGCCCCCCTTCCCCCCACGCTCGCTCCCTGTTAGCCAAGGGTGACGCAGACATACAGGCGTGTTCTCCCAAAGGAGGAAGTGATGTGGTTGACATTCTCCTTTAATCACCACTTTTGAAACCTTTGTTTTGCACTGATTCCCTTGCACACTCACTAGACTTTACGCACACACTGACACATACTACACTGACACTCCAACACACACACACACACACACACACACACACACACACACACACACACACACACACACACACACACACACACACACACACACACACACACACACACACACACACACGCACACTTACTGTACGCTCAGACACACAAACACACATGCAAATTGACACCACACACACACACATAGACACACTTTCACACTTCCCATACGCTGCTGCTACTCTGTTTATTATACACTGCTCAAAAAAATAAAGGGAACACTTAAACAACACAATGTAACTCCAAGTCAATCACACTTCTGTGAAATCAAACTGTCCACTTAGGAAGCAACACTGATTGACAATAAATTTCACATGCTGTTGTGCAACAGGTGGAAATTATAGGCAATTAGCAAGACACCCCCAATAAAGGAGTGGTTCTGCAGGTGATAACCACAGACCACTTCTCAGTTCCTATGCTTCCTGGCTGATGTATTGGTCACTTTGGAATGCTGGCGGTGCTTTCACTCTAGTGGTAGCATGAGACGGAGTCTACAACCCACACAAGTGGCTCAGGTAGTGCAGCTCATCCAGGATGGCACATCAATGCGAGCTGTGGCAAGAAGGTTTGCTGTGTCTGTCAGCTTAGCGTCCAGGGCATGGAGGCGCTACCAGGAGACAGGCCAGTACATCAGGAGACGTGGAGGAGGCCGTAGGAGGGCAACAACCCAGCAGCAGGACCGCTACCTCTGCCTTTGTGCAAGGAGGAGCAGGAGGAGCACTGCCAGAGCCCTGCAAAATGACCTCCAGCAGGCCACAAATGTGCATGTGTCTGCTCAAACGGTCAGAAACAGACTCCATGAGGGTGGTATGAGGGCCCGACGTCCACAGGTGGGGGTTGTGCTTACAGCCCAACAACGTGCAGGACGTTTGGCATTTGCCAGAGAACACCAAGATTGGCAAATTCGCCACAGGCGCCCTGTGCTCTTCACAGATGAAAGCAGGTTCACACTGAGCACATGTGACAGACGTGACAGTCTGGAGACGCCGTCAAGAACGTTCTGCTGCCTGCAACATCCTCCAGCATGACCGGTTTGGCGGTGGGTCAGTCATGGTGTGGGGTGGCATTTCTTTGGGGGGCCGCACAGCCCTCCATGTGCTCGCCAGAGGTACTGAGATGAGATCCTCAGACCCCTTGTGAGACCATATGCTGGTGCGGTTGGCCCTGGGTTCCTCCTAATGCAAGACAATGCTAGACCTCATGTGGCTGGAGTGTGTCAGCAGTTCCTGAAAGAGGAAGGCATTGATGCTATGGACTGGCCCGCCCATTCCAATTGAGCACATCTGGGACATCATGTCTCGCTCCATCCTCCAACGCCACATTGCCACTGTCCAGGAGTTGGCGGATGCTTCAGTCCAGGTCTGGGAGGAGATCCCTCAGGAGACCATCAGCCTCCTCATCAGGAACATGCCCAGGCGTTGTAGGGAGGTCATACAGGCACGTGGAGGCCACACACACTACTGAGCCTCATTTTGACTTGTTTTAAGGACATTACATCAAAGTTGGATCAGCCTGTAGTGTGGTTTTCTACTTTAATTTTGAGAATGACTCCAAATCCAGACCTCCATGGGTTGATAAATATGATTTCCATTGATCATTTTTGTGTGATTTTGTTGTCAGCACATTCAACTATGTAAAGAGAAAAAAGTATTTAATAAGAATATTTAATTCATTCAGATCTAGGATGTGTTATTTTAGTGTTCCCTTTATTTTTTTGAGCAGTGTATATATGCTGATTGGCTAGTCACTTTTATCCCTACCTACATGTACATACTGTGTTACCTCATTTACCTCAACTGCCTTGTACCCCTTCACATTGATTCGGTACTGGTACTCCTTGTTGTGTTACTAGTTATTTAGCAAATATTTGTCTTACTTTTTAACTCTGCACTGTTGGGAATGGAGTCGTAAGTAAGCATTTCACTGTAAAGTCTACACCTGTTGTATTCGGCGCATGTGACCAATACAATTTGATTTGATTTGATGACACTCATGCACCCTGTGCACCCTGTTTTGTTGACTTTGGGAGGTGGTGCAGTTTGTCAGCACTAATAGGAACTTAGTAACAAACCATACCTGTAACCGCATGTTCTAGGAAGGAAGAGTTCTTCCCTCTGTGTGGGATACAATGGAATTTTGATATATAGTGGGGTCTGAAATTATTGACACCCTTGATTTAAGATGAGCAAAAATGACTGTATAAAATAAATAATTCAAATACTGAGCTATATTGTATGCAAAAAAAGGGATATTATATTATTTTATACTAATAGAATTGCTCAGAGAAATATATTTAGTTTAACAAATAATATATTTTTCTCAAATGTAGGAGTCCAAATTATAGACACCCCTGTTTTCAATACCTTTCAATACCTCACCTTGCGAGGATAACAGCACAGAGCCTTGATATCCTTCATCTGCGTTTATGGACTGCCCTCTTTAACAGGTTTATACATTGGTTTCAAGTCAGGAGACCATTTCTTTGTGGATTTTTAAATATGCGCGGGGTTATTATCTTGCTGGAAGATCCACTTGTGGCAAAGTTTCAGCCTCCTAACAGGCAACCAGGTTTTTGTCTAAAATATCCTGCTACTGAGGAAAGTTCATGATGCCGTTGACCTTAACAAGGACCCCAGGACCAGTGGAGGCAAAATAGCCCCATAACATCAAAGATCCAACACCATATTTTATAGTAGGTATGGGGTTATTTTCTGCTCATGCGTTCTCAATTCAACGCCAAACCCACCACTAGTGGGCGTGGCCAAAGAGCTTTCTTTTCATGTCATCCAACAAATGTAAACGCCTGACGTTTGCTAAACGGCATTGTCACTTGGATTGGAACTGGTGTTTTGGTTAGATGACGATATGAAAATAGAGCTCTTTGGCCACGCACACCAAATCAAATTCAAATCAAATGTTATTTGTCAAATGTGCCGAATACGACCGTGAAATGCTTACTTACCCGCCATTAACCAACAATGCAGCTCAAGAAATAGAGTTAAGAAAATATTTGCTAAAGTAATATAAACTAAAGTAAAACATAAAACAATAACATAACCATAACAAGGCTATTTACCTGTCCCTTCTCCCTCACTGCCAGGTGTCTCACAGAGATATAAGGCCAGTAGAGCAGTACCCCCTGTTCAAACAGCTGGCTATCTGTTCCCCTGCAGAACTACTTTCCTCAGAATTTTCTGCTCTGAATTTCTGTGCTAAATGTGGCTTGTCAGTTATTATCCAGATTCTAGGGCCTTATATCGAATATAAAGCTGTGGGTGCAGTTTTAGGTAGCTATTTCTATCTTAGTAAGATATCCACCTGCACCACTAACTAGGCTGTAGAGATTTTGGTTGCACCCCAAATGGCACCCTTTTCCCTGTATACCGTAGTGCACTACTTTTGGTCAAAATGAGTGCACTATATAGAGAATAGGGTGCCGTTTGGGATGTATACTGAGACTGGAAGTCTAGGTGTCAGATGGCTGCTCCGTAACCTCTCACACTGGCCTCTCGCTGCCCCTGACCTGTGCATGTGTTGTTTAGCACAGCTGTAGTTGTAGTCCACTATGGGCTTTACAGAAGTAGGACACCACAGCACAGCAACAGCTTCAGAAATATATCTTACACAACAGATGACACCCTGTACTCTACTGTACCGTGCAGCGCAACGCAGATGGTTTTCACTGTGTGGACATTTTGTACTATATTTAACATAACTGCTGTGTTACAAAGATGAATTGCAGTGAATTAAGTTTTCCTTTCTTTATGTTGTTAATGCATGTTTGTGGTGGACAATGTACTTACAGTATATCATAAAAAACGTATAAATATAGCATTTATTAATAGCCCACGGTCTAGTTCTGTGTCTGTACATAGTGGGACAAGTCCCTGGAGAAGTCTGCTATTGTCTCCTCTGCACAATGCCAGTTATCGGAGGAAGTGTTCTATATGTAGACCTGCTGCATTAGTAACCTGGGGTACGTCCCAAATGGCACCCTATTCCCTTGAAAGTGCCCTATGGGCCCTGGTCAAAGTAGTAAACTATAAAGGGAATAGAGTGCCATTTGGGACGTACGCAGGTAGACCTGCTTCTGCATTATTAACATGGGATGTAGATGTGGCCCTGGCCCTCTGTTGTCTAGTCTGTGCCCTATATCACTCCTCAGTACATCTGGGTCACAGCATATCAGGTTCCCAGGGCTGTCCTTTTCTCACAGAATAATGTCATGCCACTGCCAGGGTTTCTGATTTAGTGACTGATACAATGTGTTTGGAGGCTGTGTTTAAAATGTCCTTGTGTTGTACAATACCTTCTTATTTTTGACAAACAAGGACTGGCAGTCAAACACAGTCTAGATTTTAAAAAGTGTTTGTGAAAAAAATGTCTTGCTTGACTAAGTTGGCGTGTTGCTTGGCTGAATTAACCTTTTTTTTATGGCATATACTCTATGTGCTACATGGTCTGATGTTACACACAACCTCTATCTGGCCTCCTCTATCTGGCCTCCACTATCTGGCCTCCACTATCTGGCCTCCACTATCTGGCCTCCACTATCTGTGCACGTGCCCTGACTGTGTCCACTCCTAAAACCCAGTCCCTTCCTGTCTTGTGATCTGTGTCTGTAAGTGGATAAGAATTTTGGCCTTTCTCCAGCGTGGGACTTGTCCCGGGTATGCCGTCCAGTCGGGCGTCACTTAGTTCCTAGCAGACGCAGGCAAGAGTCTGCCAGCCTAGCGAATCGGAGCACAGAGAGCAGTCAGGGGTTTTTCCCAAATAGTACCCTATTCCCTATATAGTGCACTACTTATGACCAGAGTCCAATGGCACTCTATTCCCTATGGGCCCTGTTCAAAAGTAGTGCACTAAATTGGGAATAGAGTGCCATTTGGGACTTAATCAGGATCTTGATGTGGCTCTGAAGAATCTGCCCAGCCATCGACTGTCCGCATGCCTTGAATTCCTCCAGGAGCTGCTTTTTACTTTTGATCCTGTTTCCCAACTCTGTGACTGATATCAACTGTTAGATCCTACCAGACCAGATCTGGCAATCCAGGTATAAGTTACATTTAATTGCATCCATCTCCCAGCATTGCGGAGTTGGTAGTTTTTGCAGCTTTGCAGTTTTTGATAAAAGTTCATTAGGGGTTGAATCTGGGTGGTGCAACAGAGTATTGCAGAAGCAGATACTGTGTTACTGTAGATTCGTTCCAAATGGCACCCTAATGCCTATTTAGTGCACTACATTTAACCAGGGCCCATAGAGAATAGAGTGCCGTAGGACTCTGATCAAAAGTAGTGCAGTATATAGGGAATAGGGTGCTATTTGGGACGTATCCCAACTAACTGCCAACACTACCCCTCACATACGCTCTCCCTGAGATCTCATAACTTGAATGAATACTTCCTTGTACTCCCGGTGGAGTTTGAACCCGATACCAGGAAAACCCATCCTCTTCAGCTGCATCACTATGTGGTGAGCTTATGCACGTCAATGTTGGAGGAACATGCCAACATACAGAAAAGCACAAGAATAAAGAGTAGGTTGACTTGGGCTGCTGCTAAGGAAGAAAAGCATCAGTGGTCAGTGTAATCTTGGTCATAGAGTACTTCTTCTGCAAGGTTATTCAGAACATGTTTATAGGATAATTTGATGTGTATTTGGCACAGCAGTTAGACATATAAAACAAACCAACACCCACCCTGGCCGACCCACACGTACAGTGAAGCTGTTAGACTCTCTCCTGTTTAGAGTAGGGCCTGGTCTCTCTCTCCTCGTCTCTGTTCCTGTTTAGAACAGGGCCTGGTCTCTCCCTCCTCGTCTCTGTACCTGTTTAGAGCTGGGCCTGGTCTCTCTCCTCATCTCTGTACCTGTTTAGAGCAGGGTCTGGTCTCTCCCTCCTCGTCTCTGTACCTGTTTAGAGTAGGGCCTGGTCTCTCTCTCCTCGTCTCTGTACCTGTTTAGAGCTGGCCCTGGTCTCTCTCTTCTCGTCTCTGTGCCTGTTTAGAACAGGGCCTGGTCTCTCCCTCCTCGTCTCTGTACCTGTTTAGAGCTGGGCCTGGTCTCTCTCTCCTCGTCTCTGTGCCTGTTTAGAGCAGGGCCTGGTCTCTCTCCTCTCTCTGTACCTGTTTAGAGCTGGGCCTGGTCTCTCTCCTCATCTCTGTACCTGTTTAGAGCTGGGCCTGGTCTCTCTCTACCTAGAGCTGGGCCTGGTCTCTGTACCTGTTTAGAGCTGGGCCTGGTCTCTCTCCTCATCTCTGTACCTGTTTAGAGCTGGGCCTGGTCTCTCTCTCCTCGTCTCTGTACCTGTTTAGAGCTGGGCCTGGTCTCTCTCCTCATCTCTGTACCTTTAGAGCTGGGCCTGGTCTCTCTCTCCTCGTCTCTGTACCTGTTTAGAGCTGGGCCTGGTCTCTCTCCTCATCTCTCTGTACCTGTTTAGAGCTGGGCCTCCTCATCTCTGTACCTGTTTAGAGCAGGGCCTGGTCTCTCTCTCTCATCTCTCTGTTCCTGTTTAGTACCTGTTTAGAGGGCCTGGTCTCTCTCTCCTCGTCTCTGTACCTGTTTAGAGCTGGCCTGGTCTCTCTCTCCTCGTCTCTGTGCCTGTTTAGAGCAGGGCCTGGTCTCTCTGTACCTCCTCTGGTCTCTCTCTCCTCATCTCTGTACCTGTTTCTCTGTACCTGTTTAGAGTAGGGGGCCTGGTCTCTCTCTCCTCGTCTCTGTACCTGTTTAGAGCTGGCTGGCATCTCTGGTCTCTCTCTTCTCATCTCTGTACCTGTTTAGAGCAGGGCCTGGTCTCTCTAGAGCTGGGCCTGGTCTCTCTCCTCATCTCTGTACCTGTTTAGAGCTAGGGCCTGGTCTCTCTCTCCTCGTCTCTGTACCTGTTTAGAGCAGGGCCTGGTCTCTCCCTCCTCGTCTCTGTACCTGTTTAGAGCTGGGCCTGGTCTCTCTCCTCATCTCTGTACCTGTTTAGAGCAGGGCCTGGTCTCTCTCTCCTCGTCTCTGTACCTGTTTAGAGCTGGGCCTGTCTCTCTCTCCTCATCTCTGTACCTGTTTAGAGCTGGGCCTGGTCTCTCTCCTCATCTCTCTGTTTAGAGCTCTGTCGTCTCCTGTTTAGAGCTGGGCCTGGTCTCTCTCTCTCTGTACCTGTTTAGAGCTGGGCCTGGTCTCTCTCTCCCATCTCTGTACCTGTTTAGAGCTGGGCCTGGTCTCTCTCCTCGTCTCTGTACCTGTTTAGAGCTGGGCCTGGACTCTCTCCTCATCTCTGTACCTGTTTAGAGCAGGGTCTGGTCTCTCTCTAGAGCAGGGTCTGGTCTCTCTCTCTTCGTCTCTGTACCTGTTTAGAGCAGGGCCTGGTCTCTCTCCTCATCTCTGTACCTGTTTAGAGCAGGGTCTGGTCTCTCTCTCTTTGTCTCTGTACCTGTTTAGAGTACCTGTTTAGAGGGCCTGGCTGGGCCTGGTCTCTCTCCTCATCTCTGTACCTGTTTAGAGCTGGGCCTGGTCTCTCTCCTCATCTCTGTACCTGTTTAGAGCAGGGTCTGGTCTCTCTCTCTTCGTCTCTGTACCTGTTTAGAGCAGGGCCTGGTCTCTCTCTCCTCATCTCTGTACCTGTTTAGAGCAGGGCCTGGTCTCTCTCTCTTCATCTCTGTACCTGTTTAGAGCAGGGCCTGGTCTCTCTCTCCTCATCTCTGTACCTGTTTAGAGCTGGGCCTGGTCTCTCTCCTCATCTCTGTACCTGTTTAGAGCAGGGTCTGGTCTCTCTCTCTTCGTCTCTGTACCTGTTTAGAGCTGGGCCTGGTCTCTCTCTCCTCGTCTCTGTACCTGTTTAGAGCTGGGCCTGGTCTCTCTCCTCATCTCTGTACCTGTTTAGAGCTGGGCCTGGTCTCTCTCTCCTCGTCTCTGTACCTGTTTAGAGCTGGGCCTGCTCTCTCTCCTCATCTCTGTACCTGTTTAGAGCAGGGTCTGGTCTCTCTCTCTTCGTCTCTGTACCTGTTTAGAGCTGGGCCTGGTCTCTCTCCTCATCTCTGTACCTGTTTAGAGCTGGGCCTGGTACCTGTTTCTCTCTCTCTCTCCTCGTCTCTGTACCTGTTTAGAGCTGGGGGCCTGGTCTCTTTCCTCATCTCTGTACCTGTTTAGAGCAGGGTCTGGTCTCTCTCTGTCTTTGTCTCTGTACCTGTTTAGAGCTGGGCCTGTCTCTCTCTCTCTACCCTCGTCTCTGTACCTGTTTAGAGCTGGGCCTGGTCTCTCTCTCCTCGTCTCTGTACCTGTTTAGAGCAGGGCCTGGTCTCTCTCTCCTCGTCTCTGTACCTGTTTAGAGCTGGGCCTGGTCTCTCTCCTCATCTCTGTACCTGTTTAGAGCTGGGCCTGGTCTCTCTCTCCTCGTCTCTGTACCTGTTTAGAGCTGGGCCTGGTCTCTCTCTCCTCATCTCTGTACCTGTTTAGAGCAGGGCCTGGTCTCTCTCTCCTCGTCTCTGTACCCTCTGTCTCTGTACCTGTTTAGAGCAGGGCCTGGTCTCTCTCTCCTCGTCTCTGTACCTGTTTAGAGCTGGGCCTGGTCTCTCTCTCTCATCTCTGTACCTGTTTAGAGCTGGGTCTCTGTACCTGTTTAGAGCTGGGCCTGGTCTCTCTCCTCATCTCTGTACCTGTTTAGAGCTGGGCCTGGTCTCTCTCCTCATCTCTGTACCTGTTTAGAGCTGGGCCTGGTCTCTCTCCTCATCTCTGTACCTGTTTAGAGCTGGGCCTGGTCTCTCTCTCCTCATCTCTGTACCTGTTTAGAGCTGGGCCTGGTCTCTCTCTCCTCATCTCTGTACCTGTTTAGAGCTGGGCCTGGTCTCTCTCTCCTCGTTTCTCTGTACCTGTTTAGAGCTGGGCCTGGTCTCTCTCTCCTCGTCTCTGTACCTGTTTAGAGCAGGGCCTGGTCTCTCTCTCCTCATCTCTGTACCTGTTTTAGATCTCTGCTGGCCTGGTCTCTCTCCTCATCTCTGTACCTGTTTAGAGCTGGGCCTGGTCTCTCTGTACCTGTTTAGAGCTCATCTCTGTACCTGTTTAGAGCTGGGCCTGTCTCTCTCCTCATCTCTGTCTTAGAGCTCTCTCCTCATCTCTGTACCTGTTTAGAGCTGGGCCTGGTCTCTCTCCTCATCTCTGTACCTGGGCCTGGTCTCTCTCTCCTCATCTCTGTACCTGTTTAGAGCTGGGCCTGGTCTCTCTCTCCTCATCTCTGTACCTGTTTAGAGCTGGGCCTGGTCTCTCTCTCTCTCTGTACCTGTTTAGAGCTGGGCCTGGTCTCTCTCTCCTCATCTCTGTACCTGTTTAGAGCAGGGCCTGGTCTCTCTCTCCTCATCTCTGTACCTGTTTAGAGCTGGGCCTGGTCTCTCTCTCCTCATCTCTGTACCTGTTTAGAGCTGGGCCTGGTCTCTCTCTCCTCATCTCTGTACCTGTTTAGAGCTCTGGTCTCTCTCTCCTCATCTCTGTACCTGTTTAGAGCTGGGCCTGGTCTCTCTCTCCTCATCTCTGTACCTGTTTAGAGCTGGCCCTGGTCTCTCTCCTCATCTCTGTACCTGTTTAGAGCTGGGCCTGGTCTCTCTCCTCATCTCTGTACCTGTTTAGAGCAGGGTCTGTTCTCTCTCTCTTCGTCTCTGTACCTGTTTAGAGCAGGGCCTGGTCTCTCTCCTCATCTCTGTACCTGTTTAGAGCAGGGTCTGGTCTCTCTCTCTTTGTCTCTGTACCTGTTTAGAGCAGGGCCTGGTCTCTCTCTCCTCATCTCTGTACCTGTTTAGAGCTGGGCCTGGTCTCTCTCCTCATCTCTGTACCTGTTTAGAGCAGGGTCTGGTCTCTCTCTCTTCGTCTCTGTACCTGTTTAGAGCAGGGCCTGGTCTCTCTCTCCTCATCTCTGTACCTGTTTAGAGCAGGGCCTGGTCTCTCTCTCTTCATCTCTGTACCTGTTTAGAACAGGGCCTGGTCTCTCCCTCCTCGTCTCTGTACCTGTTTAGAGCTGGGCCTGGTCTCTCTCCTCATCTCTGTACCTGTTTAGAGCAGGGTCTGGTCTCTCTCTCTTCGTCTCTGTACCTGTTTAGAGCTGGGCCTGGTCTCTCTCTCCTCGTCTCTGTACCTGTTTAGAGCTGGGCCTGGTCTCTCTCTCCTCATCTCTGTACCTGTTTAGAGCTGGGCCTGGTCTCTCTCTCCTCGTCTCTGTACCTGTTTAGAGCTGGGCCTGTTCTCTCTCTCCTCATCTCTGTACCTGTTTAGAGCAGGGTCTGGTCTCTCTCTCTCTCTCTTTGTCTCTGTACCTGTTTAGAGTAGGGCCTGGTCTCTCTCTCCTCGTCTCTGTACCTGTTTAGAGCTGGCCCTGGTCTCTCTCTCCTCGTCTCTGTACCTGTTTAGAGCAGGGCCTGGTCTCTCTCTCCTCATCTCTGTACCTGTTTAGAGCTGGGCCTGGTCTCTCTCCTCATCTCTGTACCTGTTTAGAGCAGGGCCTGGTCTCTCTCTCCTCGTCTCTGTACCTGTTTAGAGCAGGGCCTGGTCTCTCTCTCCTCGTCTCTGTACCTGTTTAGAGCTGGGCCTGGTCTCTCTCCTCATCTCTGTACCTGTTTAGAGCTGGGCCTGGTCTCATCTGTACCTGTTTAGAGCTCATCTCTGTACCTGTTTAGAGCTGGGCCTGGTCTCTCTCTCCTCTGTCTCTGTACCTGTTTAGAGCTGGGCCTGGTCTCTCTCTCCTCATCTCTGTACCTGTTTAGAGCAGGGCCTGGTCTCTCTCTCATCTCTACCTCTCTCCTCATCTCTGTACCTGTTTAGAGCTGGGCCTGGTCTCTCTCCTCATCTCTGTACCTGTTTAGAGCTGGGCCTGGTCTCTCTCTCCTCATCTCTGTACCTGTTTAGAGCAGGGCCTGGTCTCTCTCTCCTCTCTCTGTACCTGTTTAGAGCTGGGCCTGGTCTCTCTCCTCATCTCTGTACCTGTTTAGAGCTGGGCCTGGTCTCTCTCTCCTCATCTCTGTACCTGTTTAGAGCTGGGCCTGGCTCTGGTCTCTCTCTCATCTCGTCTCTGTACCTGTTTAGAGCTGGGCCTGGTCTCTCTCTCCTCATCTCTGTACCTGTTTAGAGCAGGGCCTGGTCTCTCTCTCCTCATCTCTGTACCTGTTTAGAGCTGGGCCTGTCTCTCTCCTCATCTCTGTACCCCTGGTCTCTCTCCTCATCTCTGTACCTGTTTAGAGCTGGGTCTGGTCTCTCTCCTCATCTCTGTACCTGTTTAGAGCAGGGTCTGTTCTCTCTCTCTTCGTCTCTGTACCTGTTTAGAGCAGGGCCTGGTCTCTCTCCTCATCTCTGTACCTGTTTAGAGCAGGGTCTGGTCTCTCTCTCTTTGTCTCTGTACCTGTTTAGAGTAGGGCCTGGTCTCTCTCTCCTCGTCTCTGTACCTGTTTAGAGCTGGCCCTGGTCTCTCTCTCCTCGTCTCTGTGCCTGTTTAGAACAGGGCCTGGTCTCTCTCCTACCGTCTCTGTGCCTGTTTAGAGCAGGGCCTGGTCTCATCTCTGTCCCTCTGGGCCTGGTCTCTCTCCTCTCTGTACCTGTTTAGAGCTGGGCCTGGTCTCTCTCCTCATCTCTGTACCTGTTTAGAGCAGGGTCTGGTCTCTCTCTCTTCGTCTCTGTACCTGTTTAGAGCTGGGCCTGGTCTCTCTCCTCATCTCTGTACCTGTTTAGAGCAGGGTCTGGTCTCTCTCTCTACGTCTCTGTACCTGTTTAGAGCAGGGTCTGGTCTCTCTCTCCTCATCTCTGTACCTGTTTAGAGCTGGGCCTGGTCTCTCTCTCCTCGTCTCTGTACCTGTTTAGAGCAGGGCCTGGTCTCGCTGACCGACTCAAACATGTCCTTTCTGCCTGTCCAGTGGATGATTTGGCTGGACATTGCATGAGTTTGTGTTTGTGTGTGAGTTCACAGGGCTGCTGCCTGCTACAGTAGCATTGCGAGGGAGACAGACTGTTGAGGGGTTCTGCTTCCTGTCTGATAAGACCAGATCCCAGCTCAGCAAATACAGCTGGGGGGCACTGACTGCATGGCTTCTGGCTCTTGACAGGAGTGTGTGTGTGTGTGTGTGTGTGTGTGTGTGTGTGTGTGTGTGTGTGTGTGTGTGTGTGTGTGTGCATGAGTGTATACATGCACATGTAAGTGTTTTCTATGCCTCCTGATTGCATTTCGTTTGAATTTGAGCATTCTATTCACAAACTCTTTTGAACTAAAAAAGCACTGATTGGCATGTTGTGGAGCCAGATGCCATGTCATTGGGCCATGTGACAGGTGCAGCATTCCTTGGCTATAGACAGACTCACATTCCTGTTTAAACTGAATGCCATCAGAATAGGGAAAAAAGATAGCTTCTTTGCATGAATGGCATCAGGGAAGAATGTCATATGTTCTGCAGCTGAGTCACCGGTGCAGGTTTCTGTCTGTCTGTCTGTCTGTGAGGGTAGAGTTTAGTCTGGTCCCTGGCAGCTGATCTGAGACAACCAGACCAGACAGGGCTTCAAGGCTTGTTTGTGTCACACTCCATTATCATTGGAATGCTAATGCTAGCACCGGGCCTGTTATGCTGTCTAGTCTGGATGAGACACTACTCTCACACACACACAAATTAAAATGTACTGGTCACATGCGCCGAATACAACAGTAGACCTTATAGTGAAATGCTTACTTGTGAGCCCCTAACCAACAATGCAGTTAAAAAAAAAAAATATGTATAACAATAAGAACTAAAAGTAACAAGTAGTAAAAGAGCAGCAGTTAAATAACAATACCGAGATTATATACTATATATATTACCACCCCCCTGTGGTAATACACTCCATTAGGCACTGACTCAAAGCTAGAGCCTTCGAACCAATACTGCTCGTTCTATGGGGCAAATCCTTACCCACTGGGCACAGACGTCAGGTCAACGTCTAGATTTTATTGGTTTATTGGTTTCAACTAACGTGACCCCAACGTGAAATCAACCAAAAACATCACCATGTTTTAGGTAAAACGTTGGGTGAAAATTGTATTTGGAAAAAAAATCAGTTTTTAACGTTGATTCAACGTCATCACTTTGCTATTTTTGGTTGAAATTATGTGTAAACATGATTGTTTTTGCCCAGTGGGTACTATTGAGGGCCTGGTTTCCCAAAAGCATAATGATGAACTTAGCCTTAAGATGCATTTGGGAACCCGGCTCCTGGTCAGTCATGCATTGATGTCAATGGGAGACATAGTGAAAATTTGAAGTTAGGATTTCCCCTTATGAGAGTAGCTATTGACTTGCAGTAATGCTTTAGGCAACCAATGTTGCATTGTTTGTCATTGTGTTTTCCGGCCAGGCTTCTGGCCAGAGACAAATTGCTATAGCTACTTCCTGATGCGAATTGAAATCATGTGAATCAGGGAAGCATACCTGGCTCTCAGCCTGTTACACATAATGGCAATGTGAGAGAGACTGACTCCTACCGCAGGTTTGTGTTTGAGACCACCTAAAGCGAGACTGATTCAAGACCATCACCGGAGCAAATTGAGTCGAAGTCAAGACCTAGACCGGAGGGGTGTGAGACCAAGTCAAGACCGAGAACGGGAGGGGGTGAGGGGTGCGAGACCAAGTCAAGATCGAGAACGGAAGGGGGTGAGGGGTCCGAGACCAAGTGAGGGGTCCGAGACCAAGTCAAGACCGAACGGAAGGGGGGAGGGGTCCGAGGGTGAGAACGGAAGGGGGTGTGAGACCAAGTCAAGACCGAGAACGGAAGGGGGGAGGGGGGGTGACGGGGGGTCCGAGACCAAGTCAAGACCGAGAACGGAAGGGGGGGTGAGGGGTTGTGAGACCAAGTCAAGATCCAAGTCGGAACGGGGGGGTGAGGGGTCCGAGACCAAGTCAAGATCGAGAACGGAAACGGGGGGGTGAGGGTGTCCGAGACCAAGTCAAGACCGAGAACGGGACGGGGGGTGAGGGGTGTGAGACCAAGTCAAGATCGAGAACGGGAGGGGTGAGGGGTGTGAGACCAAGTCAAGACCGAGAACGGGAGAGGGGGTAAGGGGTGTGAGACCAAGTCAAGACCGAGAACGGGAGGGGGTGAGGGGTGTGAGACCAAGTCAAGACCGAGAACGGGAGGGGGTGAGGGGTGTGAGACCAAGTCAAGACTGAGAACGGGAGGGGGGGGTGACGGAAGGGGTGTGAGACCAAGTCAAGACCGAGAACTGAGAAGTCAAGGGAGGGGGTGAGGGGTGTGAGACCAAGTCAAGACCGAGAACGGGAGGGGGTGAGGGGTGTGAGACCAAGTCAAGACTGAGAACGGGAGGGGGTGAGGGGTGTGAGACCAAGTCAAGACTGAGAACGGGAGGGGGTGGGGTGAGTCAAGACTGAGAACGGGAGGGGGTGGGTGTGAGACCAAGTCAAGACTGAGAACGGGAGGGGGTGAGGGGTGTGGGGTGAGGGGGTGGGGTGTGAGACCAAGTCAAGACTGAGAACGGGAGGGGGTGAGGGGTGTGAGACCAAGTCAAGACTGAGAACGGGAGGGGGTGAGGGGTGTGAGACCAAGTCAAGACCTAGAACGGGAGGGGGTGAGGGATCCGAGACCAAGTCAAGACCATTATTGTACTTGTGTCAAATTGCCACCATCATAAAAGTTCAAAATGTCCAGTATTTCTGTGTTCATATTTCAGAAGAACATATGGATTCTTTAGACATTCAGAATGGTGAAAAATAGAAAGACACTCTACACATGATCACTAACCCGAACAGGTCTATAATATATACAAATACAAAATATGCTCCAACTTCCCCTGGTCTCCCCTTACGAATAGTAAGTGCTCAACTTACAAACAATTTCCACCACTCTTCCCTACCAGCGAATCAAGGAAATTCTGACCAGCACGACAAAGTAACGAAAGGACCATTTATTTTTTTCCCCCTTTATTTAACCAGGTAGGCAAGTTGAGAACAAGTTCTCATTTACAACTGCTACCTGGTCAAGATAAAGCACAGCAGTTCGACACATACAACAACACAGAGTTACACATGGAATAAACAAACATACAGTCAATAATACAGTAGAAAAAAGAAAAATCTGTATACAGTGAATGCAAATGAGGTAAGATAAGGGAGGTAAAGCAATAAATAGGTCATGGTGGCAAAGTAATTACAATATAGCAATTAGACAATGGAATGGTAGATGTGCAGAAGATTAATGTGCAAGTAGAGATACTGGAGTGCAAAGGAGCAAGATAAATAAATAAATACAGTATGGGGATGAGGTAGTTGGATGGGTTGTTTACAGATGGGCTATGTACAGGTGCAGTGATCTGTGAGCTGCTCTGACATGGTGCTTAAAGCTAGTGAGGGAGATAAAAGACTCCAGCTTCATTGATTTTTGCAGTTCGTTCCAGTCATTGGCAGCAGAGAACTGGAAGGAAAGGCGGTCAAAGGAGGAATTGGCTTTGGGGGTGACCAGTGAGATATACCTGTTGGAGCGCGTGTTACTGGTGGGTGCTGCTATGGTGACCAGTGAGCTGAGATAAGGCGGGGCTTTACCTAGCAGAGACTTGTAGATGACCTGGAGCCAGTGGGTTTGGCGACGAGTATGAAGCGAGGGCCAGCCAACGAGAGCACACAGGTCGCAGTGGTGGGTAATATATGGGGCTTTGGTAACAAAATGGTTGGCACTGTGATAAACTGCATCCAAATTTTTGAGTAGAGTGTTGGAGGATTTTATAGATGACATCGCCGAAGTCGAGGATCGGTAGGATGGTCAGTTTTACAAGGGTATGTTTGGCAGCATGAGTGAAGGATGCTTTGTTGTGAAATAGGAAGCCGATTCTAGATTTAATTTTGGATTGGAGATGCTTAATGTGAGTCTGGAAGGAGAGTTTACAGTCTAGCCAGACACCTAGGTATTTGTAGTTGTCCACATATTCTAAGTCAGAACCGTCCAGAGTAGTGATGCTGGACAGGTTGGCAGGTGCGGGCAGTGATTGATTGAATAGCATGCACTTAGTTTTACTTGCATTTAAGAGCAGTTGGAGGCCACGGAAGGAGAGTTGTATGGCATTGAAGCTCGTCTGGAGGTTTGATAACACAGTGTCCAAAGAAGGGAGAAGTATACAGAATGATGTCATCTGTGTAGAGGTGGATCAGAGAATCACCAGCAGCAGCGAGAGCGACATCATTGATGTATATAGAGAAGAGAGTCGGCCCAAGAATTGAACCCTCTGGAGACTGCAAGAGACTGCAAGAGGTCCGGACAACAGGCCCTCTGATTTGACACACTGAACTCTATCAGAGAAGTAGTTGGTTAACCAGGCGAGGCAATCATTTGAGAAACCAAGGCTGTTGAGTCTGCCAATAAGAATGTGCCAACAGTAATGTTACGAGTAAAGTAGGAAGTCCAGGTTTCTATAGGCGATAAGATATTACTTAGTCATGAAAGGAGTGTGGATATGGCAATCGCGGTTTTATGCGCTGACTGAATGGGAGCTGATAATTCTACGTTTTTATACTCCGCTGGTCTCGGGAAGAAATTACAAGTCCTCATTGTCCAAGACCGAGTAAAATGGAGTAAATTGGATCCATCACGACATCAAGACCAAAACACTCAATATGTGGTCTTGAGACCGGACTCGAGTACTACAACACTGTCCCTACTGTACAAAATAAAATGTAATTTCTTACTTCCCCGCAATCTCTATCTGTCTCCAACACGAGGCACTGCATGCTTTTTTCTCTCATATAGCCTTTCCTATGATCTTGTGCACATACAGCTGTAGGAGACTGGATCAAATTAGAATCCTACAGCTGTAAAGGGCACTAGTTTTATGGGAATCATTCTCTGTCTGTCTGTCTGTCTGTCTGTCTGTCTGTCTGTCTGTCTGTCTGTCTGTCTGTCTGTCTGTCTGTCTGTCTGTCTGTCTGTCTGTCTGTCTGTCTGTCTGTCTGTCTGTCTGTCTGTCTGTCTGTCTGTCTGTCTGTCTCTCTCTCTCTCTCTCTCTCTCTCTCTATGTGTAACCTGACACTGTGTAACCTGACACTCTCTCTATGTGTAACCTGACACTCTCTCTATGTGTAACCTGACACTCTCTCTATGTGTAACCTGACCCTCTCTCTATGTATAACCTGACACTCTCTCTATGTGTAACCTGACACTCTCTCTATGTGTAACTGACACTCTCTCTATGTGTAACCTGACACTCTCTCTATGTGTAACCTGACACTCTCTCTATGTGTAACCTGACACTCTCTCTATGTGTAACCTGACACTCTCTCTATGTGTAACTGACACTCTCTCTATGTGTAACTGACACTCTCTCTATGTTTAACCTGACACTCTCTCTATGTGTAACCTGACACTCTCTCTATGTGTAACCTGACACTCTCTCTGTGTTTAACCTGACACTCTCTCTATGTGTAACCTGACACTCTCTATGTGTAACCTGACACTCTCTCTATGTGTAACCTGACACTCTCTCTATGTTTAACCTGACACTCTCTCTATGTTTAACCTGACACTCTCTCTGTTTGTAACCTGACACTCTCTCTATGTGTAACCTGACACTCTCTCTATGTGTAACCTGACACCTATATGTAACCTGACACTCTCTCTATGTGTAACCTGACACTCTCTCTATATGTAACCTGACACTCTCTCTATATGTAACCTGACACTCTCTGTTTGTAACCTGACACTCTCTCTATGTGTAACCTGACACTCTCTCTATATGTAACCTGACACTCTCTCTATGTTTAACCTGACACTCTCTCTATGTTTAACCTGACACTCTCTCTATGTTTAACCTGACACTCTCTCTATGTTTAACCTGACACTCTCTCTATATGTAACCTGACACTCTCTCTATATGTAACCTGACACTCTCTCTATGTTTAACCTGACACTCTCTCTATGTTTAACCTGACACTCTCTCTATGTTTAACCTGACACTCTCTCTATGTTTAACCTGACACTCTCTCTATATGTAACCTGACACTCTCTCTATATGTAACCTGACACTCTCTATATGTAACCTGACACTCTCTCTATGTGTAACCTGACACTCTCTCTATGTTTAACCTGACACTCTCTCTATGTTTAACCTGACACTCTCTCTATATGTAACCTGACACTCTCTCTGTTTGTAACCTGACACTCTCTCTATGTGTAACCTGACACTCTCTATATGTAACCTGACACTCTCTCTATGTGTAACCTGACACTCTCTCTATGTGTAACCTGACACTCTCTCTATGTGTAACCTGACACTCTCTCTATGTGTAACCTGACACTCTCTCTATATGTAACCTGACACTCTCTCTGTTTGTAACCTGACACTCTCTCTATGTTTAACCTGACACTCTCTCTATGTTTAACCTGACACTCTCTCTATATGTAACCTGACACTCTCTCTATGTGTAACCTGACACTCTCTCTGTGTTTAACCTGACACTCTCTCTATGTGTAACCTGACACTCTCTATGTGTAACCTGACACTCTCTCTATGTGTAACCTGACACTCTCTCTATGTTTAACCTGACACTCTCTCTATGTTTAACCTGACACTCTCTCTATATGTAACCTGACACTCTCTCTGTTTGTAACCTGACACTCTCCGTCTCACTGGGAGAAAAGGGATATGGCCCAACCGGTTCAGTTTGAGGAACTGTTTTGTTTTCAGTTTGCTCGAGTCATGCGAGGATTTCCAAGAAACTGAATGAAAAATGCTTGGCCATGATCCATGTGACATTGAAGTCAACGCACAACATCCTCACTTCATACAGTACATTTGGAAAGTATTCAGACCCCTTAACTTTTTCCACATTTTGTTACGTTACAGCCTTATTCTAAAATGGATGATGTTGTTTTCATCAATCTACACACAATACCCCACAATGACAAAGCAAAAACAGGTTTTTAGAAAAAGTTTTGCAAATTTATGCAACATTTAAAACTGAAATATCACGTTTACATAAGTATTCAGACACTTTACTCCGTACTTTGTTGAAGCACCTTTGGCAGCGATTACAGCCTCGAGTCTTCTTGGGTATGACGCTACAAACTTGGCACACCTGTATTTGAGGAGCTTCTCAGATTCTTCTCTGTAGATCCTCCCAAGCTCTGTCAGGTTGGATGGGGAGCGTTGCTGCACAGATATTTTCAGGTCTCTCCAGAGAGATGTTCCATCTGGTTCAAGTCCGGGCTCTGGCTGGGCCACTCAAGGATATTTGGAGACTAGTCCCGAAGACACTCCTACGTTGTCTTGGCTGTGTACTTAGGGTTGTTGTCCTGTTTGAAGGTGAACCTTCGACCCAGTCTGAGGTTCTGAGTGCTCTGGAGCAGGTTTTCATCAGGGATCTCTCTGTACTTTGCTCCATCTATCTTTTCCTCAATCCTGACTAGTCTCACCAGTTTCACATTGTCATTATAGGGTATTGTGTGTAGATTGATGAGATTTTGTATTTATTTTAATCCATTTTAGAATATAGCTGTAACGTAACAAA
The DNA here is from genome assembly GCF_018296145.1 of Oncorhynchus tshawytscha. NCBI lineage: Eukaryota > Metazoa > Chordata > Actinopteri > Salmoniformes > Salmonidae > Oncorhynchus > Oncorhynchus tshawytscha. The sequence goes on from NC_056433.1 coordinate 68,481,176, forward strand.
ATGTGGAAAAGGTGAAGGGGTCTGAATACTTTCCGAATGCACTGTATAATAGGCCTGATTTCTAACTTGAGATCTGTGCACGTATCTAGTTTTTGCACAAATCTTCCATTGACATCAATACATGATTTAGGTGATCATCGGTGTTAAGTGCGCACGTCTATGTACATATACAGATCTTTAGATAGTCCCGAAGACCACAGAATGTTGAAAAGATGACCATCGGGAAATTAGGAACATATTTTGCCCCTTCATATGAATGATGTCATTGAATGTACAGTATATGGAATAGGAAGGCAGGCAGTTTTTCCATACAGCTCTTTATTCTGCATGTGAGCATCTTGTCCACACGGACTCTCACATACAGTATTCCAAGTTTAGCACGGTGCACAGAAATAGCTGGTTAAAATAACTGTCAAAAGTCTGTATTTTTTTGTCTCTTTGATTCATGACTATTTTGTCTTCCCCATGATGCTTAACTGAATATCAATGAGTATCATAATACACTGTGTACAAAACATTACGAACACCTGATCTTTCCATGGCTGACTGACCAGGTGAATCCAGGTGAAAGCTATGATCCTTGATTGATGTCACCTGTTAAATTCACTTCCATCAGTATAGATGAAGGGGGGAGACAGGTTAAAGAATGATTTTTAAGCCTTGAGACAATTGAGACATGAATTGTGTATATGTGCCATTCAGAGGGTCAACGGGCAAGACAAAATATTGAAGTGCCTTTGAACGGGGTACGGTAGAAGGTGCCAGGCGCACTGGTTTGAGTGTGTCAAGAACTGCAACGCTGCTGGGTTTTTCACGATCAACAGTTTCCCGTGTGTATCAAAAATTGACCACCACCCAAAGGACATCCCGCTAACTAGACACAACTGTGGGAAGCATTGAGTCAACATGGGCCAGCATCCCTGTGGAACGCGTTCGACACCATGTAGAGTCCATGGCCCGACTAATTGAGGCTGTTCTGAGGGCAAACGGTGTGCAACTCAATATTAGGAAGGTGTTCCTAATGTTTTGTACACTCCGTGTACCGTGCATATGTTTGAGTGCACTGCAGTGTATACAGCATCAAACTTTGTCCTTTGTGTGAATGTTTGAGTGAGTTGTAAGCAGGGCTAGAGGTGAGTGCAGTGAGTAATTCTGCAGGATTTCAGGGTGCAGTCAGTCAGGTGGCTTCCAAGAAGAGAGAAGTCATGCTGGCCTGTTATGAGAACAACAGTTCCTTCCTCTTACCCTCCCAACAGAGAGAGAGAGGGGGGGCAGAACGAGAGAGAGAGAGAGAGAGAGAGAGAGAGAGAGAGAGAGAGAGAGAGAGAGAGACGGGGAGAGAGAGAGAGAGCGAGTGTCCATCCTGGACTCTAAAGTCCACTCTGGGGGAGGAGGATGGGTGGCATTCCACTCAGTGAGGTCAGCCTGTTTTGTTATTCTCTACCCCTCACTCCCCTTTTTACTTCTGTCTTCTGTTAGCAGTGATATAGACTCAGTCAGGTCGTAGGCCTAGTGAGAATCTCTCTTTCCACAGTGGCATGATAGGGAATGGTATCATGCATCCCCACCAACCCCCATCCGGGTCTCTTCAGGTCTCTCCAGAGATGTTAGATCAGGTTCAAATCCGGGATCTGGCTGGGCCACTCAAGGACATTCAGAGACTTGTCTTAAAGCCTTGGCTGTGTGGTTAGAGTCAGAAGGTAAACCCTCGCCTCAGTCTGAGTTCTTGAGCACTCTGGAGCAGGTTTTCATCAAGGATCTCTCTGTACTTTACTCTGTTCATCTTTCTCTCAATCCTGACTAGTCTCCCAGTCCCTGCCACTGACAAACATCCCCACAGCATGATGCTGCCACCACCATGCTTCACCATAGAAGGTGGTGCCAGGTTTCCTCCAGAAGTGACACTTGGCATTGAGGCCAAATAATAAAATATTTGTTTCATCAGACCAGATAATCTTGTTTCTTATGGTCTGAATCCTTTAGTTGCCTTTTCGCAAACTCCAAGCGGGCTGTCATGTGCCTTTTTACTGGGGAGTGGCTTCTGTCTGGCCTCTCTACCATAAAGGCCTGATTGGTGGAGTGCTGCAGAGATGGTTGTCCTTCTGGAAGGTTCTCCCATCTCCATAGAGGAACTCTGGAGTTTTGTCAGAGTGACCATCGGGTTCTTGTTCACTTCCCTTACCAAGGGCCTTCTCCCCTAATTGCTCAGTTTGGCCAGTCTTGGTGGTTCCAAACTTCTTCCATTTAAGAATGATGAGGCCACTGTGTTCTTGGGGACCTTCAATGCTGCAGACATTTTTTGGTACCCTTCATCAGATCTGTGCCACGACACAATCCTGTCTCGGAGCTCTGTGGAGAATTCCTTTGACCTCATGGCTTGGTTTTTGCTCTGACATGCACTGTCAACTGTGGGACCTTATATAGACAGGTGTGTGCCTTTCCAAATCCTTTCCAATCAGTTGAATTTACCACAGGTGGACACCAATCAAGTTGTAGAAACATCTCAAGGATGATTAATGAAAACAAGTTGCACCTGTGGATTAGTGCATGCTCATCTGCCACGCTGATCCTCAATACGGGGCGCCTCAGGGGTGCATGCTCTGTCCCCTCCTGTACTCCCTGTTCACCCATGACTGCATGGTCAAGCACGACTCCCAACACCATCATTAAGTTTGCCGACGACACAACAGTGGTATGCCACAAACAACGATGAGACAGCTTATAGGGAGGAGGTCAGAGACCCGGCAGTGTGGTGCCAGGATAACAACCTCTCCCTCAGGGTGATCAAGACAAAAGAGATGATTGTGGACTACAGGAAAAGGAGGACCGAGCACGCCCTCATTCTCATCAACGGGGCTGTAGTGGAGCAGGTTGAGAGCCGCAAGTTCCTTGGTGTCCACATCACCAATGAACTATCATGGTCCAAACACACCAATACAGTTGTGAAGAGGGCATGGCAACACCTATTCCCCGTCAGGAGACTGAAAAGATTTGGCATGGGTCCTCAGATCCTCAAAAGTTATACAGCTGCACCATCGAGAACAACTTGACTGGTTGCATCACTGCCTGGTATGGCAACTGGTCGGCCTCCGGAAGCACGGCACTACAGAGGGTAGTGCGTACGGAGCAGTACACCACTGCCATGCAGGACCTCTATACCAGGCGGTGTCAGAAGAAGGCCCTTAACATCTCCAAAGAGTCCTGCCACCCTAGTCATAGACTGTTCTCTCTGCTACCGCACGGCAAGCGGTACCGGAGCGCCAAGTCTTGGTCCAAAAGGCTTCTTAACAGCTTCTACCCTCAAGCCATAAGTCTCCTGAACAGCTATTCAAATGGCTACACGGATTGTGGTGAAGCCCCTCCCGTTGTCAAAGCTGGAGACCTTTATGTCTTCAAGACACCACTACTAAAACCAGTCAAACCATGGACACAGATCACACACACACACACACACACACACACACACACACACACACACACACACACACACACACACACACACACACACACACACACACACACACACACACAAAGAATCCCCCAAAATCTTAAACAAAGCATTATTGCACAATGTACAACATGTGCAAAGCAATCCACAATTGGTGCAAACTTATCACATGCCATTTCTGCTCAAACCCTGCACCTCCTGTACTTTGAGCTGATTGTTTTACTGCCATAAGAGGGAGTCCACCTGGAATGTTGTTTCTATGGAGCATGTTGTTGTATCTAAATTCATACTGTGGCATTGTTGAATACTTGTTTATGAATGGCTTGAAGGGCATGTATTATTTCCCTATAATGCACGGTATATTTGCACGGTAAATTCAATGGCTATAGTTCATTCTTACACCTTCTATGTTTGAGCTGCTTTTGAAAGCAAAGGTCGAATTGAAATCATTACTGGCATTGATGAATTCGATTTTCATACTGCTAGGTTAGGACTGATGTTTGGTTAACAAAACTAGCCAGTTTGTTTGTTTATTATTAGAATTATAGCCATGGCATGAAAAAAGGGATAATCAACTCGGGGCTCTATGCATTCTCTGGAAAATAATGCAACTCCATGGAACGCATAGCACCTCGTTGATTGTCCCTTACATATCTTTGAACAGGTTCTTCTTGAACTTGTACATGGACACTAGCTTTGCATATTATCACTTTAATGAGTTTGTGTTTTCTCTAAACTATTAATTGCATGTGCATCATCAAATCTGCATGATTCATTTTGTTTGTACACTGTGCTTCTGTTTGTTTCACTGTTTCACCTTTACAGAAGGTCCTTTAAAACATACTTTACTGTTTCACCCTTACAGGTTCTTTAAAACATACTTTACTGTTTCACCCTTACAGAAGGCCCTTTAAAACATACTTTACTGTTTCACCCTTACAGAAGGCCCTTTAAAACATACTTTACTGTTTCACCCTTACAGAAGGTTCTTTAAAACATACTTTACTGTTTCACCCTTACAGAAGGCCCTTTAAAACATACTTTACTGTTTCACCCTTACAGAAGGCCCTTTAAAACATACTTTACTGTTTCACCCTTACAGAATGTCCTTTAAAACATACTTTACTGTTTCACCCTGTTTACAGAAGGCCCTTTAAAACATACTTTACTGTTTCACCCTTACAGAAGGCCCTTTAAAACACTTTACTTTACTACAGAAGGCCCTTTTCTTTACTGTTTCCTTACAGAAGGTCCTTTAAAACATACTTTACTGTTTCACCCTTACAGAAGGCCCTTTAAAACATACTTTACTGTTTCACCCTTACAGAAGTCCCTTTAAAACATACTTTACTGTTTCACCTTTACAGAAGGTTCTTTAAAACATTCTTTACTGTTTCACCCTTACAGAAGGCCCTTTAAAACATACTTTACTGTTTCACCCTTACAGAAGGTTTTTTAAAACATACTTTACTGTTTCGCCCTTACAGAAGGTTCTTTAAAACATACTTTACTGTTTCACCCTTACAGAATGTCCTTTAAAACATACTTTACTGTTTCACCCTTACAGAAGGTTCTTTAACATATACTTTACTGTTTCACCCTTACAGAAGGTTCTTTAAAACATACTTTACTGTTTCACCCTTACAGAAGGTTCTTTAAAACATACTTTACTGTTTCACATTCTTTACAAATGTATTTTCTCTTGTGCCATATACCATCATAAAAAGTATCATCATATCAATGTTCTTGTGCTAACAATTTACAGTAACTTTACATTTTATGTTTACAACTAAATGAGTTATGGCCCAGTTAGTACTGTATATAGTCATGTTGATTGGACTTACAGCATTTGACAGATAACAGAAAGAACACTGAGCATGCATGTTATATGAAAGATAAGAGACTGAAAAAAATGTGTGTGTGTGTGTGTGTGTGTGTGTGTAGTTTTCATCCTCAGAATGCCCATATTCCATTCCAAAAGGCCGAATTATGTGTCATCAACAATGGCCCCACCTCAGCCTGCTGGCAGTGGATGTATACCAATTGGCACCCTATTCCCTATATAGTGCACTACTCCTATTCCCTATATAGTGCACTACTAGGGCTCTGTAGTACACTACATAGGGAATAGGGTGTAGTTTGGGGTGCTGTCAGTGTCTCATCTCTTCAGTTTCATGCTCTTTGTCCTCTCCATTAGTATAATACAAACAGGGACTTCAGGTGTTTTTGTGTTTTGTTTGCTTTTGAGACTCAAACCCCTTCCGTCCATAGGCAACGTGACATACACCTCACCTCCACCTCTTTTGTTGTTGTCATTTGCAATGTAGATGTCAGTCATTCTTAATCAAATAGTCTGAAGGTACACAGGCCCCTGGGATATTTGGCTGAGAATTGTCAGTTCTGTAGTAGCCTATCATTTGAATTGCATAATGATGGCCTACTAGAAGGGAGTCCTTGTCTGTTTCCCAAATGGCATCCTATTCCCTATATGGTGCACTACTGTTGACCAGGGCCCATAGGGTCTGGAATGGAATCGGTAATAGGGCTTAAATCCTGAATGCAACAGGAAGGACATGCATTATAAAGAAGCATCATCTTTTTACAAATCACCCACCCTGTATTCCCCTCATGCATGTTCCCTGGAGGTATTGATATACATTGCATGTCTTCTTGTTCCAGCTCTGGCAGTCAGGAATGTCTTGTGGTAAATAGAGGAAATGTGACACCCCTCTCTGCCAGCTACCTTGAAGGGATTTACACACAGCAGTTGAACTTTGCACATGATGTACACAAATGTTTTGCCACAGAATGAAACAGCACAGCAGGAAATGGAAGGAGCATTAGATACTGAGTGTATCTGTTAGTGGAACCACCTCATTCTGATGAGACTTATACTTTTGAATATTGTTCTTTCATAAGGCATGTTCAGTACATCCAGAAAGTATTCAGACCCCTTGACATTTTGTTACGTCACAGCCTTATTCTAAAGTGGAATACCCCATAATGACATCGCAATACCCCATAATGACATCACAATACCCCATAATGACAAAGCAAAAACAGGTTTTTAGAAAGTTTGCACATTTATAAAAAATGTCAAACTGAAATATCACATTCACATAAGTAGTCAGACCCTTTACTCAGTACTTTGTTGATGCACCTTTGGCAGAGATGTTCGATTCGGGTTCAAGTCAGAGGAAGGCCCAAAAAATTGTCAGAGACTCCAGTCACCCAAGTTATAGTCTGTTCTCTCTGCTACCGCACGGCAAGCGGTACCGGAGCGCCAAAACTAGAACCAACAAATTAGGACCTTAACAAATTCTACCCCCAAGTCATAATAAGACTGCTAAACAATTAATCAAATGACCACCAGACTATTTACACTGAGACCCCCCTCTCTATTTGTTTTGTACACTGCTGCTACTTGCTGTTTATTATCTATGCATAATCACTTTGAAGTTCCTTGGTGTCCACATCAGGCCCCATTAACATCGACGGGGCTGTAGTGGAGCGGGTCGAGAGTTTCAAGTTCCTTGGTGTCCACACCACCAACAAACTATCACGGTCCAAACACACCAAGGCAGTTGTAAATAGGGCACGACAACACCTATTCTCCCTCAGGAGACTGAAAAGATTTGGCATGGGTCCTCAGATCCTCAAAAAGTTATACAGCTGCATCATCGAGAGCATCCTGACCTGTTGCATCACCGCCTGGTATGGCAACTGCTCGGCATCCGACCGTAAGGCACTACAGAGGGTAGTGAGTATGGCCCAATACATCACTGGGGCCAAGCTTCCTGACATCCAGGACCTACATACTAGGCGGTGTCAGAGGACGGCCCCAAAAAATGGTCAAAGACTCCAGTCACCCAAGTCATGAACTGTGCTCTCTGCTACTGCACGGAAAGTGGTACTGGAGCGCCAAGTCTAGGTCCAAAAGACTCCTTAACAGCTTCTACCCCCATAAGCTTCTACCCCCATAAGACTGCTGAACAATTAATCAAATGTCCACCCGGGCAATGCTGCTATCTATGCATAGTCACTTTACCCCTACCTACATGTACATACCTGTACCCCCGCACATTGACTCTGTACCGGTACCCCCTGTTCTTTTATTTTGTTACTTTTTATAACTTTTTTGTTTTATTTGGTAAATATTTTCTTAACTCTTTCTTGAACTGCACTGTTGGTTAAGGGCTTTGTAAGTAAGCGTTTCATGGTAAGGTCTACACTTCTTGTATTTGGCGGGTGTGACAAATACAGTTTGATTTGATTTGAAGTCCGGGCCCTGGCTGGGCCACTCAAGGATATTCAGAGACTTGTCCCGAAGCCACTCCTGCGTTGTCTTGGCTGTGTGCTTAGGGTCGTTGTCCTGTTGGAAGGTGAAGTCTGAGGTCTTGCGGGACCTTATATAGACAGGTGTGTGCCTTTCCAAATCATGTCCAATCAATTGAATTTACCACAAGTGGACTCAAAGTTGTAGAAACATGTCAAGGAGGATAAATGGAGACATCCATTTTAGAATACGGCTGTAAAGTAACCAAATGTGGAAACAGTCAAAGGGTTTGGAGACTTTCTGAATGCACCGTATGTGCATGGTGGTCTTGTCTCAGTTAGCATTCAAACTGGTGAGAATGTCCTGTCTGCTCTGCTTTAGATAGGAACTCAACAGTACTTCCTATTACACAAGAACTGAAAGGTAAATTTTTGTCATAATGCTGACAGAATTGTGTAGTTCAGCAAAATAGTCCAATCAAGCTATTAAGAAATAGGTCATATATATTGCCAGCTGTACTGCACAGCTGGGGGGTTGCATTTACATGTAGTAGGGTAAGATATGTTCACCATTATAGCATTTAGGACTGTGAATTAAGTAACTCTCTGGTGCAGCCAACGTGAGAGAAGTAGCACAAGGTAGTCGTATAACAATGAGGGGTTGTATGCCAGCTGGATTCCTATCCATTGAGCTACTACTGCAGTCGGGGCCTCTGATCTGTCTAGACACAGGCGAGTCATTGGCTGTTGGTCGTTGAGATCCAACTACTCTAATTCTGCTCTGAAATACAGAACTGCTCCAGGCAACAGGAAGTTGCTTTTGTGTGTGTGTGTATGTGTGTGTGCATGCGTGTGTGTGCGTGTGCATGCGTGTGTGCGTGTGCATGCGTGTGTGTGCGCGTGCATGCGTGTGTGTGTGCGTGCACACATTTGTGTGTGTGTGGAGGGGGTTCCTCAGCTCATTTCTCAATCCTCTGGGGGATTTAAGCCTATGCGGTCAAACTGCTGTAACTTCAAGCCAGCTCTGTGTGCCGTGCAGTCACAGGAGTTTTTCTCAGGCCAGGTGGGTTTTACAGTCACCGGTAACAGACCAGTAGTAGACTAGAGGCCTCAGTCCTTTCAAACCTCTTACTCAACAGGAAACAGTGGCCTCCGCCTAGTCTGGTCTGGCAGTGTAGCACACAGTAAGTAGTTACAGTCACTGACTGCCCTGCTTAGCATGGATTTCCTGCTTTCCACTTAATGACCCACATTAGTTATATCACTGTAGGGAAAGGAATGAAACACCACCACCCAGAAGCAGCAGAATATTAGCCTGGTCCCATATCTGTTTGTGCTTTATAGCCAACTCCTATGGTCGTTGTATGACAGCACCAACAGCTCTGGAACCAGGCTAGCATCACCTCACTGTTTCAGAAAGGGCTGGAGGAACCCAGCTGTCTTTCTGATTGAGATACTCAATTATCAAGTTGGAAGAGGTGATAACATCTCATCACACCTACCTCATAATAGAGATGTTACTGAGTTACAGGTTTTGTAAATAGTAAGCTGTCTGAGTGCTTATAGACATTTCGCAAAGTCACATGACTTGAGAAACAGGATACTAGTATTACCCTGGCTTTGAGAGCTTAAGAGGAGTTGGAAGACGATGAGAGCCGTGTTCTGTGTCAGTTTGGTGGCAGTTAGTATGTCATTATTTGCAATAACTACCTGAACAAGAACAAACACAACGTTTCCTTTTGTTATTAACCACCTGAGTTCCTAGACGCTGCCACACATAAAGATGAGCTCTCATCCCTTCCTCATCCCTCCTCTTGTCAGCCCTCCTCTTGTCAGCCCTGCCCTCGTCAGCCCTCCCCTCCTCAGCACTCCTCAGCCCTCCCATCCTCAGCGCTCCTCAGCCACCCAGCTCTCCCCTCCTCAGCACTCCTCAGCCCTCCCATCCTCAGCGCTCCTCAGCCACCCAGCTCTCCCCTCCTCAGCACTCCTCAGCCCTCCCATCCTCAGCGCTCCTCAGACACCCAGCTCTCCCCTCCTCAGCCCTCCCCTCCTCAGCCCCCTCGCCTCAGCCCCCCCTCAGCCCCCTCCAGCTCTCCCCTCCCCCCTCAGCCCTCCCCACCTCAGCGCTCCTCATGCCCTCCCCTCATTAGCCCTCCTCAGCCCCCTTGTCAGCCCTCCCCTCCTCAGCCCTACCCTCTTCAGCCTTCAGCCTTCCTACCCTCTTCAGCCTTCCCCTCCTCAGCCCCTTCCTAGAACCTGCCACACACAAAGATGAACTCTCATCCCTTCCTCAGCCTCCCCTCCTCAGCGCTGCTTAGCCCTCCCCTCCTCAGTCGCTGCTCAGCCCCCTACTCAGCCCTCCTCTCCTCAGCCCCACCCCACACGTCAGCCCTCCCCTTCTCACGCTTCCCTCTTCAGCCCTCAGCCCCCACCCCTTCCTCAGCCTTCCCTTCCTCAGTCCCCCTTCCTCAGCGCTGCTCAGCCCCCTTACTCAGCCCTCCTCTCCTCAGCCCCCACCCCTCAGCCCTCCACTCCTCAGCCCCTCCCTCTTCAGCCCCTACCTAGAACCTGCCACACACAAAGATGAGCTCTCATCCCTTCCTTAGCCCTCCTCTCGTCAGCCCTCCCCTCCTCAGCCCCCTCGCCTCAGCCCTCCCCTCCTCAGCCCTCCTCTCCTCAGCTCCCCTCCTCAGTCCCTCCCCTTTTCAGCGATCCTCCGCTCCACAGCCCTCCCCTTGTCAGCCCTCCTCTTGTCAGCCCTCCCCTCCTCAGCCCTCCCCTCCTCAGCGCTCCCCTCCTCAGCGCTCCTCAGCCCTCCCCTCCTCAGCCATCCCCTCCTCAGCGCTCCTCAGCCCTCCTCTCGTCAGCCCTCCCTCCTCAGCCCTCCCCTCCTCAGCACTCCTCAGCCCTCCCCTCCTCAGCCCTCCCCACCTCAGCGCTCCTCAGCCCCCTCCTCAGCTCCCCTCCTCAGCCCCTCCTCCTCAGTCCTCCCCTCTTCAGTGATCCTCACTCCTCCCCTGCACAGCCCTCCCTCCTCAGCCCTCCACCCCTCCTCAGCCCTCCCCTTGTCAGCCCTCCTCTCGTCAGCCCTACCCTCCTCAGCTCCCCTCCTCAGCCCCTCCTCCTCAGCCCTCCCCTCTTCAGTGATTCTCACTCCTCCCCTGCACAGCCCTCACTCCTCAGCCCTCCACCCCTCCTCAGCCCTCCCCTTGTCAGCCCTCCTCTCATCAGCCCTCCCGTCCTCAGCGCTCCTCAGCCCCTTCTCCTCTGCCCGCCCCTCATCAGCCCCCTCCTCAGCCTTCCCCTCCTCAGCACTCCTCAGCCCCCCTCTTCAGCCCCTTCCTAGAACCTGCCACACACAAAGATGAGCGCTCATCCCTTCCGCAGCCCTCCTCAGCCCCCCCTCCTCAGCCCTTCTCAGCCCTCCCCTCCTCAGCCCTTCCCCCCCCAGCCCCCCTCAGCCCCCATACTCAGCCCCTCCTCAGCCCTCCCCTCTTCAGCGATCCTCACTCCTCCCCTACTCAGCGCTCCTCAGCCCTCCCCACCTCAGCCCTCCCCTCCTCAGCGCTCCTCAGCCCCCCTCCTCAGCGCTCCTCAGCCCTCCCCACCTCAGCGCTCCTCAGCCCTCCCCACCTCAGTCCTTCCCTCCTCGGCGCTCCTCAGCCCCCTCAGCCCTCCCCTCATCTGCCCTCCCCTCCTCAGCCCTCCTCAGCCCTCCCCACCTCAGTTCTTCCCCACCTCAGCACTCCTCAGCCCCCCTCTTCAGCCCCTTCCTAGAGCCTGCCACACACAAAGATGAGCTCTCATCCCTTCCTCAGCCCTCCCCTCCTCAGCCCCCCCTCAGCCCTTCTCAACCCTCCCCTCCTCAGCCCTCCCCACCTCAGCTCTTCCCTCCTCAGCGCTCCTCAGCCCTCCCCTCGTCACCCCCTCCTCAGCCCTCCCCACCTCAGCCCTCCCCTCCTCAGCCCTCCTCAACACCGGCTCAACCCTCACACTTTTATCTCTCTAAAGCCGACGCCAGAACACGATAGGGGCAGGTTAACAAAAGGATGAGAGACAGTCAAACGCTTCCATGCAAGTGGTGTCATTTGGCTGTGATGGATACAATAGATAAGGCATAGCACCGAGGCTTAGTGTTGAGATGTGCCAGAGCAGACAGGGTTGACTAAAAGTTCATGATCTGATCTGTAATGCTCAACTATGCCAAGAGGGTATCACTCGCTCTGCAAGCCAAGCAGCAGTCAACCTCTCTGAGCTGAGTCTTTGTTTTCAGGTCATTCTGCATGATGACAGCTAGAATGTTTACAGGTGTTTATGAATTGTAGCTGTTCTGAAAGTATGTTGAATGACATTTAAGCAAGTTAGCAACATAGTGTGACACATGAAAATGAATGTCCCTCACCACCACCCTTACCAGCTTGTGAGCTTTTCCATTGCTGGGTAGCAAAGAGAGAGAGAACCTGTTTAATTTGCTTAGCTGTCCTGATTGTTCTAAAGTAAGATAAAAAGCCTCTAATGGACCTGGGGAGAGTGTTGCGTGCGAGGCCCTTTTCATTACGCTGCTTCAAGGTAAATGGACTGCATGCAACAGATTTAGTTTGCATGACACCCCTCCTCCCCGTTCCTCCTCCTCTGTGTGTGTGTGTGTGTGTGTGTGTGTGTGTGTGTGTGTCTGTGTGTTTGAGCACTGAGTATTAATAGAACCAGATGGTGGAGCGTTTCATTGATGTGGCATCTGGTCATACACACTGTGCCAGACAGATTCTCCCTTTGACTACTCTCCAGACAGACACTCTCTCCTTCTCTCTCTCACATGTCAACCTGTTGCCTGCTGAAAGAATAGTGTGCATAGATGATCTCATATTTACTGCTAGGCTACAAATGACCCCAGTTTTGTGAAGACACTCATAAGGATCGAATGAAAAACAAATATGTTGAATTAAGATAAAATACACAGTATGCTTCCTGAAAGGAAATGATGCACGTCAATGTCAATGTGTAAACACACCTGGGATCTTGACTTTTGCTCTTTTGCTTGTCGTCCATCTATTGACTGGCTTTACGGCGGTATTATATGAAGAATAAATACACTTCAAAGCAAGACTTAATCCATGGATGTTGTTCACCTTCCCTCTCACTGCAGGGTGTACATGCGCTGGAAGCCAGAGATGGACTACCGCTGTGTCTTAGGAAATCTTACATCAAAGACATCTTACTCACAAAGCTTTGGTCACTTTCTGACTGATTGGGAATCCGTCTGTTGTGTTGTGTGGGACAGGCCACACACAGCACGACTCTGAAAGTGTGACTCTTGGTGAGATACACTACAGAAACTGAAAGACAAGATAACCTGATTGCCTTCACATCAAAGCCCAGGTGGGAAGGAAGAGACGGAGGACAGGGTGAGAAAAGAGTCTGTGTGACATTATTGTTCTGGGTTTAACCTCAGCCGACCACCTAATTCGCTACTTCCCTTCACAGAGCTCTGTGGAAGAACATATATCCCCTGTATATAGCCTCGCTACTGTTATTTTATTGTTGGTCTTTAATTATTTTGTATTTATTTTTTTACTTCAGTTTATTTTTGTAAATACTTTCTTAACACTTATTTTTTGTAAAACTGCATTGTTGGTGACTCAGTGGCTAAGAACCCTTCTATCCGGTTGAGTAGATTGTAAATAAAACACCTTGTTGTCTCCCTAATGGCACCCCACTATTCCCCATTATTCTGTCTGAACAACAAATAACTGCACAGTAAATCTGTCATCATCATTAGAATCACTTAGAATCAATATGGCTCCTCTTACGGTCAATACTCAAACCTGCTTGACTGTCATTCCTGTTGCGTTGCATCTACAGTTCCTCAGAATTCTGAAATGTTCTTGAAATGTCTGCAGATGTGTTCCTTTCATAGCACACAGCAAATTGGCCAGTGTTAACTAGTGTAGATCTTTCACTTTCTAGTGTTGATTCAATAGTTAAATGAATACTAAAGAGTTCAATTAACATTCAGTGGCATGAAATAACCACACTGTTGGTGTTGATAACCAGAGTTGAAACAAAACCACACCCATCTTTATTATATTTCCCAGCATGCTCCATTGCAGGTTGATTATTAGAATTATTTGTTTCAATATCTATGTTTTTATTAATCTTATGTTACTCCAATATAAACATACATTTTTCGAAACTAATCCAATCTGTTAGTAGTTGGACTTGCATCCGTTACTGAAATGGTTATTCCAGTTTAAATACTTCAGTTTAGATGTAGTATCATCTTAGTCTTCCCAACCCTGGCAGTCATTCTGAATCCAGGTTGCTGGTGATTTTTTTCTCTCAAAATGTTGGATATCCCCTCTCTGGCTAGATTCCAATACGAGTTACACATCACTTTGCAAGCCAGCATACTGTGACTTGCAAGGCATGATGTGGCCTGTAAACCATGCGTTTCAGGCCACTGTATTAGGCTAAAACTAGGCCATCAAAATAAGACCGATATTGATTGTATTATGCATTGTATTGTCTTAAAGAATTTAACTTTAATTATTAATGATAACATATTCACTTAGGATCTCACTTGGCAAAGGCCACAGGACTGAAAATGAATGAATGCAACCACCATGTCTGTCAGTAGCAAACACAGTCTTAGGTGGTACTGGTAACTAAAATATTCACTCGAATGGTACCCTGGGAAATATGCAAATAAGGAACAATACTTTATTTGCATAAAATAAGGTGTTGAGTGTGTGTGGTTCTTCGAAGAACCATCCCATTTAAGGTTCTTCTGAGTGTACTATGTTTGTTTTTCTATGGGTGGAGCTTTTACACTAGATCAGAGAGCCTGTGTCTTTTCCCTGCATGGCTGACTAGCTGCCTGCTCTGTCTCCCAGTCCCAGATAGCATCAGGCTGTCTGAGATTAGTACCCATGAGGGTGCAGTTCAACTTTCTTTTTTTCTTTTTTTACTCCCGGACCCTATTTTTGGTCCCTCCATTTTGCACATCACCCACTGTCAGTCCGGCAGCGTCAAGCATCTAGTCGCACTGATAACACGTCTGTATTGTTCCTGAGCCTTGAGAGCTCATTGTACTATCATTGTAGTATCAGGTTTCAGACACATTTTTAGGCCCAGGCGTAAGGCAAAGCCATCTTGTTGCTAGGCAGTTTAGTAGTGCGGAGGATAGATAAAGGACCTGCTTATTCTCTCATGGCCATTAGCCTACCAGTTAGGGACTGATTTTCCCATTGGCCTACCAGTTAGGGACTGGCGGTTAGGGACTGTGTAACGGTGGCAGGATTAGCTTCTGATTCAGTAGTAGTGCAGAGGATCGATAGGCTGATAATAGATGATATGAGATTTGTTCTCACAGCTCAGCCCAGTCTCTCTTCTTACAATTGTCCCTCAATCTCTGAATATAGCCAGTGTCTATTTCACACAGTGTATTAGCAATACAGTCATTGATAATATCTATAACAAGTAACCATAGTAAAGATCATAGTTTCACCAAAGTAGGTCTTAGGTCTCTCAACCGTTGATGTGGTTTATCTGTGTCATAATGTCTAAAGAGAAACAGGTAGTGTCATAATTATAGTTACACACCACAGGTCAGAGCTCGTCGTTAGTTTGACCTCTCAGAAACCTGCTTCTTCTGGTGTAGTGACAATCCACTTGTGTACACACCAGAGCCACACTACAGCAGCCACATTACAGCCACATGAAAGCAGTGCCTCAGTGGTCTCCGAGCAGTATAGGATTAGTATCAATGATGCAGTGTGCTGTAGTAGATGGCATTACTAAAGACTCCAATCTGTGGTCCAGAGAGGTGGCTGGGTAGCAGGATGGGATGCTAGCTATGGCATTCCTACAGACAATCCCTGACCCTTGGCTGCCTTTCCTGGACGAGAGAGCAAAGCAGGGAGGTGGTCCTATTGGCTGGCTAATATTTGTAAAGTGAGAATCTGTGAATCCCTAGACTTAGTCCCTCCAGTGCTTCCGACAGGGGTCGCCCAACTGTGGCTTTTTCCTGCCCAGGAACAGAGAGTTATTTCAGGGTACATCAGAGGCCCGGGAAGAACCTCAGTGAATCAGGACTTATGTCCCAAATGACACCCTATTTCCTATATACGGTGCACTTCTTTTGACCAAGCCCCATAGGGCTCTAGTCAATACGGAATAGGGCCCTGGTCAAAAGCATTATACTATATAGGGAATAGGGTGCCGTTTGGGAAACAACCAGGCTGTTCCTAGAGGAAAGCCAATCAGCACGGCTGGTGTCAAACTTACTTCCTTTACTTTTTACTACTGAAGCATTAGCAAGACCATGGACAACAGCTTTCAGCTTGTGTCAAAGCCACAGGGAAATGCCACTGCCAGCCCAGACGTGTATGTGTGGTCTGGTGGTGGTGGGCACCTCTGCTGCCAGCTTTGCCATGCCAAGTGGGCCTCTTACAGTATCCTTGTGGACCATGTCCTTAGGTGGTCTGACCAGGTGTGGAGGGTCTATCCGGTATAAATCCTATGAACCCCTGGTCGTGGCCACCTAAAAACAGATGCACAATGAAACCCAGCTGCGTCACAGAATGACTCTAAACTGCATTCCAAATGGCACCCTAGTCCCTATTTAGTGCACTACGTTTGACCAAGGGCCATAGGGTTCTGGTTAAAAGTAGTGCACTACATAGGGTGCCATTTTAGGCACTCACTAATACTGCACATACTAATACTCTTATGTACTTTGTTTAAGTAGATATAAGATATGATTAGATTTGAAGCCTCTACAGTTCCTTTTAGTCTGACTTTCTTATTGCCTACAGCATTAACCTGATCCATACATCTAGCCTCCTTTACTATGACATCACTGAGAGGTCAGACAAAACAAAGGTCAAGACAAAGTAGCACCAACTGAACACACTTCATTGAGTTGACTAGACAAAAGCTAGTTGTTAGTGTTGCACACAGTGGCACTCAGCCCATTGACCCTCAAGCACCTCCTCTTTATGGTCCAAGCCCTAGCTGCTAGCCTCACGTTCAGTCTGGTGCAGACGTTAGTTAGACACTGGGTTAGTAGCCCTTGTCTGATCCAGCCCTCCGATTATGGCCTTCTTCCTGTGTTCACTCTATCATCGTCTGGTCAGTGTAGTGGTCTGGCTGTGTTTTAAAACCCACTGTTGCGCAAATAACAGAGATATGCACATTAAACCACTCCTGTGTCTAGCCAAGCCAAGCACACAAAAGGCACTGAGGCAGACATGAGGTTGAAGGGCTCTTGAAGTGTCTCAGAGCATTGAAAGATGTATTCATTCAAGGAAAGCTGTGGTGTGGAAGAGGATGAGCATTGAAAGATGTATTCATTCATGGAAAGCTGTGGTGTGGAAGAGGATGATGTGTCTCAGAGCATTGAAAGATGTATTCATTCAAGGAAAGCTGTGGTGTGGAAGAGGATGAAGTGTCTCAGAGCATTGAAAGATGTATTCATTCAAGGAAAGCTGTGGTGTGGAAGAGGATGATGTGTCTCAGAGCATTGAAAGATGTATTCATTCATGGAAAGCTGTGGTGGGGAAGAGGATGATGTGTCTCAGAGCATTGAAAGATGTATTCATTCATGGAAAGCTGCGGTGTAGAAGAGGATGAAGTGTCTTTGATTATTTCAAGATCCTCACGTGAAGGAAAGAGTGTTGAGACTGTGGTTGAGAAGTGTTTATTTGTCAGGATACTTTGTTTCTATTCCTATACTTACTCCTTGTGGTACTAAATCTTTATGTTCCTGTCTGTTTGGGTGACTAACCACTTCTGCAGCTCTCTCCTCTTCCACCCGCCTCTATTTTTAAAACCGGAACATATTTAATAATTTATACTTCCGAGGGGAATTGAACTGGCTGTCTGGCTGGGGATACATCTTCCTGTGAATGGAGGAGGGAGGAAGGGAAAGGAAGGGAAGGAGGAGAGGAAAGGAAGGAGTGGGTTGGTAGGGTGATTAGAGAGATGTGTGCTTCCGATGGAGGTCTCTCCTTCCAGTTTGTACTCAGCTGAACTGTGGCTGGCTGCAGATGACTTTATTCCATTTCAGCTTCCTTCCGTGCATCCTCCTCCTCCATAAACCTCTCAGCCATTGTAATAGAAGTGCGATCACATATTGATGACCTCAATACAAAGGTTATTGTCGATGCTTCTCAAATTACCTGCATGGTGTGTGTGCGGGGCGTGCCAGAGTGTGTGTGTATGTGGACGCAGTCAGTCTGGATCCATAGGTTCCAAGGTGAGTGTGAAACCTGGCAGACTGGTCGCTCTTCTTTAAACAGTTCCAGCACCCGGGCAGTCTCTTTCTTACTACATACTGTACAGACCCACTACAGCCCTGTCCTCTCAGGCAATTTCTTTATTGCTATGGACCAATTAGTGTTGTCATGATACCAGAATTTTTACTTTGATACCGATACCAGGTTTAGTATCATAATACTCGATACCGTCACGATACTCGATTCCAAAACGATACTACAACAAAAAAAGAAGGCATATTAGCCAAAGTCACCGAATGGCACTTGATCCACAGATAAACTCAGCTTTTGGTCTGTTCAATCGTTGGGCATCTTGAGTTCAATATTATTACATTTTAACATTTGTATGTTTTTTTGAGACAACCATGGATGCATTAATGAATCAATTATACAATCATACAATCAATTTGTTTTTACCAATCTAACAACAAAACAATGGTATTCATTTATTTAATAGGTAAATATGTTGATAAACTGAGTAAATCAAGATGTAGCATAGGTCTTTTCACAATACAAGTGAATGCATATTATTCAATAGGAGTGTGTGCATGCATTGAGTTATTGAGCTTGTTGTAGCTGATTTCATGGAGCTACAGATGACAAACAATCCCTTCCATTTAGGACTTATTTCAATGGCAACTGCTAGAACATATTATTTGATTGTACTGATCAACAACATTGATCACCGTGTGCTAGCTAGCAAGCTATTACACGGTGTCGCTAACTAATAAGCTAGCTAGTTATCTAACACAGGGTGTCGCCCCTGCCTCCCACATACCTGAGTAGCTAGCGGGAGGCGGGGAGACCGGTAGACAGTATCGTTTGCCCTTGCATGTCGGGCACTGTTTTTCCGCAGTTCTCTTAACGAATGTGAGTGCAGGTGTTCGGCAGGCGAGAGCGAAGGACACTGTCTACCGGTGTTGCCCCTGCCTCCCGCTAGCGCCCCTGCCTCCCGCTAGCTAGTGAGGAGGACGCCAGTACACAGCAGACATGCTAGCTAGCAAGGAGGACTCCGGTGCATAGGAGGCGGGGGCGATAATGCTTTGTATTTTCCTTTTGACCCACATTCAAAAGTGTCACACAAGCATGAAGATGTCATGATCGAGGGGGGGCATTTATGCAGGAACCAGTGGGATGCTTGAGGGGGGATGTTTATGAAGGAACCAATGGGATGCTCAATGGTGTTCCTGTATGCCCACATACAGGAACGCCCCGAATTGCAGCCCGCAATTACACACTATTGGATTCTACTGGAAACCAGACTGGAAGTGAGGGAGTGAAGAAGTTAATGAGTTTGTGGCGAGGGAGACGAAATGAAGTAACGTTTTTTGTGACAATCAGCATATTTTGCAGTATGGTTTGCACAAACAAAGTACTAGGGTAGTGAATTGATGTTGCTTCAGCTGTAAGCTAGCAAGGAACGTGTCACACCCTGACCAGAGTTTGTTTCTATGTTTTGGTTGGTCAGGGTGTGATCTGAGTGGGCATTCTATGTTGTGTGTCTAGTTTGTCTGTTTCTGTGTTTGGCCTGATATGGTTCTCAATCAGAGGCAGGTGTTAGTCATTTTCTCTGATTGGGAACCATATTTAGGGAGCCTGTTTGGTGTTGGGTTTTGTGGGTGATTGTTCCTGTCTCTGTGTTTGCACCAGATAGGACTGTTTTGGGTTTGCATGTTTCTTGTTTTTGTTAGTTTGTTCATGTGAAGTGCTTTATTAAACATGAATCAAAATAACCACGTTGCGCTTTGGTCCGCCTCTCCAAGTCAAGAAAACTGTGACAGAACTTTAACCTACAATTAAAACCGGAAGCTACCCGTATCGTTTTGCGAACACTTCTACATGCCGTGTTGCATTATTCAAGTGTGTTCATTTCTGTGCAGCATAAGTAGGGAGCTAACAATGCAGCCCAGACAGCTCTAGCAATGAATGGAGTGGAGCAGGCACTTCTCTTCACTCTGAAGGGGCTGCATTTATACACAGACTTGATCCTCTCAATCACGTGAAACACATTTGACAGAAGTATCGAATGTAATTTTTTTGTATTGAAATTCTAAGTTTTGGTATACCCACGCAACGCTAAGACCAATGCAGACTTCCCATGTGTGTGGGTTGTGCAACCACTTTCGTCTATGCCAGTGATTGTGCGTTAGCTTGTTCGTAGGTTGTTGGTTGAGTAGTAAATTGCAGATTACCCTCCGACTTTCACGTTTGGAAAGTTACTCTGGAGAGGAAGGACAGTAAGAGTAACAGCTGCGTCTAGCCACGGCGTGTTTGTATGTTCTGTTCGGCAGCTTGTCAAAGTCCTGTTCCTGGCACTTAACCATCTTGGGTTATTCTCCAACACACCATCTGCTGTACAAAGACGTAAGACGTGCCTGCTGATGTAGCTGGGATACCTTTTATGAGACTGTTATCCAGGGACTGTCTGTTCTGCTGCCCTATAGGGATGTTGAAATGATGATTTAATGATAGTTTGTGCTTTTCTTTCGTTTTTCCAGATAAGCCACACAGAAAAATTGCCACTACTCCGGAATTGTGGAAGGTATATCCAATATTCATTTATTAATTCATTAATTTATTGTCAGTCATTCTTTTCCATATTGTTCTACAGTACGGAGTCCAGTATGTGTGTTTCAACACAGGTGTGTGGAGACCATCATGTCGTCGAAGATGCAGAGTTCCAATAACACAGCCCATGCCAGGAGGACAGTCCAGCAGCTGAGAATAGAGGCCAGCATTGAGAGGATTAAGGTATGCTTCTCAAACATAACCCATAATTACCTAAATAGACTGTACGTATATATTACATTTTTCATCCTGCAAGAACTGCCTTCGCGGACCTTCTTTAACAATTCCACAACAAATACCTAATACATACAAATCTAAATAAAGGAATGGAATAAGAATATGTAAATATATGGATGAGCAATGTCAGAGCGGCATAGGCTAAGATGCAATAGATAGTATAGAATACAGTATATACACTACCTTTCAAAAGTTTGGGGTCACTTAGAAAGTTCCTTGTTTTTGAGAAAAAGAAAAGTACATTAAAATAAGAAATCAGAAATACAGTGTAGACATTGTTAATGTTGTAAATTACTATTGTAGCTGGAAACGGCAGATTTGATGGAATATCTACTTTAATATCTTGATGGAATATCTACAAATGCCCATTATCAGCAACCATCACTCCTGTGTTCCAACGGCACGTTGTGTTAGCTAATCCAAGTTTATCATTTTAAAAGGCTACAGACAAGTCCTCAACTGGCAGCTTCATTAAAAACTACCTGCAAAACACCAGTCTCAACACCAACAGTGAAGAGGCGACTCTGGGATGCTGGCCATTTTGTCCATTAAATGTGTGCTTTGCTTTCAAAAACAAGGACATTTAAGTGACCCCAAACTTTTGAACAGTAGTATACATACGAGATGAGTAATGTGAGATGTAAACATTATTAAAAAGTGGCATTAAAGTGACTAGTGTTCTGTTTATTAAAGTGGCCAATGATTTTAATTCTGTATGTAGGCAGCAGCCTCTGTGCTAGTGATGGCTGTTTAACAGTCTGATGGCCTTGAGATAGAAGCTGTTTTCAGTCTCTCTGTACTGACCTAGCCTTCTGGATGGTACCGGGGTGAACAGGCAGGGGCTCGGGTGGTTGTTGTCCTTGATCTTTTTGGCCTTCCTGTGACATCAGGTGCTGTAGGTGTCATGGAGGTCAGGTACTTTGCCCCCGGTAATGCATTTTGCAGACCCCACCACCCTCGAGAGCCCTGCGGTGATACAGCCCGACAGGATGCTCTCAATTGTGCATCTGTAAAAGTTGAGGGTTTTAGGTAGAGGTCGACCGATTATGATTTTTCAACGCCGATACCGATTATTGGAGGGCCAAAAAAAAGCCAATACCAATTAATCGGCCGATTTAAAAAAAAAAAAAAAAATGTATTTGTAATAATGACAATTACAACAATACTGAATGAACACTTATTTTAACTTTATAATACATCAATAAAATCAATTTAGCCTCAAATAAATAAACATGTTCAATTTGGTTTAAATAATGCAAAAACAGTGTTGGAGAAGAAAGTAAAAGTGCAATATGTGCCATGTAAGAAAGCTAACGTTTAAGTTCCTTGCTCAGAACATGAGAACATATGAAAGCTGGTGGTTCCATGAGTCTTCAATATTCCCAGGTAAGAAGTTTTAGGTTGTAGTCATTATAGGAACTATAGGACTATTTCTCTATACGATTTGTATTTCATATACCTTTGGCTATTGTATGTTCTTATAAGCACTTTAGTATTGCCAGTGTAATAGTATAGCTTCTGCCCCTCTCCTTGCTCCTACCTGGGCTCGAACCAGGAACAACGACAACAGCCACCCTCAAAGCATTGTTACCCATGCAGAGCAAGGGGAACTCCTCCAAGTCTCAGAGCGAGTGACGTTTGAAACGCTATTAGCGCGCACCCCGCTAACTAGCTAGCCATTTCACATCGGTTACACCAGCCTAATCTCGGGAGTTGATAGGCTTGAAGTCAAACAGCGCAATGCTTGACGCACAACGAAGAGCTGCTGGCAAAACGCATGAAAGTGCTGTTTGAATGAATACTTACGAGCCTGCTGGTGCCTACCATAGCTCAGTCAGACTGCTCTATCAAATCATAGACTTAATTATAACACACAGAAATACGAGCCTTAGGTCATTAATATGGTTGAATCCTGAAACTATCATTTCGAAAACAAGATTTATTCTTTCAGTGAAATACGGAACCGTTACTTCTTTTATCTAACGGGTGGCATCCATAAGTCTAAATATTCCTGTTACATTGCACAACCTTCAATGTTATGTCATAATTGTATAATTCTGGCAAATTAGTTTGCAACGAGCCAGGCGGCCCAAACTGTTGCGTATACCCTGACTGCATGCAATGAACGCAAGAGAAGTGACAATGTCACCTGGTTAATATTGCCTGCCAACCTGGATTTCTTTTAGCTAAATATGCAAGTTTAAAAATATATACTTCTGTGTATTGATTTTAAGAAAGGCATTGATGTTTGTGGTTAGGTACAGTCGTGCAACGATTGTGCTTTTTCGCAAATGCGCTTTTGTTCAATCATCCCGTTTGGCAAACTGTCTGTTAGGAAGAAATAGTCTTCACACAATTCACAACGAGCCAGGTGGCCCAAACTGCTGCATATACCCTGACTCTGTTGCAAGAGAAGTGACACAATTTCCCTAGTTGAAAGAAATTCATGTTAGCAGGCAATATTAACTAAATATGCAGGTTTAAAAATATATACTTGTGTATTGATTTTAAGAAAGGCATTGATGTTTATGGTAAGGTACACGTTGGAGCAACGACAGTCCTTTTTCGCGAATACGCACTGCATCGATTAAATGCAACGCAGGATACGCTAGATAAACTAGTAGTATCAACCATGTGTAGTTAACTAGTGATTATGATTGATTGTTTTTTAAGATAAGTTTAATGCTAGCTAGCAACTTACTTTGGCTTCTTACTGCATTCGCATAACAGGCAGGCTCCTCGTGGAGTGCAATTGTCACGATCGTCGTATTGAGTAGACCAAAGCGCAGCGTGGTATGAATGCATGATTTAACAAAAAGACGGAAAAAAAACACAAAGTACACAAAAACTAACAAACTAACAAACAAGACGAGCGTGACTGCTAAAGAAACACTGTGCTAACAAGCAACATAACATAGACAATAACCCACGAAATACCCAAAGATGGCTGCCTAAATATGGTTCCCAATCAGAGACAACGATAAACACCTGCCTCTAATTGAGAACCAATCTAGGCAACCATAGACATATATAAACACCTAGATGGTAAACAACCTCATAAACCTACAAAACCTCTAGACAGTACAAAAAAACATACATCACCCATGTCACACCCTGACCTAACCAAAACAATAAAGAAAACAAAGAATACTAAGGTCAGGGCGTGGCAGTACCCCCCCTCAAAAGATGTGGACTCTCTACCGCACACCTAAACCTATATGGGAGGGTCTGGGTGGGCATGACTCCGAGGTGGCGGTTCTGGCTCAGGATGTGGACCCCGCTCCATTTCTGACTCGTCACACTTAATGTCTCTGGAGCGGGAACCCTCACCGCTGACCACGGATTAGAGGACGCCACTGGACTGATGGTCGAGTCTGGAGTGAGTGGCGGATCCGGACTGGAGGGAGACTCTGGCGGATCACGCACCCAGGTCCATTTCTCCATTAAGCGCTGTTCCTCCCAATCACACTGCTTGGTCCTTTTATGGTGGGTTATTCTGTCACGATCGTCGTATTTAGTAGACCAAAGCGCAGCGTGGTGTGAATGCATGATTTAACAAAAAGATGTACAAAAACACGACGTACACTCAAACTAACAAACTAACAAACAAGACGACCGTGACTGCTAAAGAACCACTGCTAACAAGCAACATAACATAGACAATAACCCACGAAATACCCAAAGATGAACAGGGAGTACAGGGCTGAGCACGCACCCTTGTGGGGCCCCAGTGTTGAGGATCAGCGAAGTGGAGATGTTGTTTCCTACCTTCACCACCTGGGGGTGGCCCGTCAGGCAGTCCAGAACCCAATTACACAGGGTGGGGTTGAGACCCAGGGCCGCAAGCTTAATGATGAGCTTGGATGGTACTATGGCGTTGAATGCTGAGCTATAATCAATGAGCAGCATTCTTACATAGGAATTCTTCTTGTCCAGGTGGGATAGGGAAATGTGCAGTGGGATGGCGATTCTATCGTCTGTGGACCTATTGGGGTGGTTAGCAAATTGAAGTGGGTGTAAGGTGATAGGTAAGGTAAGGTAGGTAAGACTAGTCTCTCAAAGCACTTCATGATGACAGAAGTGAGTGCTACGGGGCGATGGTAAATTAGTTCAGTTATCTTTGCATTCTTGGGTACAGGAACAATGGTTGCCATCTTGAAGCATGTGGGGACAGCAGACTGGGATAGGGAGAGATTGAATATGTCTGTAAACACACCAGCCAGCTGGTCTGCGCATGCTCTGAGGACGCGGCTAGAGATGTCATCTGGGCCGGCAGCCTTGCGAGGGTTAACACATTTAAATGTCTTACTCCCGTCGGCCACGGAGAAGGTGAGTCCACAGTCCTTGGTAGCGGGCCGCGTTGGTGGCACTGTATTTTCCTCAAAGTGTGCAAAGAAAGTGTTTAGTTTATCTGGAAGCAAGACATCGGTGTCCGTGATGTGGCTGGTTTTCCTTTTGTAGTCCGTGATTGTCTGTAGACTCTGCCACATACGTCTCGTGTCTGAGCCATTGAATTGCAACTCCACTTCGTCTCTATGCTGACATTTTGCTTGTTGGATTGCTTTGCGGAGGGAATGACTACCGTAATTTCTGGACTATTAAGCGCACCTGAATATAAACCGCACCCACTGAATTATTAAAAAATATGTATTTTGTACATAAATAAGCCGCACATGTCTATAAGCCGCAGGTGCCTACCGGTACATTGAAACAAATGAACTTTACACAGCCTTTAAACGAAACACGGCTTGTTACAAAATAAATAGGCTTTAACGAAACACGGCTTGTTACAAAATAAATAGGCTTTAACGAAACACGGCTTGTAACAAAATAAATAGGCTTTAACGAAACACGGCTTGTTACAAAATAAATAGGCTTTAACGAAACACGGCTTGTAACAAAATAAATAGGCTTTAACGAAACACGGCTTGTAACAAAAAATAAATAGGCTTTAACGAAACACGGCTTGTAACAAAAATTAAACTGTAGCCTACCAAGAAAGTCATTGGTCACTATCTTCCTTCGGTGTCGGTGTTGAATAGCCTCAGAATTGCTTCATCCGATGTTGGATCGTTTTCATTGTCGCTCTCGTCACTTTCATCCGAAGGCAAATTCCCTGCTGAGCTCATGCTGCCCCTTCAACACGCAGCAGTCCAGCCTTTCGAAACCCGTTGATGATAGTGTTTTTTTTTGACAATGCTCCACGCTGTCAGGACCCACTGGCAGACTTGACCATAAGTTGCTCTTCGCATGCGGCCCATTTTAGTGAAAGATTTCTTCCCACTTGTCATCCAAGCCTCCCACTAAACACGGAGCGCCACATTAAATGCACGATTTACACTGATGTCGAGTGGCTGCAAATACTTTGGGCCATCTGCTTTTCTTCCCTCTGAAAGCTTTTGTTGTCTTTTTGCACTGAGTCAGTTCCTCATGTTGCTGTTTCCAACGTCTTATCATCGACTCATTAAGGCCAAGCTCCCGTGCAGCAGCTCTATTTCCTTTTCCAACAGCCAGATCGATCGCCTTCAACTTGAAAGCTGCATCATATGCATTTCTCTGTGTCTTTGCCATGATGAGGGTGACAAATTACTACCGTAATCAGAATGATGGGAAGTTTGAGCGGGCTCGATTTACGTCACATTATGTGACGGTGCTCAGTTTTTTTGAAAGCGGGAAAAATCCATAAATTAGCCGCGTCATTGTATAAACGGCGAGGTTCAAAGCGTGGGAATAAAGTAGCGGTTTATAGTCCGGAAATTACGGTACTCTGTATTCTGCCATATTCCCAGTCACCTTGCAATGGTTAAATGCGGTGGTACGCACTTTCAGTTTTGCGCGAATGCTGCCCTCTATGCACATTTTCTGGTTAGGGTAGGTTTTAATAGTCACAGTAGGTACAATGTCTTCTATACACTTCCTTATAAACTCACTCACCGAATGAGCGTATACATCTATATTATTCTCTGAGGCTACCCGGAACATATCCCAGTCCGCGTGATCAAAACAATCTTGAAGCATGGATTCTGATTGGTCAAACCAGCTTTGAATAGTCCTTAGCACGGGTACTTCCTGTTTGATTTTCGGCCTATAGGAAGGGATTGAGCATAATGGAGTTCAGATTTAGATTGCTTCATAATAAGTAGTAAGCAAGTGTATATTTCCAATACATAATGTGTTGAGGATCGATTTAGGGTAGTCAGTCTTTACCAAGGATGTGCATCTCTCAGGGACACAAACTACATTCCTTGGTGAGCCACCTCACTGTTTCTTTGTGTTCATCATAGTAACCTGCCGTATGATTCTCTCCCGTAGGTGTCCAAGGCCTCAGCAGACCTGATGCACTATTGTGGAGAACATGCTAAATACGACCCTCTACTCATGGGCATCCCAGCCTCTGAAAACCCCTTCAAAGACAAGAAGCCGTGCACTATATTATAGTAGCGGGACAGCTGAAATCTCTTTGCTTTTTTATTTGTATATTATTTTATAGAGAGAAATATGACATTAATACCGGTACACTATTTGCCTTAAGGCCAGCCCAGCCCCACTCCCCCTATTTCCTTGTGCTTTCGGTTGATTCCCAAATGTTATCCTAGGGCCCATAGGGCTCTGGTAAAACAATTGTGCACTATATAGGGCATAGGGTGTCGTTTTTGGACTCTTATAAACAAGTGCCATTTTGGTAGGATCAGAATCATTGGTGTGCTCTCTCTTTATCAGATACAACTAAGACCAAATAGCACCATGAGACAAAATGTAACAGGTCATTGGTGACACAGAAACAATGTTTTAGTTTAGTTCAATCAGTCATGAATGAATGAAAGCTCATTCTGAGGCTCCTCTCAACAGAGACTGGTGTTCTTTCAGATTGTTATCTCATGTTATGCAGACTAAATACTTGGTTTGAACTAGGGGTTCCCAACTCTGTAATTTTCACATCAGCCAGAGCATAAATAATGCCAATGGCCCTGAAGTATAAAGCATTGCACTTGCACCACACTCTAGTTAAACCTTTCAGCTCCTGATTGCGTCATCAGTCCCCACACAGTAGCTTCTTTGAGAAACAATCAGTCTAGTTTGTATATTACTGATAAAAGCCTGTAATAACCCCAATATGTAAATCACGCAGTCCCATGACACAGGAGGACTCTAAAACCAGTGCTGATGGGCTGGTAAGCTATGTCTGTGTCCCAAATGGTGCCCTATTCCCTATAGAGTGAACCACTTTTGATTTGGGACTCAGGCTGTGAATGTCCCGTCACAACAGGAGAGGGTGCCTGTCGTTTTGTAAGGGAAAGCGTATGGCTTGCAGCAATAGCCTCATGAACTGGCAGGTTTAACCAGCATTGTTTTGTTTCTGCAAAGACGTCAGAAATCGTTTCATTTTCAGGTGGGGGTAGATTCGAACTATCCCACTTCTATGTCTTTTGTGATGAAAGAATGACTCTTTAAACTTTAAAGACTAATTTTTATCTCTTGTGAATTTGCCATGCCTTTGCCTTAGAAACCAAACTTTGTGACTTTGCATAGTTGTCTTACTTGTATGTGGTACAGTAGATAGGTAATGTAGCAGCAATATGAAGTGTTGCAGATACCATTTAACCCTTTAAATGATTTTACTATGCCTTACATTGATGTAAACGTTGTTGTTCCATAATGATGTCTCTATTTGGCTGAAGGAGAAGAAGTTAAGATCACAATCACGTCTATCCAATGTACAGATGTAGGATCGTAATTTGATCACCCTGTTGTTGTAGGACATTTCCTGCACAGCAAACTTGCAGTGTATTTGAGGTTTTAAAAAGTGTTCTCAAGTTTGTCATTTCCACTTTAAAATGTCAGATTGGATTTGCCCTAACTAAAAATGTATCAAAAATGTCCATTAACTATAATCCACATAATGATTAACATTTCCTGTTGCTGCAGGATTATTTTCCTGCTGTGAAAAACTGTTATTAAGACGCTACATCTGTACCAGCACCAGAGGAAACTGGGTGCTAATCTGTTTCTGCTATCGTGCCAACTCCTTAACACATTGTAGTGGCAAACAAAGATAAAAACTGTCTTGACAAGGACATCAATGGAGTAAGCAAGAGCACAGACAGATCTGGAACCAAGCTAGAAATGTAAAGGTTTTCTGATTTGTATTTTATTGCCAGTGCTTTTAAAGTGATTCACTGTAATAACTTTTTATTGATAGATGTACGACTTCTATTCTGACAGGGATTCTGTGATCCATCGTGAAATTTGTGACAACTGTTATTATGATCTCTTCTTGAGTGTGAACATTCCATGTTTACAATAGCTGCTCCGTTGTCTTCTTTTCAACTCTCTGAATGGTCATGCGTTGAATAATAATTGTTATTGTGTGTTTGGGAGAATGTATTTTTTTTGTCTGTGCACGTGACTTTCAAAGGCAACTCGGAGACCATGGTCATGTTCATTAGGGCGGACAATAGCAAAACCGAAAACTAAAACAATTAGACAAGTTCAGGTACATACCTGGTTCGCTTCGTTTTCTACCAAATGAACATGACCCAGCTTAACCAGCCAGGGCCTTAGTATTAAAGTAGTCTCGTTTTGACATTTCACCACTACTTTTTAGCCACACTCTTCAAACAACACTATACTAATACTGTGAACAAATGAATCAATACATCCCCAGTGGATGCAGGGAGCACATCTTTGAAGTGCTTGTCGCTATTCATCTGTCAGTATCATTATTGGCAATACAATAAGTTGCTCTTATACCAGTGGGTTAAAGCCTATAATTACTATAGACTGCTATATATAGAGACAGATGTCAGCACCAACTGAAACGTCCCCTCATAGTAGGCTATTTGCCTCCATATTCTGTGTAATCTTGGCAACCTACAATCGAAAATCTCATGTCAAATACTATTTACATTAAGTAGTCTGTCCACAAGAGATTATATTCGGTGTGGCTTTGAAAGCTCGCTTAAAGTTGTGTGTTCCTGTATGATGTGTTTCTGCACTTGCTTCTTCTCGCTGTTATGTCACTGCATATACATTTACAATAAAAAGTCAATGCTATTTTGATGCATGTGTTGCATTGATTTTTGCCAACTTAATAATTCATGTTGCAAATGGATTTGACAGTTTTAAAGAAGAACGTGTTTATTTTTCTCTGTGACACATACTGGATGCTACTTTGGTCTCTAGTACGTACTGTCTATGTGGATATATTTCCTATTTCAAGTGATTACACTTTTATTCCCACTTTTGCCTTCTTAAATTTAGTAGATCTTAATGAATTGATTTAAATACACAATTTTAGTGATTTGTAAATGCATCTGGCACAATAAAAAGTGTGTAGAAAATAATACTTGTTTTTCAATGATTATCAGATACATTTGAACAAGTGGAGAGGATAGATTGTTGAATTGTCACAACCACTAATAAACTAGCTAGTGCCACGTCAGTGAGTCACCTGGCTGTAAACATTCCTATTTTGCTCTGATTTCTGCCATATTTTGTCCTACTGTCTGCCCCAATGTCCAGGCAGGTCTGGTTGTTATGTGACGATCCCTCTGCTTCAGTGGCCTTTCTCTCTCTCTGTCAGTCTCTCTGTCTGTCAGTCTCTCTTTCTCTCTCTCAGGGTCTGATGTTACAGGCAAAAACCAGGTAAGGCCATATATGTTGGCTCACATTGATGTATTGGCCGCCACTCTCCCCTCTGATATTAGATGGCACTGGGCTTTGTGGAGATTCTCTGTGATTGTGTTACCTGTCCGCTCGACAGAAAACAAAACAAAAAGTATTTGTTTGCACTACCCACTACCTTACAACTTCCTTACTGTACTCGACCTGGTTAAAGATATGCTTGTGTTAAGTATATTTCACCTGCCCCCTGATACTTACTCCAGATATGCATATTTGCACAGATCAGGATCTTTATGAAATGAGTCTGTTCTGTTGGCATTGCCATTAAGCCTACAGATCCATGGTAAAAACCTACGGAAACAGTGTATTCAGAGTTCATCAGAGTAATGTCCCTGTGTTCTGTTCATAAGTTATGCTTGTTCCTCCTAGTTGCATTCCTGTCATTTGTGTCATGTGTGTTTAGTTTGACTGGTGGTGCCCCCAGCCTAGCAATTCTTCCATGACTCTTGTGGAAATTCAGAGGAGTGAGTTTGCAGTGTACTGACCTTCTCCTAACCTCCAATCCACACTGTTTCACCCACAGGACTGAAGCCCCATTCCTGACCTGCAGTTCATTTGGACCTTTATGGTTTTATAGTTTGTTCCTATATCCACTAAAACCACTAGATTTCTACCTCGGGAGAAGGTAGTAGCCCACCTGCAACTTTCCTCTATTCTCACTCACTCCAGGTCAAATCAGCATAGCATTCTACTGCTTAGAGTTGATCTGATGACTGGAGATGTGGGCTCACACCCATGTCTCTCATGCAAAGACAGCTATGGTGACTTGCCCTGAAACATACAATGCTGTGAAAGAAATGTGTGGTTATTGCCCCCAGAAAGGATGGGAAAGCTAAATTACAAAAATGTATCATTGAATGCTCCGTTGTGGTATTAAGATGCCACAGGAGTACAGCCACATTGCAGGTCATCATGCTGACGTGACATTAGGTGGTTTGTGGTTAACAGCCTGCACTGCTTGTGTTGCCTTCTAATTTGTAACACAATAATTACTATCAGTGCGTCACTGTGAGTGTGATTGCCTCACCTCCATTCATAGGGTCTATTTATAGCCATGATGAAATCAGTGGTCAGTAGTACCCCCACTGTGAGGGTGTGAATGGGCCTTGACTCAGTCACACACATTGTTTCATCAGCTGCTCTTTGAGGGCTTTGATCCCCTGCTTTGCTCTGCTGCACACACACACAATCACTTCTGGTGTCCCCTGAGTGTGCTGGTTAGTAATATATATTTTCTTTCCTCTCTGGCTATTTTTGTCCCTGCCAGGTGTGTTTGAACAGAGGGCCTCGGTGACAGCAAGGGTTGTCATGGTGATCACACAAACACCCTGATGCTGCTCATCACACAAGGAAACTATATGTATGTGGAAATTCTCCTTCTCCCTCCTGTGTGACGTTTTTAATAAAAAAATGTTGATGTGAATGCAGGGTGTGGAACTGTTGTTACATGGACTTTGTGTCCTTGGGTGTAAATAACCAACACTGTAGTGTTCACCATTGGTGTCAATGGAGTGATGTATTGTTGAGACATGGTGTATGTTACATAATAAATACACGCAAAACTAAGTACTAGCTTTTTGCACCCGGTTAAACAGTGCATCTTTCTTTATTCAGCTGAATATGAAAGATCACTTGAAAGTGTTGCATTCCATTCCCCTGAACTGAGGCTTGCAGTTAACACCTACAGCTGAGAAGAAAAACACTACCTACGAGAAATGACATAAGATGCTGCAGCTGGAATTGTGCTGAATTATCTAGTGACCTCAGTGAATTATCTAGCGACCTCAGTGAATTTTCTAGTGACCTCAGTGAATTATCTAGTGACTTCAGTGAATTATCTAGTGACCTCAGTGAATTATCTAGTGACCTCAGTGAATTATCTAGTGACCTCAGTGAATTATCTAGTGACCTCAGTGAATTATCTAGTGACCTCAGTGAATTATCTAGTGACCTCAGTGAATTATCTAGTGACCTCAGTGAATTATCTAGTGACTTCAGTGAATTATCTAGCGACCTCGGTGAAAAGCCTTTGACCAAGCTTGGTGCAAACAGAATCCTTGTTCAGTGCCCGTTTTCCACTGCCTTGACAGAGATGCATTATTAGTCCTGTGAGTGATGTTGCTTACAGGTTCATCAAAAACCTTCAGAATGATACCCATAACTCACTGCATTAATTCCAAACAAGCAAAACAATTAAATGTTTAGTTCAGTTCTGTTTATTTCTCTACAAAGGTAGCTGTTGATGAACATTGCAACATAAATACAATTCATTAAATTAACGCAAACATATGAATTAAAATAAAACAACAAGTTAATGTTTAAGACAATACATTGCCTTGTCCTGACAATATCTTCCCTTTTTTTATTTAAATAATTCTCAAAACAACAATTCAGAGATGATCAACATCATATAAATTACAGTTGAGATTTGTCCACTTTCCTTGAGGCATTATCCAACCTGTAGTTCAGACTACTCCAGTCCAGTTCAGTAAAATCCTGTCCTTTTAAATTGAGTCCGGTCAATTCCTTGTAGTCAGTTGTCTGATCCTCCAGTAGATTCCAATCCCCTGCTGCCTGGTGTTCTCTGCTCTGCTCACCACCACCTGTGTCTAGTGTGTTCTGCTGTGTGTGCTCACATGATTCCGCTTCCTGTAATGGCTTTCTTCCCGGCAAGGAGGGCACAGTCATACCAATGACCAACCGTTGCCTTGTAATTACAGTCATCATTGTTACCATGGCAGTCTTGGAACCTAGAATGCTGAATCACTCTTCCTCAGCCGAAACCTCTGCATTAAAATCCACACTGATCCAGCAAATTTTGTTGGAGTTGGAGATTTTCTTGTTATTTTTGGGGAGATTTCCTGGTCCTCTATCTCCCTCTGGCAGAATCAAGGTTGTTCATGAGAGGTCCAACAAAGGGGTTATTACACAGATCTCGTGCAGTGTGCGATGTTTCCATATAAAGTGCACAACATGGGTAGAGTCATCAGTCAGGTAGGTTGATAATGGGGACCCACTGGTCCAGGATTCGACTGTCTCTACAGAAGAGATTCACTTTGCTCAGAGCTGGGTCCTTCCATGTGGTCAACTGGGGGTTCTGTGAAGAGGAAGGGAAAACACAGTCAGGCTAATGCTGCTTTCTAAAAACGTATGCATTCAAATACAGACCTAATAAATGTGTAAAGCAACCCTAATCAGATAGGCCTAAGGGGTTCTCTGCAAGTGAGTATGGTTACCATAACTACTTACACAGTTAATCAGCACACATCTACTGCTGTGCTTTCTAAATGTATTCATCAAATATAGGGATAAAAAGTGATTTCTAATAACCATAATAAGATAAGGGTTCTCTGCAACTGGTGTGGTTACAGTGACAAGTAGAGCCAGTTTGCTACAGCAGGAAAACTATTCCTGCAGCAACAGGAAATGTAAAGTATTATGTGGATTATAATTGATAGACATTTTTGTAGGGGTTGATACAAGGGGAAATCAAGTCTGACATTTCTATGTAGAAATTACAAAACTTCAGAAGCCTTTTTAAACCTCAAATACATTACACGTTTTACATTTCTTGAATTGCAGGAAGGTTCTGCAACAGGGGGATCAAATGAAGATCCTATATGATCTGTATGGCCTGCTAGTGTGCTTCATAGATCAGATCACTACTAAGGAAGTGTATGAGCAGGGCATAAAAATGTCTCCATGCTGACTTCTGCATTCTAAGAATCGCTCTGCAAACATGCAATAATTCATCGTCTTTCTCCTATGAGCTCAGCTTCTTTTCCTGGAATGTGTGTTTGAAGAAATACTAGTGGCCAACAGGAAGAACAGCTAGAGTACACATCGCTCTGCCAACTCAGCCAACAAATGTATAGAATACATCCCAAATGGCACCCTATTCCTATGCCATTTGTACGCAGTCCCAGTAACTGGAGTCAGATCACTTGGAGTACTGCAGCCAGCGTAAGCTACATCAGACCACTACACAACCCACATCACTACAGATCAGGTGGCTGCAGTCAACTGGATTACATTTAAAAGAGCAGAGCAATGAATGAGGACATAAAACTACTAGACCAGATGTTGTAGCCATTAAAATTGAATATTTGTATATGCATCTAGGCCTTTGATTCTGTATTCAAAGCTCTTGACCTGCAAATCTTTAGCATCCACAAAAAAATGTTTAATAACCTAGCTGGCATAATGTACATAAAGTGCCACACCTGCAGAGACCCCAGCTGAGTAAATGATACAAACGTCTAGCACTGTTTAGTGCAGGGATATGGGGAGTATGAACAATGTAATGACACATACAGTAACTAGTACACAGTGCATGTCCATTGGCTCTCCTCCTGGCTTCACTCCTCCAAGGATCTCAGCGAGGCGCCTCATGTTGCTGACCCGCAGGATGTTGATGTCGTTCTCGCAGCAGAACGCCTGGATAAGGGTAAAGTGGATCTGGAGGGCCACGTCTTCTACCTGTTCCTCGTCCGTTGCCAGGAGGCACAACACCACATTATCCGGGTCACTGATGATTTAAATGACAAGACAATTTGTTAAACAAGCAGAATATATTAATTTAGTTGCCAGAATTTTTATTACAGTTTCATTGCGTAAGAATTTATTGAAACATAATGTACTTCACTCCTTGCATTTAGTTATTTCAGAATGGATTTATTACTAGCTAATGACGTTATAATATTGCTGAATGTGCTTCATTTGCTATCTACTTACACATTGAGTGACTTGGCTGCCTCGTATACCCCGACAGTAATGCAACCCTGAGGTAACGCGGAGCTGAGAACCTCCTCCAGTGCTTTAGCCACCGAATCCATCCTGAGGTTGCACAACAACAAACAAGCATATTGATGGTGGGTGATACATGGACCAAAAAACTAAGTATCGATATTTAGTCAGCATGCAACATTATAGAAAGTATATAACTACCTATCTAGCTAACTGCATAGCTAACTAGGTTAGCTTAGACATGCTCAGCCAAGCGCTCGTGCGTACCGGGACATTGACATCACATAGCTGCTATAACTGGATTGCTTGCCAAATGAAGTAAATTTAGCTGACAATTGAAGCTTTCATTTCATACAAGTTGCAAAAAATAATCTCATCTAGCTACCTTTCTGTAGAGTTTTCTCCGCTGGTTTCCTCAAAAGTCATATTGCACATTAGAAAATATCCACGTTGAAGGCAGGATATCCACAGATGGTCTCACTCCACGTCCCAGTTAAGTTCGCGACCTCGTGTGTCTGCTCTTTTTCTCATATTTCCCCACAGTTCACTGTGGAAGTTGAAGTTCGAGCGCCTCATATTTGCATATCAAACCCCATTGGTCACACGCTAATTTTCACGGTGTTTCAAGTGAATGAGGAGCGCCCCCCAAGGTATCAATCAGTACACATATGTAACTTCCTTGGTAAACTGCGACGACTGCTGGAAAAGCAATTACATTGATCAGTGGCTAACTATTTCATTGTATATTTGTGACAAATGCAATACTGTTGATAGTGTGCAGAGTTGTGGACAATAAGTTTTATTTACACTTGTTATTATAGCCTACATATCTTATACCCGTTTGCTTTGAAGGCTAATTCAACATTCTAAACTTTCTGAAATGACGTGGAAACAACGTTGATTCAACCAATGAGTGGGGAGAAACTCAAGCAGAGCACGTCAAATAGATGTTATCTCCATTTGCTGTGATTCCAACAATGATCTCATAGCGGATGTATACAAGACGCCTTGACAAAGAGTGTACAGAAGGCCTATGGTTTAGAAACTCCTTTCCTTCTCTTGAAATCGCTCATTTAAATTTGGTCGAGCACACTCTTTTAAGATATTTGATATACACTTGATATAATAACAGCTATGCAAAAGTCCATAGTGATTTGTCCACAGAAGAAACGAGTAGGCCTACACATGGTCCTCCCTAGTATAATTTCATAGCCACTCTGTGCTTTCAGGTCCTCACTTATGTGGGAGACAGTCCTCTAACCTTTTCCCTTCCCAATATGGAGGTTTTAGGATACCAACCTCCAGCTAAATGGTATGCGCTGGTGGGTTGTTTTTTTCCATTTCCACTGTCAACGGCCCGGGGTTCAACGCAACGTGGCATGTCCAGACATCCAAATAAAATGAAAAATGTAAACATGGAAATGGATACAGTTATCTTTCACAGACACAAAATATCGCAAATGATAGATATAGAGACATGATGTAAGTAATTCAAAGTAGCCTAATCTCTTCTTAAAAGTAATTTCATGTTTATTACAACGGTTCTGCTGTCAAGGGTGTGTGCCAATATATGTTTACTAAATTGTTTGAACAACGTGCATCGGGATTTTGTCGGGGCCACATATTAGACATTTGTTTAGAAATACATTTTGATAGATGGGTACAATATTTTATATATATTTTTTCTATCAATGAAACTTTTATTATATATATATATATATATATATATATATATAAAACTATTTTACATGTGCGCAAAGGCAAGCTCTAATTGTAATGCGCAATTTGGCCCTTGTTATCCAATGAAAATACCTCGCTTACGCCATGCTTTTATTTACTGGCTCATTTGGACTGTTGAACTTTGTACCCCTGAGAACTTTATCTGTCCAATTCGGTTTATTTCATGTTGTGTATTTCTTTTCCAGTGAAATTATGTGGCAGATGAACTTTGACTGCGACTGGCTGGGTGGAAGCGCTTTGAACAGATGTGAACTGTAAGTTTGAACTTTACAAATATATTTGATATTTTTTTGTTAAGGAGCTGTCAAGGAAAGACAAAGTACGTGTGCATGTATGTATTGGTAGGTAGCTATAGCCTTGTTGGTTTATGTTGCAGAAATCAAAATTGACATTTATCTCTCGAAAATAGGTTCTCAATCTCAATTTCAAGATATCTCTCCTTTAGACAAAGGACAAATGCCCTTCACAGGCTTTTATTTTATTATCTGTAGGCTACACTTGATATTGACCAAATGTGAACATGTTGCTATATTATGGTCTAAATTAGCCTAACCATGTAGCACTAGTATTCTGCCAGAAGCACAAATGATGATGTCAAGTTTGTATGGTAATGAGCTAACCTTCAAAATAAAAGCCCACATTTCAAAACATTGCAATGTGGATAACTCATTAAAAATATATGTATTTTTAATCAATGGCCACTTTTTTATTTTGCCAACAAGAAAAGACAATGAGTAATTTATTAAAACAAATAACAAATATGGTTTTACAAATATCTTTATCATTAATGAAAAAAGTACTATGTTGGCACTGCTATGTTGAAAATATTAGTCTGTAGAGAACTTTTCTACCTGTCTCAGCTAAAGTGGGGTGGGAAATACTCAGTAGGGTCTCTACTAACCAAATATGTGTAGTTTTGGAGGGGGACTGTGTCATACATATCCAGCAACACAGCTTTAAATGATCTGGTGCTATCCATGGTCCTGACGTCAATACAGACAACAACAAAAAACGCACACAAAAGCAACACTATTTTATCAAAATGAAAATCTATTTTTTTACATGTTAAATGTAATGAATGTTAACCCGGCTATTAGGAAGCAGTATAATCACACTTTCTAAACAGCAATGGAGAAAATGATTTCCAAGTTGAAGGCCAATATGTGCTGCTTATCTATGAAGGTTATTAAGCCTATGAAATAGTTTTACAAATGATAAAAGAGACAATATTATTTACAAGCTATATTGTAATGATTATTGATTAAGGTCAGAAAAGGCACTTTTGTAGAGTTTAAAATGCGTTACATGAGACAACAAGGCTAACAGAATACAGTATAATCAAGCTTTCAGAACAACAACGGAGAACATTATTTACAAGTTATATGCCTCTATGTTTTGCATCTCTATCAATGTTAGCAGTATACAGTAAAGGCCTATTAACCAAGTTTTCAAAACCATTATCAGAGACAAGATTGCATGATAATACATACAACAGATATGTGATGATTATCTATCAAGGTCAGCAAAGGCATTTTCTGTAGAGTTTAAAATGTTTTACGTTGTAATTTTCCCTCTCATCAGTCATATAAAACATTCTCTCGCATGCCATTGTGACAAAGCGTATTCACGTTTCCCTCTAATAAGACTGTTTATGAGAATAAGCACACATAAACACCACAACTACTACCATCTGACTGTTTTCTAAAATAGGGACACCGATGAGAAAATGTCACATCTACCACAACGCCATGCATTGCCAAATAGTAGTAGTGTATCCTTTAGTTCTCGTTCTTTCTGACTTAAGGAATCCATCATTTTAAGATTTAATGCAATGCAATTACTGCTACTAAATACACTGAGTACACAAAACATTAGGAACACCTGCTCTTTCCATGACATAGATTGACCAGGTGACTCTACTGTAGGTGAAAGCTATGATCCCTTATTGATGTCACCTGTTAATGAAGGGGAGGAGAAAGGTTAAATAATGATTTTTAGGCCTTGAGACAATTGAGACATGGATTGTGTATGTGCCATTCAGAGGGTGAATGAGGAAAGACAAAACATTTTAAATGTCTTTGAGCGCTCAACAGTTTTCCGTGTGTATCACGAATGGTCCACCACCCAAAGAACATCCAGCCAACTTGACACAACAGTGGGAAGTATTGGAGTCAACATGGGCCAGCATCCCTGTGGAACGCTTTCATTCATGCCCCAACTAAATGATATTAGGAAGGTGTTGCATATCTATGACTATAACTGTCTAATGTGACTTTACGTTCACAGGCAATATCACATGCTCAAAATGACACCAATTGTTCACCGTTCCAGGCACATGTGGCGTAACCTCTTTGTTCACACAGAAAATACTATAATTCCTGACTCGCAAAGACACAGGGGACATTAACGCATATTGTTCCTTGAGATGCGACTTCAAAAGACCATTGTACCCCTCAAGTATTCGGTCATTGAACCAGTTGTAGTCATTGCTTAACCTTTTACTGAAGTGGGTTAAATCAGGGTCACACAGAGTGTTTCTTGGTCATCTTAAACAAATCTCCTTTGAAACAAAAGTCTACACCTCACACACATAGTTATGGTCTTAAAAAAGAAGACACCTGTACCATGTAAGATATAGAGTTGAAATGTATTACATTTTGAGTTTTCATTACATAATTGCACTTTATATACATCACAGAAGTCTGAAAAATATAAAAACCATTTGACATAAAAACACCAGATTAATATTTTAATAATCCCTTGTATTTTCTCACAAATGACAATTGCAACCAAAGTGGGTTTAAGAAAATGTTTGAAAGGCTATGCATAACTGGGTTGAAATAAATATATAGCAACATGATTTTACTACGATACTACCTAAAATATTTTATTTGTCAGTTCAAGCGATTACCATCACCATTAGGTTAATCGAGGTCGTTAACAGGTATGTCAGTCCATCATTGTTTACATTGTGTCTTTTGACTTTGTTTACATTTTTGTCACACTGGAAGCAAACACGGTAAGATAACAAAGTGTCAAAGTGTTTATCTTTACAACTGATATTCAACACAACAACAGTACATTCAGTTATTGTTTTGGGATTAATATAACATGCAGGACAAATGCATATGTCTATAACACAGTCCCCCTCCAAAACTACACATCATTCGTAAGTAGACACTCAACTGAGTATTTCCCTCCCCCACTTTAGCTGAGACAGGTAGAAAACGTATCTCTCTACAAGCTGATTGTGTTTAACTGGTTGTGTTTATGCCACACAGAAAAGGTAATACTTTAAAAAAAGTTAAACTACAAATATTTAGGCTATATTGAAGCATTAGGTTCTAGGTCGAGGAATAGCCTCTCCGATTGGACAGGAGGCTGACGCACTGCACGAGAGTGCTAAAGAAAATCAATATTCCCTAAATTCAGTGTGTCTTTGCAGGGGAACTCTTATTTTGAGGGAAAACATCTGCGATTGTTCTGACAGCATAATATCCTGCTGCTAGGAGAACAGTAATCCCTATGTGTCTGCACATATAGGACAATTTGGGAGAATGATGATCGGTAACAGGCAGCGTATCAGAAGTTAAAATACAGCCAGACTGTCCTCTACTGTTCCTTTCTAGACCTTAAAATCTGTCGAGATTACAATTTGGGTCGCTGCTGTGAAAGACAAACACCCTACGCATCATACCAATAGGATTAACCCACTTGCTTGGATTTGTAACGTGGCTCATAGCAAGATTTGCAACACTGCCCCCTCCTCCTTTTTACGCGAACAAAGTGCATGTTGAATAAAAAATGTCATGACAGGCCCGATGGAAACTTGCCAAATGTCGACAAAACAAAGTACACTAGAAAAGGTGGGATCTTTTTCTGTTGGTA
Source organism: Oncorhynchus tshawytscha (assembly GCF_018296145.1). Classification (NCBI taxonomy): domain Eukaryota; kingdom Metazoa; phylum Chordata; class Actinopteri; order Salmoniformes; family Salmonidae; genus Oncorhynchus; species Oncorhynchus tshawytscha. The sequence goes on from NC_056433.1 coordinate 68,522,036, forward strand.
AAAGGAATTGTGCTTGAAATGTCGGTGGAAATGCTTTTCTGTTGAAATATTGATATAATAACCCTCATATCGAAGTAAGCTTGGAGTCACGGGATGACATGTAGTGTGGTCCTCCCACTATGACTCCTCTGGGAAAGCATGCTGTTTATTAGGCTACAGATGAAATAAATTAGGAAAACTTCACAGGGTGGTGAAAGTGCAAAGTCATGAGCTTGATGCTCCTTTCCAATAAATATTGAGGGTCTTATTCTGGTGATGTGATGATCAATGCTTGTCTGCCATTTGACAAATAAAAATAATCTTTGTTCTTTTGCCCATAATAATCTCATAATGTAGGCTATACGTGCACTCTAGCCAACAGCACCCAATCTGCGCCCTGCACGCTGTTGGCTGGCTAGAGCACACATGCCAATACCAGAGTGAGCACACTCACTATATAACAACAAATAATTGTGAGAAAACAATCAGTAGACTTGAAAATGCGATGGAAACACATTTGACTTTTATTTTTTATTCGTTACATGGGAATTTTTTTATGTGCACTCTGTCATCATGCGCAGCCTTTCATCTGCAACAAGTCAATTTGATGGAAACATCTCTGCTGGGAAAATGTGCAAATAGTTTTTATGCAGATTTTTGAATCTGTCACCAATTAGATGAAAACCTAGCTACTGTTTGCAATTCACAAATTATTATTTTGATTCCTATGATTCAATTCAGCACAATTTAACCAATCCCCAACTATTACAATTGCGAAGCACATCATTCAATTTGTCAAAAATAATTGTTTAAAAATAATATTTTCATATGAATTAAACTAATAAAATTATTACTATATATTTTTTTACTATTTCGAGAAATGTGAAGAGGGGCATCTGCTATATAGTCAATTTAGAGATCAATATGGGAGCTTTTTGAGCTGCATGTCTTGACTGATCTTTACTGCTCAATGACACACCAAAAAGGCACTACCCTCCCCAAAGCAACAAAAAAAAGTTTGGCAACCTTCCCCTATTTTGGACCAGCCCTCCACCCAAGTAAATTTGGATCTGTCCTTAATTGATTGTAATGCTCCCGAGATCTTCCTCAGAGGCCTCTACCAATCCTTTTCATGTGAAAGTACTGATGATCCATTAATCTTCTCAGGTACTGAAGCATTCTCCTCTCAACATAAAGAGTGGTCATCATGGACCCCAGAAGTCCCCACTGGACCGAGCCAGGCCCTGGTCGTCACCCACAGAGACCCAGGGAGAGAGAGGACTACCATAGGCCTGCTCACCCTCACCAGGGGACTGGACCTGGGCACTACCCACCACCACCGGACCCCAGGGAGAGAGAGGACTACCATAGGCCTGCTCACCCTCACCAGGGGACTGGACCCGGGCACTACCCACCACCACCGGACCCCAGGGAGAGAGAGGACTACCATAGGCCTGCTCAACCTCACCAGGGGACTGGACCCGGGCACTACCCACCACCACCAAATGTTGGGGACGCTATCACTGGGCACTACCCACCACCACCGGACCCCTGGGAGAGGGAGAGGCAGTGGTCCCACCAGGACCCTCGCTACAGGGTCTACCTCACCAGCCCTCCCCCTTCCAGACCACCTCTAGAGTTCTCTCTCAGCTCTTACAGCACTCCCCACTCCAGAACAGCTTACGACAGACCCCATTCCACGATGAGTTACATCAGACCAGAGCCACAACACTCCAGACCCCACTCAAGGTTTGTACACAGAAACTGACTGTTACTTATTATATTATTGTCAAATGTCAATGTCTCTATGTCTCAATTTGAAAACTTACAAATAAAGTATTTAAAAAATAAAAAACTGACTGTAACTTTAACTGTCCACTATTCATTGAGGAAAATGTTAAACTACTGGATCTCTCAGTATTATTTGTTGTGGTTTGGTGGTGACACTTGTGAAATGCCAGCTTTTTAATATGTGGACCTTAACATGCTGACCAGACCGCCTGCGCATGCCTCCGCCATCGTGCCAATGTTGATTTTGTCCATCCACACCAGACGTGATCAGGACACGCAGGTTGAAATATCAAAACTAACTCTGAATCAACTATATTTATTTGGGGACAGGTTGAAAAGCATTAAACACATATGGCAATTTAGCTAACTAGCTTGTTCTATTTAGCTAGATAGCTTGCTGTTCCTAGATCATTTGCCCAGGGATATAAACATTGGGTTGTTATTTTACCAGAAATGCACAAGGTCCTCTACTCCGACAATTAATCCACAGATAAAAGGGTAAACCGAGTTTGTTTCTAGTAATCTCTCCCCCTTCAAGCTTCTTTGGACATTAGATGGCGGTTGGCAACCAACTTTAAGGTGCATTCCCACTACCAACTCGACTGGAGTGTGGACCTCAGTTCATCTTTCAATCACCCACGTGGGTATATGCTCCTAAAAACCAATGAGATGGCACCTGGGTATATAGTCCTAAAAAAACAATGAGGAGTTGGGAGAGGCGGGACTTGCAGCGGGTCAAGTGTCACAAATAGAACCAAGTTCTATTTTAGCGCCTGGCTACGTAGATGCTCATTTACACACGCAAGCAGTGTGGCTTGCAATGATTGAATAATATGTATGTGTAAATGTATTTTGCAACTCGAGTGGTGTGGTCAGCATGTAATATACAGTTTTTAATAAATGAATCATCTTTATATGATCCGAAATGGTTCTATGATATCTTTATATTATCTTATTGTTTACAGGCAAGCATATGACTACCCACCCCAGATTCACTGGGACCATAGTCAGGACTATGGCTACTATGACCAGGGCTATTACAAAGGACATTACCCAGGTACTGACATATTGTTATCAGTGGATTACACTGATGGATTATATTACTCAAGTATTGCACTCCTGCTTGCCAAGCAACTTAAGATATTTTCAGAGTTATAAAAAGGGTGGCAGGTAGCCTAATGGTTAAGAATGTTGGTACAGTAACCGAAAGGTTGCTGTTTTGAACCCCTGAGTTGACAGATGTTTCACCTAGTCAGCGTCACCTTGAGCAAGGCACTTAACCCTAATTGCTTTTGTAAGTCACACTGGATAAGAGTGTCTGCTAAATGGCAACAACACCTCCGCTATGCTGATCCTCAACATGGGGGCCCCACAAGGGTGCTTGCTCAGCCCCCTCCTGTACTCCTTGTTAACCCATGACTGCGTGGCCACGCACGTCAGCAACTCAGTCATCAAGTTTGCAGAAGACACAACAGTAGTAGGCCTGATTACCAACAATGACGAGACAGCCTACAAGTAATAGGTGAGGGCCCTGGCAGAGTGGTGCCAGAAAAATACGTTAACTGAAACAAAGGAGCTGATCGTGTTCTTCAGGAGACAGCAGAGAGAGCACAGAGCTGCAGTGCAGAGGGTGAAAAGATTCAAGTTCCTTGGTGTGCACATCAATGACAACCTGAAATGGTGCTTCCACACAGAGAGTGTAGTTAAGAAGGCGCAACAATGCCTCTTCAACCTCAGGAGGCTGAAGACATTCAGCTTGGCCCCTAAGACACTCACAAACTTCTACAGATGCACCATTGAGAGCATCCTGTTGGGCTGTATCACCGCCTGGTACGGCAATTGCACCGTCCGTAACCATAGGGCTCTCCAGAGGGTGGTGCGTTCAGCCCCACATCACTGGGGGCACAGTGCCTGCCCTCCATGACACAGGAAGGCCAAGAAGATCATCAAGGACCTTGGCCACCTGAGCCATGGCGTGTTCACCCCGCTACCATCTAGAAGTCGGAGAAAGTACAGGTGCATCAAAGCTGGGATTGAGAGACTGAAAAACAGCTTCTATCTCCAGGCAGTCAGGCTTTTAAATAGTCACCGCTAGCCGGCCTCTGCCCAGTACCCCGCCCAAAACTTAGTCATTGTTACTAGCCGGCTACCACCCGGTACTCTACCCTGCACCTTAGAGACTGCTGCCCTATGTACATAGTCATTGAACACTGGTCACTTTAATAATGTTTACATACTGTTTTACCCACTTCATATGTATATACTGTTTTCTAGTCATGGCTCATTGTATATAACTACTGCTGTACACACCTTTCCTATTCATATACTGTCCATACTGTCTATACACACAATCATATACATATATATTCATGTTCCGGACTCTGACATTGCTCATTCTGATATTTCTTAATTCCTTTCTTAGATTTTTGGAGATTTGTGTGTATTGTTTTGTATTGTTAGGTGAGCTAGAAACATAAACATTTCGCTGCACCTACGATAACGTGTGTACGCGACCACTAACATTTTATTTCAACATATGCACTACAGTACCAAAGTAATTCATGTGTAAAGAAACGAAACAATAAATATGTGCAAGTAAAGCAACATGATTGATACAATTCTCTGTAATTGATATGATCCAGATGCAGGTCAATGGCCTCCCCAGGAACAGTGGAGATCTGACCAGTATCAGGAGAGGAGATATGAGCAGGACCAGACTGGCAGTGGCTACCCAGAACAACAAAGGTTAGACAGAAAGAAGTGAGATTCATGATATTCCTTTCATAGAAGGGCATGAATTCAACCCTATCTTCTTCTTCTAATTATTTTTCAGGTATGACCAGCGAAGAGCGAGCTCTCAGCATGACTTCAGAGGCTCTGATGAAGATCGTTCTAAAGAGAATGGGGATGCTGGTAGAGATGTAAACATCTACATATTATGATTAATAATTTATATACATTTCTTATGACAAAGATACAGATCTGTGTTGCTGTTTCCCCACTTTGGTGAATATTTACTTTGGGAACTTGGTCATATGATGTTCTCCATCCCTGCCCATTCTCCTATCTTGACTGATTTTGTTTTCCAGGACTGCTCTTATGCCGAAGGGGCTCTGGCCATCTCCAAGGCCTCAGGCTTGTCCTCCAGTAGCTATGAGTTGAGCCAGTACATCAACGGTGCTGAACAGACTGACCCTGCCCCACAAACCACCTGGAGCACAGCAGACACAGGTAATCATTGAGTTACATGTAATCTCTGCCCAGATACTATAGGTCTGTCTCTTAGAAACAGGGGTCACATTCTAATGTCATGCTCTTCTCTGTAGGGTTGGTTGTATTCCGCTAATAACAAGAGAGCACAATGAGGCCAACTTGCCATCCTCAAGTCTAATGAACACTCATTAGAGCACAATGAATATCTCCCATGAAAGTGATAATATTATTAATGATAATAATGCATGTTCTCTCCTTAGAGTATGCAGCTATTCCCCAGGTGACTGCCCCTCTGAAATACACTTTGCCTCATGCTCTGGCCAGCTTTGGTCCAGCCGGACAGTTGATCCGGGTCAGTCCTGGTCTGGCCATGCAGGGAGACCCAGGGAAAGTGGAACTACACAGTCTCGAGGTATAGTTCTAGGTTAAAGGAGCAGAACAGAATCAGTACGGAGAATAGTAGTATATATCTACATGGCAGAATTGTTGTGGTGAACTAGCAGGTTATAGGAAGAGGCCGCAATCATTCTAGTGAATAGAGTAATCATCAAGGAATGGCTAAATTACTAGGCTATTAGTTTCGGTTTTGAGGAACTGTTGAGCTGTTTTTATCAGTATTGAGCAGGTGTGTGAGAAGTTTCTGTTAATGTGTTACTGAGAGGCTGTTTGTATGTTCTGTCTGCAGATCATTCTGGGGGAAACACAGGAGCAGCAGGACATGAGAGAATTTCCTGGGCCACTGGCTAGGTATTTTACACTCTTAAACACAATATCCAAACATCCATGCTACTCTGTATGTGATGATGTATTGTCTATGCATGCAAAGTAGGAGACACTGACCAAATAACTACATTAAACTGTCCTAGAGACAGTAAAAACACACAAAATGGATTGACAACAACAAAGGTTTACTGTCATAATGGCGGCTATTAGTATTATGTGTGTATTTCTTTCAACGGGCATTTTTTCTCCTTCAAAGGGAAGACCTGCACAAAGTAGATGCCATCTCTTTTGCCCACCAGAAGGCAGAAGCCTGCATGAAAGATGAAAAGCTACAAGACAAGGGCTCTGCCGCCCTCCTTTGGAATCTACTGGTACTGCTGTGCAGACAGAATGGAGTAGGTGAACTATAGACTGTATCTCCTCACACTCTTCTAGTAGGTGTACTAAATATCTCCTCACACTCTTATAGTAGGGGTACAATATATCTACTCACACTCTAATAGTATGTGTACTATAGACTGTATCTCCTCACACTCTTATAGTAGGTGTACTATATATCTCCTCACACTCTTCTAGTAGGTGTACTATATATCTCCTCACACTCTTATAGTAGGTGTACTATATATCTCCTCACACTCTTATAGTAGGTGTACTATATATCTCCTCACACTCTTATAGTAGGTGTACTATATATCTCCTCACACTCTTCTAGTATGTGTACTATATATCTCTTCACACTCTTCTAGTAGGTGTACTATATATCTCCTCACACTCTTCTAGTATGTGTACTATATATCTCCTCACACTCTTCTAGTAGGTGTACTATATATCTCCTCACACTCTTCTAGTAGGTGTACTATATATCTCCTCACACTCTTCTAGTATGTGTACTATATATCTCCTCACACTCTTCTAGTAGGTGTACTATATATCTCCTCACACTCTTCTAGTATGTGTACTATATATCTCCTCACACTCTTCTAGTAGGTGTACTATATATCTCCTCACACTCTTATAGTAGGTGTACTATATATCTCTTCACACTCTTATAGTATGTGTACTATATATCCTCACACTCTTATAGTAGGTGTACTATATATACTCTTATAGTAGGTGTACTATATATATCTCACACTCTTATAGTCACATCTCCTCTTATAGTATGTGTACTATATATATCCTCACACTCTTATAGTAGGTGTACTATATATCTCCTCACACTCTTCTAGTAGGGGTACTATATATCTCCTCACACTCTTATAGTAGGGGTACTATATATCTCCTCACTATATATCTCCTCACACTCTTATAGTAGGGTACTATATATCTCCTCACACTATATCCTCACACTCTTATAGTAGGGGTACTATATATATCCTCACACTCTTATAGTAGGGGTACTATATATCTCCTCACACTCTTATAGTAGGTGTACTATATATCTCCTCACACTCTTATAGTAGGGTACTATATATATCCTCACACTCTTATAGTATGTGTACTATATATCTCCTCACACTCTTATAGTAGGGGTACTATATATATCCTCACACTCTTATAGTAGGGGTACTATATATCTCCTCACACTCTTATAGTAGGGGTACTATATATCTCCTCACACTCTTATAGTAGGGGTACTATATATATCCTCACACTCTTATAGTAGGGTACTATATATCTCCTCACACTCTTATAGTAGGGGTACTATATATCTCCTCACACTCTTCTAGTAGGTGTACTATATATCTCCTCACACTCTTCTAGTAGGTGTACTATATATCTCTTCACACTCTTCTAGTATGTGTACTATATATATCCTCACACTCTTCTAGTAGGGGTACTATATATCTCCTCACACTCTTCTAGTAGGGGTACTATATATCTCCTCACACTCTTATAGTAGGGGTACTATATATCTCCTCACACTATTATAGTAGGTGGAACCCCTTTTGTCTTAGCACTCTTGAAATATCGAGCGTTGGCCAAGATGGTCCAAAACTAAACTATACGCCCACATACTTATTCTAATATTACCTTACTTTTTTATCTCCCTGGATTCATTCAGCGTATCGTTGGTTCAGACATAGCAGAGCTGCTGATGAGGAACTCTCAGGGCCATGGTGGTTCAGGGGGAAGGGAATCAGAGGCCCCTACACTCATAGGTAAAACCTTTTTTTAAAGCGTCTGCTAAATGGCATATAGTGGGGCAAAAAAGTATTTAGCCAGCCACCAATTGTGCAAGTTCTCCCACTTAAAAAGATGAGAGAGGCCTGTAATTTTCATCATAGGTACACTTCAACTATGACAGACAAAATGAGAAAATAAATTCCAGAAAATTACATTGTAGGATTTTTTATGAATTTATTTGCAAATTATGGTGGAAAATAAGTATTTGGTCAATAACAAAAGTTTATCTCAATACTTTGTTATATACCCTTTGTTGGCAATGACAGAGGTCAAACGTTTTCTGTAAGTCTTCACAAGGTTTTCACACACTGTTGCTGGTATTTTGGCCCATTCCTCCATGCAGATCTCCTCTAGAGCAGTGATGTTTTGGGGCTGTTGCTGGGCAACACGGACTTTCAACTCCCTCCAAAGATTTTCTATGGGGTTGAGATCTGGAGACTGGCTAGGCCACTCCAGGACCTTGAAATGCTTCTTACGAAGCCACTCCTTCATTGCCCGGGCGGTGTCTTTGGGATCATTGTCATGCTGAAAGACCCAGCCACGTTTCATCTTCAATGCCCTTGCTGATGGAAGGAGTTTTTCACTCAAAATTTCACAATACATGGCCCCATTCATTCTTTCCTTTACACGGATCAGTCGTCCTGGTCCCTTTGCAGAAAAACAGCCCCAAAGCATGATGTTTCCACGCCCATGCTTCACAGTAGGTATGGTGTTCTTTGGATGCAACTCGGCATTCTTTGTCCTCCAAACACGACGAGTTGAGTTTTTACCAAAAACTTGCACAATTGGTGGCTGACTAAATACTTTTTTGCCCCACTGTATATAGGTAAAGGACTCTACACCACACATACTGAGGTAGACATTGTTTTTTTGTCTGTTGGACATGTTGCTATGAGTTAAAAAATAAATTAAACAAAGCTTGTAAATAATTGCAAATTATATCCAAGTGAGTCCTGGCCTTTTTTCCCCACTTTTTATATCACCCTCATAGACCTGAGTGAGGGCCCCAGTCCTGAGACAGACCCCTTGGATGGAGCAGATCTGTTGACAGGGACAGCCACTAGTGTTGGTACGGCTGAGTCCACAGAGAAGGACATGCAGGGATACACCAAGCTTCTCCTGGCTGGACGGAAGAAGGTCAGGGTGATCTCTTGAACAACATATAATAATATATTTTAAAATGGTAAAGTAATATCCTGTTTATTCTGCAATTAATAGATAGTATCTATGATTAGCACCATGGAGACAGCATAGTGATAGCTGTCTGACTAATGTTATACCAGGGCTATCCTCTTACTCCTCCAACACTGACCCCTGACCCTGTGTTCTTGTACAACTTCTCCATATCTCTTCCATGTTCTTTCACACTTCCTTCACCCCTGCCTATGCCTCGCCCATAACTCTCCCACTCCTCCCCCACACCTCATGTCTCCTCCAGATACTTCAGTTCTGGGACAATGTAAAGTCCATGGAGAATAAGAGCACCTCCTCCCAGCTGCCCACTGCACTGAGGCTAGGAAACACTGTCACCACTGATAAAGCCACAATATTTGAGAATTTCAAGAAGCATTTTTCTACGGCTGGCCATGCTTTCCACCTGGCTACCCCTACCCCGGTCAACAGCCCTGCACCACCCACAGCAACTTGCCCAAGCCTCCCCCATTTCTCCTTCTCCCAAATTCAGTTAGCTGATGTTCTAAAAGAGTTGCAAAATCTGGACCCCTACAAATCAGCTGGACTAGACAATCTGGATCCTATCTTTCTAAAATTACCCGCCGCAATTGTTGCAACCCCTATTACTAGCCTGTTCAACCTCTCTTTTGTATCGTCTGAGATTCCCAAAGATTGGAAAGCTGCCGCGGTCATCCCCCTCTTCAAACCGATCCCTGCCCGCACCTGCCCGCCTGTCCAGCATTACTACTCTGGACGGTTCTGACCGAATATGTGGACTACAAATACCTAGGTGTCTGGTTAGACTGTAAACTCTCCTTCCAGACTCACATTAAGCATCGCCAATCCAAAATGTAATCTAGAATCGGCTTCCTATTTCGCAACAAAGCATCTTTCATTCAGGCTGCCAAACATACCCTCGTAAAACTGACTATCCCACCGATCCTTGACTTCGGCGATGTATTTTACAAAATAGCCTCCAATACACTACTCGGGAAATTGGATGCAGTCTATCACAGTGCCATCCGTTTTGTCACCAAAGCCCCATATACTACCCACCACTGCGACCTGTATGCTCTCGTTGGCTGCCCTCGCTTCATATTCGTCGCAAACCCACTGGCTCCAGGTCATCTATAAGTCTCTGCTACGTAAAGCCCTGCCTTATCGCAGCTCACTGGTCACCATAGCAGCACCCACCCATAGCACGCGCTCCAGCAGGTATATTTCACTGGTCATCCCCAATGCCAATTCCTGCTTTGGCTGCTTTTCCTTCCAGTTCTCTGCTGCCAATGACTGGAACGAATTGCAACTTTAAGCATCAGCTGCAAGAGCAGCTCACAGACCACTGCACCTGTACATAGCTCATCTGTAAATAGCCCATCCAACTACCCCATCCCCATATTGTTATATATATTTTTTGCTTCTTTGCACCCCAGTATCTCTACGTGCACACTCATCTTCTGCACATCAATCACTCCAGTGTTAATTGCTAAATTGTAATTATTTTGCCACTACGGCCTATTTATTGCCTTACCTCCCTAATCTTACCTCATTTGCACACACTGTATATACATTTTTTTCTATTGTGTTACTGACTGTACGTTTGTTTATGTGTAACTCTGTGTTGTTGTTTGTGTCGCACTCTTTTGCTTTATCTTGGCCAGGTCGCAGTTGTAAATGAGAACTTGTTCTCAACTGGCCTATCTGGTTAAATAAAGGTGAAATAAAAATAAAAAGGCTCAGGCTTGAGTTTCACAGAGTTTCACCTCCCCGTGCCTCCCCCATCTGTTCCTTCACCCCTCCCTAAGCCTCCCCAAACCTCCCCTATGCCTTCCCCCAGGGTTCCTCCGCCCCTCACTCACGTCTCCTCCACACCTCCTTTATGGTTCTTTCACAGGAGGCCCTCGAGTCGGCCATGAAGAGTGGACTGTGGGGCCACGCCCTGTTCCTGGCCAGCAAGATGGACAACAGGTCCTATACCACTGTGTTGAACAGGTAAGCGCATTGTGCAACATTGTTTTTGAGACAATAGTGCTTTTAGAGATAATTCACTATTGATCCAAGGTTAGTGGGTTGGGTGTACGTGGGGGGGGTAAGGAATAGGGGAAGACTGCGGGGATGAGGAGTGAAGCTTGGAGTGAGGGATAGGGACGGGGAGGACGGAGGAATGCCTGGTCTCTGGGCAGATCATTGGTCTGGACCTCACGCAGTTTGTTTGCAGTTCTGTGGGCATAATCCACATCCTCACTTACATGATCTGACGGTCAGTGTCAGGGTTGTCAACATACTCAGCACACAGCGCAATGTTACATATTCATATACCATTACATATTCAGTATTTCGGTAGGCGTTTATTTTTTGTAATATTTTACTTGACTTTTTTATTTATTTTTACAATAAACAAAAAACATGTGCTTTTCTATTTCCATTACCCTGAACAGGGGGTGATTTTTCCATGTACAGTGTAGCCTTACATGTTCATATCAATTACATATTAATATCACATTACATATTCAGTATTCTGAATTTCCATTTCGTGGGCGGTTGTATTTGCAGCACTCAGTGACTGGAACTATGCAGGGACGGGATTCTTTCCATGTACAATGACCTTACATATTCATATCTATTACATATAAATATTGAATATGACATTTAATATTTCCATGGCGTGGTCATCTCTATGGCAGGTTTACAGGCCAGCTAGCTCCCAACGACCCCCTACAGACCCTGTTTCAAATGCTCTCTGGAAGGATCCCTGCTGTTTCCACGGTAAAACAATGCTAAATAAATACATAAACATACCACAGTACAATAGTTGTCTATTCTATTGTGCCCTTCCTTCCTTGTGTAATTGGTGCTGGTCTTGGCACATTTACTGTAGTTGACCAGTTCATGTTTTCAGTGGCTGTTGTGTTTATTGTACTGTAGTTTGTAATTATGCTAATAACGTGCAGTACATTTACAGTATTTTGCACCAAATTGTCATATAACAATCTGGTATTAGACTGACAGTGTGTGTGTGTGTGTGTGTGTGTGTGTCCACAGTGTTGTGGAAGTGACAAATGGAGAGACTGGGAGCCTCACCTGGCCGTCATGCTGTCCAATGAGACGGGAGATCCAATCGGGCACCAGAAGAGCATCATTACCATGGGAGACACGCTAGGTATACACACATGCACGCACATACACATGCACACACATACAAACATACATACATACCTACAGTTGAAGTCAGAAGTTTACATACACTTAGGTTGGAGTCATTAAAACTTGTTTTTAACCACTCCCCAAATTTCTTGTTAACAAACTATAGTTTTGGCAAGTCGGTTAGGACATCTACTTTGTGCATGACACAAGTCATTTTTCCAACAATTGTTTACAGACTATTACAGACGATTATTTCACAAATAATTAAATGTATCACAATTCCAGTGGGTCAGAAGTTTACATACACTAAGTTGACTGTGCCTTTAAACAGCTTGGACAATTCCAGAAAATGAATCATTTCAGAAAATCTGATCTGCATCATTTTCTGCATCATTTTCTGGAATTTTCCAAGCTGTTTAAAGGCACAGTCAACTTAGTGTATGTACACTTCTGACCCACTGGAATTGTGATACATTGAATTCCCAGGATAGTGCACTATATAGGAAATATGGTGCCATTTGTTACATAACCTTAGTGTTGTCTCTCCCCAGCCTCCAGAGGGCTGTTACATGCTGCTCATATCTGCTATCTGACAGCTTACGCTCCTTTTGGCGTCTACACAGCCAAGACCGAAAGACTGGTGCTTCTGGGCAACTGCAACAGGTGAGCTCAGCTGTAATATGACCCAGATTCTATTAAAGCTCCTTTCACTTGTCATCTTTCTGGGTGGTGATCCCCTCTTTCACTCTTATGTCTTCCTAATGAGTGGGAATGTCCTCTTGGACTCACTGTTGAACAGCACAGCAACGGTCATTTGAGACACAACCAATCTCACGCCATGAATAGAAAGGAGCTCCTGGTGTTGGAAGAAGAGGGGTATCAGTATTTGGGTGATCCCTGTAATGTTTTCTTAACAAGGTGTCCTCTAGGACTCATAGTAGAACAGCACAGCAATGCATTTGTAACGAGTGCACTGGGAGTCAGGAAGCAAGCTCAGGGAGTGCATCATTTAATAAACAGATGAACGAAACATGAACAATGCGCAGACAGGAAACTGAAACAATAACACCTGGGGAAGGAACCAAAGGGAGTGACATATACCCCCCTTTGACGTATACCCCCTCCCCGGTGCATTCGGCTCCAGACGCAGGACCCCAACAAAAGGGACAATCCCGGGGATCCAGAGTGGACCGGTCGCCTCCGCTGAGGCGCAGAAACCTGATGAACCGGCTGAGGCATGAAAGCCTGATGAGCTGGCTGAGACCTCCCCGGTTGCCTCAGTCGAGGCACTGGAGCCTATTGAGCCCGCTGAGGTATGGAAACCCGTTGAGCCAGCTGAGGCAGGGGGACCCGACAAACCGGCTGTGGCCTCCCAGGTAGCTCCAGTTCGGACACCCAGACCCGACATCACCTCCAACACAAAAAAATACAAATTAAAAGCAGCCCTTGATGCTTCCCTTTGGTGAGGCGTTATTCTGTAAAGAGTACACTGGGAGTCGGGAAGCAAGTTCAGGGAGTGCATAATTGAATAAACAAATTAACAAAACACAAACAACTCACAGACAGTAAACTGAAACAGAAACAATAACGCCTGGGGAATAAGCAAAGCGAGTGACATATATAGTGAAAGTAATCAGGGAAGTGATGGAGTCCAGGTGAGTCTGATGACGCGCAGTTGCGCATAACGATGGTGGCAGATGTGCGCCATAACAAGCAGCCTGGTGACCTAGAGGCCGGAGAGGGAGCACAAGTGACAGTCTTGCCATGCTGAAAGGCAGAATAGGGACGTCATGCACCCAATTTTTAGTGGTACACACGATGGAGGTATCGATGTGAGGGGGATGCCCCTATAGGCATGAAAGTAATAGCTATTGATTGCGGGAACTAATGCCACAGCATAATGCTGCTATCGTAGCATGACTGGTATGAAAACCACTTAGTCCTACTTAAAGGCCCAGCACAGCCAAAAACTAGATTTTTCTGTGTTTTATACACTGCCTTCGGAAAGTATTCAGACCCCTTGACTTTTTCCACATTTTGTTACATTACAGTGTTATTCTAAAATTGATTAAATACAAATGAAAAACTCAGTAATCTACTCACAATACACCATAATGACGAAGCAAAAAGAGGAGGTTTTTAGATTTTTTTGCAAATGTATTAAATATAAAAAACAGAAATACCTTATTTACATAGGTACTCAGACCCTTTGCTATGAGACTCTAAATTGAGCTCAGGTGCATCCTGTTTCCATTGATCATCCTTGAGATGTTTCTCGACATGATTGGAGTCCACCTGTGGTAAATTCAATTGATTGGACATATAGACACACCTGTCTATATAAGGTCCCACAGTAGACTGTCCATGTCATAACAAAAACCAACCCATGAGGTCAAAGGAATTGTGCGTAGAGCTCTGAGACAGGATTGTGTCGTGGCACAGATCGGGGGAAGGGTACCAAAACATTTCTGCAGCATTGAAGGTCCCCAAGAACACCGTGACCTCCATCATTCTTAAATGTAAGAAGTTTGAAACCACCAAGACTCTTCCTAGAGCTGTCCGCCTGGCCAAACTGAGCAACCGGGGGAGAAGGGCCTAGGTCAGTGAGAGAACAAGAACCCGATGGTCACTCTGACAGAGCTCTAGAGTTACTCTGTGGAGATGGGAGAACCTTCCAGAAGGACAACCATCTCTTCAGCACTCCACCAGTCAGGCTTTTATGGTAGACTGGCCAGACAGAAGCCACTCCTCAGTAAAAGGCACATGACAGCCCGCTTGGAGTTTTCCAAAAGGCACCTAAAGACTCTCAGACAAAGATTGAACACTTTTGCCTGAATACCAAGCGTCACGTCGGAGGAAACCTGGCACCATCTCGACAGTGAAGCACGGTGGTGGCAGCATCCTGCTGTGGGGATGTTTTTCACCGGCAGGGACTGGGAGACTAGTCAGGATCGAGGCAAAGTTTAGCGGAGCAAAGTACAAAGAGATTCTTAATAAAAACCTGCTCCAGAGCGCTCAGGACCTCAGTCTGGGGGCGAAAGTTCACCTTCCAATAGGACAATGACCCTATGCACACAGCCAAGACAACGCAGGAGTAACAAGCCTCTGAATGTCCTTGAGTGGCCCAGCCAGAGCCCGGACTTGAACCCTATCTAACATCTCTATAGAGACCTGAAAATAGCTGTGCAGCGACACCCATCCAACCTGATAAAGCTTGAGAGATTCTGCAGAGAAGAATTGAAGACTCTCCAAGTACAGGTGTGCCAAGCTTTTAGCGTCATACCCAAGAAGACGAGGCTGTAATCGCTTACAAAGGTGCTTCAACAAAGCTCTGAGTAAAGGGTCTGAATACTTATGTAAATGTGGTATTTCAGTTTTTTTATTTATAATAAATTTGCAAACATTTCTACTAATTTATTTTTGCTTTGTCATTATGCGGTATGGTGAGTAGATTGATGAGGGGGAAAAACAATTTAATAAATGTTAGAATAAGGCTGTAACATAACAAAATGTGGAAACCCTGAGTTAATAGACCAATAAGAAAGAGTTCTAAACCTTTCTGTTAACAGCTAGGGTTCAGTTTTCCCCTCCCCTCTCAGACCACTCCCAGACAGTCATATCAAAATTCTTGCTTGAGAAATTGCTCCTTGCTAATAAGCAATTTCTGTTTAGTTTTTAGCATTTTCATTAAAAACAATCACAGTAAGGTAGTTAATTGTTACCCAGAAATAATTTGATATTGAGATTAACACAGTTTTAAAGTAACTGTCTAGTGTTCCCAGATTTCTATTAAATATTATTTATAATTAATAAAAATATGAGTGAAATACTTTCGCTTACAAACGTTTTTAATTAAGTATGTGTGGGCGTACCCCAACAACAGAATGGTGTGGGCGTACCCCAATAACAGAATGGTGTGGGCGTACCCCAACAACAGAATGGTGTGGGCGTAACAGAATGGTGTGGGCCCCAACAACAGAATGCCCAACAACAGAATGGTGTGGGCGTAGCCCAATAACAGAATGGTGTGGGCGTAGCCCAACAACAGAATGGTGTGGGCGTAGCCCAATAACAGAATGGTGTGGGCGTAGCCCAATAACAGAATGGTGTGGGCGTAGCCCAATAACAGAATGGTGTGGGCGTAGCCCAATAACAGAATGGTGTGGGCGTAGCCCAATAACAGAATGGTGTGGGCGTAGCCCAATAACAGAATGGTGTGGGCGTAGCCCAATAACAGAATGGTGTGGGCCCAATAACAGAATGGTGTGGGGGCAGAATGGTGTGGGCGTAGCCCATGGTGTGGGCGTAGCCCAGAATGGTGTGGGCGTAGCCCAATAACAGAATGGTGTGGGCGTAGCCCAATAACAGAATGGTGTGGGCGTAGCCCAATAACAGAATGGTGTGGGCGTAGCCCAATAACAGAATGGTGTGGGCGTATACAGGTTCTTAAAATGACATGTTCTATGAGGAAACGGTGTTGTTGAGACAAGGTTGAGGTGGGATATTTGAAGTGGGTTTTTTTGTATTTTTTTTGTATGCTTTGGCCAAAAATATGAATATAGGACAAGTCAACAACATTATTTGGGTATGAGTTAACCGAATATGAACTTTTAAAAGTGAGATTTCCACTGGACAGTTACTTTAAGACTTAAGTCGGGAAGCTAGTAGCTAACAAGTAGTAGTAGTCCCAATGGTAACTTTTTAATGTTTAAAAAGAACATCTGCTAAGAACTGAATGTATTTCCTCCCCTACAGTATGCCATTCAAAGAGTTTGCTCAGAATTCTGCCATTCGGTGCACAGAGTTATTCGAGTACTGCCAGAGACTTGGAGATAAATTCTTCTGTATCCCCCCCTTCCAGGTAGTTTATATTCATTTTTTTGTGTTTTTTTATGACTAGTAGGATTCGTCCATAATTAGCCATATTTGGAACTCATAAGTCAATACAGAGTTTTGATTCCATCGGTATTTTGTTATTAAGCTTTCTCTAGTCCAGGACACAGTGAAATTATGTTTAGCTTTTTCCATGTGGCTACCATAGGTTGTGCTGTTGTGTTGTTGTCTTGTTATAACCTGTTGTGTCATTCCCAGGTGTATAAGTTCCTGTATGCGTGTCGTCTGCTGGATGCTGGGCTGGCATCCCAGGCCTTCCACTACTGTGAGGTGATAGGGATGTCTTTACTCAGACTGCAGGAGCCCAGCATGGTGCTGCTGGGGGAGCTTATCAAGGTAGAGCACTTTATCATGATACTCTGACATATAGTACTTTGGCGGTAGGTAGCCTAGCGGTTAAGAGCGTTGGGCCAGTAACCGAACGGTAGCTGGTTAGAATCCCTGAACTTACTAGGTGAAAAATCTGTCAATGTGCTGTTGAGCAAGGCACTCTAGGCAGACGCTCTTATGCAGAGCAATTATGGTTATCTATGCACTTCCATACATACGATAAACACAGTCTGCAGGGAGAGCTTATAAAAGTAGCGTACTCTGACTTGTACTGTATGTATCATACTCACATTTTATTCCATATTGCATTCCTAGTGTCCAATCACTTCAGGGCCTGTGTTCATAAAGCATCTCAGAGTAGGAATGCTGATCTAGGATCAGTTTTCCCTTTTAGGTCATAATGAATACCGTTACATGGGCAGGAACGACCTGAGCTCCCGAGTGGCGCAGTGTTCTAAGGCACTGCATCCCAGTGCAAGAGGTGTCACTTTAGTCCCTGGTTTGGATCAAGGCTGAATCACATCCGGCTGTGATTGGGAGTCCCATAGGGCGGCGCACAATTGCCCCAGAGTTGTCTGGGTTTGGCTGGGGTAGGCCGTCCATTGTAAATAAGAATTTGTTCTTAACTAACTTGAACAAAAAGGACCTGTTCCAGAGGGTACCAGATTAGGCACTAATGTACAGTAGTGCCTTAAAAACACTGTGTGTGTGTGTGTTTGCTCAGCACTTTCCCTGTTTGTGTGTGTCTCCTCCCCTCCCAGCTGGCAGAGCGGCTGAAGCAGTGTGAGGGAATGGGACAGCTCAGTGACACAGCTGACAACAGGCCTGGACAGGAGCCTGACTGGCTACAGCAGCTGAGATACAGACAGCAGGGCATACAGGTGACCACACCACAATGCATCACCATTGTACTCGTCATGTCTCTCTCTGTCACATTTTCACATGTTCCTCTGTTTGTGTTGGAGATGATTACCTATTTACTGGGTACAAACATCCTTGTATAGAGTTATACTTTGTTGTTGTTCACCTAAATTGGATATTATCCTATAATCCACTGGTACTGGTAGGTTGTCAAGTGAGTGAAATTATATCAGTTGGCACTTTTGTCAAGGTTCTGAGGTGGTAAGTACTTACTATAGTCCAGCTGCAAGACTAGACTCTGGATTTGAACTTGCCTCAGTCAGCACAATGGTTGACCTTACATAGACACATTTGTATTACTACATTAGAATTCCTTTGTACCATTTAAATGATATATTTCAAACATTACCAGACCGTTTAAAATTATTATATTGGCTCATATGATCTTAATTTTGTATTTTTTTTTGTCTCTTCCAAAACATTCTCTACACATTATGATGCTATGGTTAAAACATATATATTTGCTTAGATGGGGAGCAGTGGTTGTAGTGATGCATACCAGTCACCAGCAGACAGGAGTCCATTGGCCCATGAGGAGAGCAGAGTGTATTCAGGTAAACCTACAGTCCCAGATCATTATTTCAATGGACAATTAATAACAATTTATTGGACTCATAAAGCACTTCTCCTGATGCTCAAAGCAGTTACATAGTAAGGGGGAACTCACTTCATCCACTTGGGTGATGTACGGCCACCATTTGTGCCACATCCAGTACTTCTCTGCTCTGTGTCTGTGTCTGTATGGTGTGGTACCCCCTTATTCCACCTGGGGGGAGTGTCTCATGTATCAGAGTTGCATGATGACTCATCAGAGGGCTCGTCCTATCAACCAGTTGCAGTGTTTGAACCATGTCCCAGGTCGAACGTAGTGATTTAATAGGGAATGGGGTGCTATTTGGGACGCACTCCAGTGTTGTAATTTTTGTCTTCACTCCTTTGGTTTCTCTGTAGAATCAGACACCAGTGACCTTTCTGCAAGGGGAGATGACCAGGGACTGGATGCTAAATTCCTCTCCTACAAAGCAGCAGAAGAGCAACAACAACAGCACGTGCAGGCACAGCAGATCAACACCCAGCCTCTGCTGCCGGTCATGGCTTCTAACACTCAGCCTGCAGTGCCACTTGTGGTGGGAGGACAGGACCACAGTTACCACTACACAGACACTGCCCAGCCTCCGCCTCAGCATCCTACACTGGACTGTCCTCCTTCAGCAGAGGAAGGTGAGAAAATGGATGAAGGCCCTGGTTTTGATTGATCAAACATACTAGTGATTCAACCCTGTTTCTGGTGGTTTACAATGAAACATGCTCATTTAATGTAACTCCTTTTTACTCATTTTATGAATCTTCTTACATGTTTCTGTGGTTAACTGTGAAATGAGGACCTCATGCTTTGATTTCATTGTATTGTTCTAGGGGCTGATCCTTCTGCTGGCCCAGGCATGGTGAGTGCTCAGGAGAGTTTTATTTGCTACCAAACATACATTACATGTATATACACGAACATACCCCCTTTTGGGGCAAACAAATTTAATCTCTGTAAAGATTTCCAGTGATTTTTTTTCCTGAGCACCGGCAGTTTCTGTCAGTGGTGCTGTATTTTATATGTAAAACATAAATAAAATAATAAAAAATAAAAAAATTGTTTGATAAATGTATTTGTGAGACTCAGATGAGGTCATGTGTCTTGTTTGTGTCCATCGAGATGTCAAATGACAGTATGTATATCTGTCTGTCCTATGCAGTTAGGGGTCCAAGTGAATGCTGGCATGATGCCGTTGGCAGAGTATGGTCAGCAGTATGGTCAGCACTACGGCCAGGAGAATGATTATGGAGATCAGCAGGCATGGCAGCAGGGAGGGCACCAGGCCACCATCACGCAGGAGGGCAAGGCCTCAGAGCCGGACAAAATCCAACCAAAACAGGTGGGTGGAGCCTGATGCCTGTCGTCATGTTGACAGCATCAGATAAGAACCAGAGTTTTTTTAATAAGCATCTCTCTCTCTCTCTGTGTCCGTCTCTCTCTCTCTCTCTCTCTCTCTCTCTCTCTCTGTGCGTCCGTCTCGCTCTCTCTCTCTCTGTGTCCGTCTCTCTCTCTCTCTCTGTGCGTCCGTCTCTCTCTCTCTCTCTCTCTCTCTGTGTCTCTGTGTGTGTCTGTGTCTGATCAGAGCATCAAGTCAGGGTGGTTTAGCGGCTGGTTCAAACACAAACCCAAAGAGGAGCAAAGTAAGGCGTCTCAGGATGCAGACTCAGCTGACCCAGTTCCCACTATGGTAAGGGTCAAGCAGACCTACTGTTAACTCTTAGCTAGCCGTTAGATGGGGGACATAACATCATGCGCTGTCAGGTCAGTGATCTGAAGTTTAGGTTTTGTAGTTTACCGTCCAACAAATGATGTCAATGGACATAATACAAATTTGATGATGAAGGACAAGAAAATTATGAACTTGGTTGAAAACAATCTATTAAAATGAAAAGGATTCTTCAAATTAACCACTAAGGCAGTTTTGGCTATTATTATTATTATTATGATATTCAGAGAATTTGATCTCCTTGTACTTCTCATAAGACCCATTGGAGGTGGTGACGATGTTTAGTTTGAATGTAGACCCATTGAACCTTTTTAATGAAGGTTAGCCACTAGCTCTAAGTAGGGTATGGTATTTGCTGTCGGTCAACCACTAGGTCTAAGTAGGGTATGGTATTTGCTGTCGGTCAACCACTAGGTCTAAGTAGGGTATGGTATTTGCTGTTGGTCAACCAACTCTTTACAGTTTAATGGCAATGTATGCAACACATTCTGCATAAATACGGTAGTTTAGCTATTTTGTTGTCCATAGCATCTGAATTGTACAACTACGATCCATAAGTTACAATGATACAATAACTATTTGTGTCATAAATGGTTTGACTACTACTTTCCTGAGAGCATTGTATCATGCAAGTTAGATTAAAACAGTGATTTTTAAAACTTGCTCTAAATATGCCAAGAAGTCAAGTCACAAGTCATTTGAAGGATTTTATTGTTTTTTGTTATTAAGTGATAACAGTATATTAAAATGTTTGAGACTAACTGGCTGATAAATTGTTGTAAGTTAAACATAGTTTTTAACAATGAAAAGTATAACCTACCAATTTTCAAAGTAAAGCTTTTCAGAAACATCTTAAATACATGATTACATAATCAGAAACAAGTAGCTTTCCTTATGTCAATGTGACAGTAAACTCTCAAAACTCACCACGGAGAAGCTATTGAGTCTATGTATGCCAGTTAAACTGGAGGTTCTGAGAGATAAGCAAACCTAACGCATCCCAGTGCCGTAAAATGAATTCAGTGTAAGGTGGCTGACTTTCCAAGTGATGACCCCTTAGTACAGCTGTAGGATCTTAATTTGATCACTCTTTTGTTGCAGATGAGCTTCGTGATTGATATAAATTCATTGAAAATCCGCACTAACACAGGTTAAATCAACAGTATTGCACTTTTAATTTAGCCTACTTTTGTCCAGCTAATAGCCTAACCACCGATCAAGCAACATTATGGACAAAACGTTAAAATCCTGTTGCTGCAGGATTATTTTGCTATGACAATACTCGTCAAATTAAGATCCTACATCTGAATCCTTAGTGCTCCTCAGTATGTATTCGTCGGTTACGTCATTATGCAATACTAGGTCAGTGGGTCTTGGGCGTTAAATGTAACATCATTTATGTGTATTTCCTCAGGAGACGCCGCCCACTTCCCTATTTTCTTTCCCTCCCACTACCAACATCCCTGCAGCCAATTTTCCTACCCAGCCTGCATCTACTGGTATCAACGCCTTTTCTCGGAAAGTGGGTGAATAACAGGCCGGAATGCATTGGACAACACATAGACTAACGTTTTTCTGTATTTCTGCAACCACCCACCATACATCATATACCTGTACACCTGTACACATACACAAATCATTCATGATAATAAAATATTTGTGGTGACTATTGATATTTAATGGATTACTGCATGTTGGAACTGCAGAAATGCATGAATAATGTGCCGAACAGTGTCCAATACTGTCCAGAGTTGTGGACAGGAGGCTGCAAAGCTCACTTATCACTGTATCTAATTCTCCCGGAAGCGAATTTGGGCTGGTTTTCTCTTTCTCTTTCACCTACACTTTGATGAAGTGCATATTTCTATGCTGAAATATGTTGGGGACTTTACATTTTTTTAAACTGCTCTATGCTCTGTAGATAAAGGCTTTTAAAATGTAAAACCCATCTGGAGAGCCTGGAACTTAGACTTTTCAAACTATTTTTTCCTGTTTTTCAGATTTTTAATTCCCCACTCCACAGCGATGGTGGATGTTTTTGTGGGATATTTGTAGTGCTCCCGATATATTGTTTCCTGTCGGGCTGCTCTTGAACCAGACATATTCATGCTGAATGACAACTGTATGCTTGTCTAGGCTAACATGAAGTGAGGAATTTTGACTGGTGCTTCTTTTGTAAATGAAATACCCAACATGCTCTGGCATATAGTGATAGTGCTTCCATTGATAGTGTTAGTGCCATTGAGTGATTGTCTGAACTTTGGTCTGCTGTAGAATCCTTTCAGTAGTCTTTAAACAACAGAATGAGTACAACAGAGAAATACAAATGGTTTATAACAACGCTTTTTTGTGAATATATTTTTCTCAATCAGAAAACAGTGCTCATGTGCTATTTCACCTGAATGCTATTGTATATGAGACATAACCTTGATTTCTATGAGTATCCCTCCCTTTTATCATTATCTAAACTATAGATGAATATGGTTAACTTGTTTAAACTATGGTTTATAATGGTCATATTAGTCACAAACAAGTTGTATATAACTTGTTGCTAAATCTTTGCTGCCCTTTGAGCTTTGAATCTGGAGCAAAGTATGCATTTCAACCATTGCACTACCCTGCATAACCCTGACAAACTCTGCAACACATACTGTAAAAAAAACTTTAACCAATCTAATAATACTTTTTAAGTACCATACATTCTGTCATTAGTCTAGATACGTTGCAGCCAAGGAAATGTTTTTCCTATGTCCAACATGAGTGTGATATTCACACACACTCTACACACACATACACTACTGTTCAAATGTTTGGGGTCACTTAGAAATGTCCTTGTTTTTGAAAGAAAAGCAAATTTTTTGTCTGTTAAAATAACATCAAATTGATCAGAAATACAGTGTAGATGTTGTTAATGTTGTAAATGACTATTGTAACTGGGAACGGCAGATCTTTATGAATATCTACATAGGCGTACAGAGGCCCATTATCAGCAACCATCACTCCTGTGTTCCAATGGCATGTTGTGTTAGCTAATCCAAGTTTATCATTATAAAAGGCTAATTGATCATTAGAAAACCAGTTTTGCAAACTGTTGTTCTGATTAAAGAAACAATAAAATTGGCCTTCTTTAGACTAGTTGAGTATCTGGAGCGTCAGCATTTGTGGGTTCGATTACAGGCTCAAAATGGCCAGAGACAAAGCTCTTTCTTCTGAAAACTGTCAAAACACCAGTCTCAACATCAACAGTGAAGAGGCGACTCCGGGATGCTGGCCTTCTAGGCAGTGTTCCTCTGTCCAGTGTCTGTGTTCTTTTGCCCATCTTTAATCTTTTATTTTTATTGGCCAGTCTGAGATATGGCTTTTTCTTTGCAACTCTGCCCAGAAGGTCAGCATCCCGGAGTTTCCTCTTCACTGTTGATGTTCAGACTGGTGGTTTGCGAGTACTATTTAATGAAGCTGCCACTTGAGGACTTGTGAGGCATCTGTTTCTCAAACTAGACACAATAATGTGCTTGTCCTCTTGCTCAGTTGTGCACCGGGGCCTCCCACTCCTCTTTATATTCTGGTTAGAGACAGTTTGCGCTGTTCTGTGAAGGGAGTAGTACACAGCGTTGTACGAGATCTTGGCAATTTCTTGGTAATTTCTTGCATGGAATAGCCTTCATTTCTCAGAAGAATTCAGAAGAAAGATCTTTGCCATTTTGAGCCTGTAATTGAACCCACAAATGCTAATGCCCCTAATGCACTCAACTAGTCTAAAGAAGGCCAATTTTATTGCTTCTTTAATCAGAACAACAGTTTGCAGCTGTGCTAACATAATTACAAAAGGGTTTTCTAATGATAAATTAGTATTTTAAAATGATAAACTTGGATTAGCTAACACAACGTGCCATTGGAACACAGGAGTGATGGTTCCTGATAATGGGCCTCCGTACGCCTATGTAGATATTCCATAAAAAATCTGCCGTTTCCAGCTACAATAGTCATTTACAACATTAATAATGTCTACACTGTATTTCAGATCAATTTGATGTTATTTTAATGGACCAAAAAAGTGCTTTTCTTTCAAAAACAATAACATTTCTAAGTGACCCCAAACTTTTGAACGGTAGTGTATACATCTCATATACAATAAAACTCTATCACTCAGGAATAACCCTGTACCGGAAGAGAAGCACAACAAAATCTACAGAAGGCCAGCATCCTGACCCCTTAAATGTATGAACTGGGATTGTATGAATGTATGAACACTGTGCAGGACCCCAATGCCAACCAGGCCACAACCCACATGTCTATTCTCAGATGCCCTTTCAGCCGGACAGTATTTTGACATCATGTGTTGAGTTGGTAGGCTACGCAGGCAGGCAGGGGGAGTGAGTGGGCTTTTAAGGGCTCAGTGTTCACTGAGATAACTTAACAGCTGAGATCTGGTTCCCCTGAGCTGACAGATGGGGAAATGGCCAGCATCGGACGCTGCAAAGTAGTGAAATTAGTAAAGCTGGTCAAGTAAATCTCACAAAAAATCTCAAGTCACAAGTAAAGGATCCAAGAAAATGTCTTTTTGGAGCAAGTCGCAGGTCTCATTGGTCATATTTTGCAGCTATATGCAACAATGACTCATGTTTAGATAGACCTACCTTTTGTCTAATCATTGATTTCGAGTCACAAGTTAATTTTAAGTCCTAAACTCCAAGAAAAGTTATGTAGAAAAAGTCTCAAGTTGTGAATTGTAAGCTCAAATCAAGGCAAGCGCAAGTCCTAACGTTTTATGCCCCAAGTCTCAAGTTCTTGGTAATTCAGTATCTTCTAGACATTTGCGTTAACTCATGTGTAGTTACCAATGCATTTTATACATAAAATAACACTTTTACGACAAACTCCAATGAAAGCTTGTAAATTCTGCTGTGTGATAAGTCAAGCTATCAATTTCTAGCTGTATACAGTATCTTTGGAAAGTATTCAGACCCCTTGACTTTTTCCACACTTTGTTACGTTACAGCCTTATTTTAACATGGATTCAATAAAAACAAATCCTCAGTAATCTACACACAATACCCCATAATGACAAAGTGAAAACAGGTTTTTAGAAATTGTTGCAAATTTTATTACAAATTAAAAACAGAAATACCTTATTTACATAGGTTTCAGACCCTTTGCTATGAGACTCGAACTTGAGCTCAGGTGCATTCCGTTTCCATTGATCATCTTTGAGATATTTCTACACTTGATTGGAGTCCACCTGTGGTAAATTCAATTGATTGGACATGATTGGAAAGACACACACCAGTCTATATAAGGTCCCACAGTTGACAGTGCATGTCAGAGCAAAAACCAAGCCTTGAGGTCGAAGGAATTGTCCGTAGAGCTCTGAGACAGGATTGGGTTGAGGCACAGATCTGGGGAAGGGTACCAAAAAATGTCTGCAGCATTGAAGGTCCCCAAGAACACTGTGGCCTCAATCATTCTTAAATGGAAGAAGTTTAGAACCACCAAGACTCATCCTTGAGCTGGCCGCCCAGCCAAACTGAGCAATTGGGGAGGTGACCAAGAACCCGATGGTCACTCTGACAAAACTCCAGAGTTCCTCTGTGGAGATGAGAGAACCTTCCAGAAGGACAACCATCTCTGCAGCACTCCACCAATCAGGAATTTATGATAGAGTGGCCAGAAGGAAGCCACCCCTCAGTAAAAGGCACATGTCAGCCCACTTGGAGTTTGCCAAAAGGCACCTAAAGACTCTCAGACAATGAGAAACAAGATTCTCTGGTCTGATGAAACCAAGATTGAACTCTTTGGCCTGAATGCCAAGCGCCATGTCTGGAGGAAATCTGGCACCATCCCTACGATGAAGCATGGTGGTGGCAGCATCACGCTGTGGGAATGTTTTTCAGTGGCAGGGACTGGGAGACTAGTCAAAATCGAGAGAAAGATGAACGGAGCAAAGTACAGAGAGATCCTTGATGAAAACCTGCTCCAGAGCGCTCAGGACCTCAGACTGGGGCGAAGGTTCACCTTCCAACAGGACAATGACCCTAAGCACGCATCCAAGACAATGCAGGAGTGGCTTCGGGACAAGTCTCTGAATGTCCTTGAGTGGTCCAGCCAGAGCCCGAACTTGAACCTGATTGAATATCTCTGGAGACACCTGAAAGTAGCTGTGCAGCAACACTCCCCATCCAACCTGACAGAGCTTGTGAGGATCTGCAGAGAAGAATGAGAGAAGCTCCCCAAATACAGGTGTGCGAAGCTTGTATCATCCTACCCTCGAAGACTTAAGGCTGTCATTGCTGCCAAAGGTATTTCGACAAAGTACTGAGTAAAGGGTCTGAATACTTATGTAAATGTGATATTTCCGTTTTTTATTTGTTATAAATTAGCTAAAATCTCTACAACCCTGTTTTTGCTTTGTCATTATGGGGTATTGTGCGTAGATTGATGAGGGGAAAAAAAACTATTTCATACATTTTGGAATAAGGTTAACAAAATGTGGAAAAATTCAAGTTGTCTGAATACTTTCCGAAGGCACTATATATTTTTATTCAGTAGGACCATATTATCTTAGGTGTCTCCGGTTGCATGAATTATTCTGATATCTTGACCTTGAAAAGCCTTTATGTTGGTTATTGGCTGAACGATTTGTTCACTTTAGTTACTGCCTAGCTGCAAATTATAATTTGAAGTTTAATTCCAAGTAAATAGCTGATGATGCTAACACTATATAGTGTAAAAAATGTGATCAGTGTGATTCTATGATAGTTGCTGGTTGAAAATAGATCTATACAGGAACTTCTTTTCAGCAGGTTCTGTATAGGTGGATGTTTTTCCCCTAGACGTCAAGATTGAGGCTGATTTTAATAGACCATGGTCTATGGTTGTCTCTCAATTGTCAAACAATCTGTCCTCCTTGTCTGCCTTCCTTCATCTGCACTGATTACTGTATAGTATATTACATTATTATATATACCCTATTGTCTTGTTGTTAAGATGAGTGCATTGCTGTAAATTGATCTGGATGAGGACCTGCTGTATGACATGTGTAAATGTTCACAGAAATGTACTTTTTGTGCAGATAATGCAATGCGTTAAATTCACAACAAAACAGGGACATGGAATAAACAGTTCAAAGGACACAGGCCTACAAAACATTTATGGAAAAGTCTTGACAGGTGAATGTTCATCATTAGGCAGGCTGTCTCCTTTCACCTGGTCAGTTCTTTCAGATTAGTGCAATGGAGTTGAGGAGAGGACAGAGTTTATAGGAAAGAAATTGAGAGTGAAAGAGAAAGAGCCTGTAATAACAGCCACCTCAGCTTTACCTCAGCATCAGTTCTGTTATTTTACATGTCTGTTGTAATCCTGGTTACAGGATAGATACTCTAGGTATTGTGTGTAGGACTGAACGTTTTTAATGAGTTTGTTTATAACTCACACTAAGGCATAGGTCAAGGCCCCCCTGAAAAATGTTCTGGTTACGTCAGACGTGGTGACGTGTCGTCAGGGAAGATTTCCCTTTGGTGACATTGGATGGTGCATAGTCGTGGGAGTAGTACAGGGTTGGGATATACTGTACCTCAATCAGGACACCATACAAACCCTATTGATCAACTGGAGCCTGTATAATGAGGCCAAACAGCCAGGACCACAAGGGCAAACGTTTCCTTAGGGGTATGTGCCACAATATCAGCCAAAATATAAATCTGGCTCTGAGACAGTATGGCACATGTTAGGATTGAGGGGAAACTGTATTCTATAAAAAGCATGAGCTGACACACCCCAAAATATTTGTAAAGGTGCTGACTAACGGAGAATAAACTACAGTACTAGTCAAAAGTATGGAGAATCTGAAATCTAAAATATATTTGGATTTGTTTAACACTTTTTTGGTTACTACATGATTCCATATGTGTTACTTCATAGTTTTGATGTCTTCACTATTATTCTACAATGTAGAAAATAGTACAAATAAAGAAAAGCCCTGGAATAAGTAGGTGTGTCCAAACTTTGGACTGGTACTGTATATAAAAAATGAAGAAAGTCATACACTATAAACTGTATTCTGTGACACAGATACACATACCCATGTGGAACAGTCTGGCCCTGACCACATGGCCTACAAAACAGGTACCATTAACAGGATATTATTCTATAGAGGTAATCTAAACTAGCCTATCACTAGAAGGGATATACAATATGTATGATTATTTTCATTTGATTTCTCTCAGAGAACAATGCTTTGTCATTGTATTTGTAAATGTAAACTGTAAATGTAAGCAAATGAGCAATGTTTTTTATTTAATTTAATCAGACAAGTATAGGCCCAGAAACCAATGTGAAAACATGTATTATATTTTATGGCCATAGTAATTTGTATATGGTTTGCTTAATACAGAAACTCATTCATTAAATCTCTTGGTTATGTTTTACAAGAAATATTAATGTCACGGCTGTTGAAAGAACTGGACCAAGGTGCAGCGTGGTTAGCGTACATATTCTTTTATTTAGAAAAGACGCCGAACAAAACAATACAAAACAAACCGTGAAGCTAATCACTATGTGCCATAAACAAAGTCAACTTCCCACAAAGACAGGTAGCCCTTTCCCACCTAAGTATGGTTCTCAATCAGAGAAAACGATAGACAGCTGTCCCTGATTGAGAACCGTACCAGGCCAAAACATAGAAATACAAATAATAGAACATAGAAACCCACCCCAAATCACACCCTGACCAAACCAAATAGAGACATAAAAAGGATCTCTAAGGTCAGGGCGTGACAATTAATTGACAAGTGTTTTAATTAACTTTGGTTTGATATACTTAAGTGTTATTAAATCATGTTACTATGTCTATTTATGATAGACAATTATTTACCACTGTGTTTTACAGAAATATATTGCAGTTAAGGCCCAGTGAAACTGAATCTTGTGAAAATGTTAATTTACATGGGAATAGCCCGTCCATAATTTAAATGTCATATGATGCCTTTTAAGCAGGAGTGAATAATTTTTCCAATTATGCATGGTCCCATCTCCTTTTACCATTAGCCAACACTCCTGGCTCTAGGGCTGGGAATAGTGACCCAGTGTCCAGCTAACGTGTTCAGGCCCCCATTCGTTACACTGGCAGCGTCAGGATGTGTCCAAAATGAACACTATTCCCATTTTTCTACTTCAGTGCTACTTTACATTGATTGTACAAAACATTAGGAACACCTTCCTAATATTGAGTTGCACACCCCCCCTCAGAACAGCCTCACTTCATTGGGGCATGGACTCTACAAGTTGTTGAAAGCATTCCACACGGATGCTGTCCCATGTTGACTCCAATGCTTCCCACAGTTGTGTCAAGCTGGCTGGATGTCCTTTGGGTGGTGGACCATTCTTGATGCACACGAGAAACTGTTGAGCGTGAAAAACCCAGCAGTGTTGCAGTTTTTAACACTCAAAACGGTGCGCAAACCGGTGTACATGGCACCTTCTACCATACCCTGCTCAAAGGCACTTAAATATTTTGTCTTGCCCATTCACCCTCTGAATGGCACATTATATGCAATCCATGTCTCAATTGTCTCAATGCTTAAAAATCCGTACCCCTTTCCTGCAGTCAAATGACCAAATCGCCCTCTAATGCCCTCATTGGTGGAATGTTGTTCAAATTTTTCATAATTTAAGCATCAATAAACATTATATATAAAAAACGGTTTTGCTATATTTCAGTCTTTTTGTGATGTACAGTAAGTGAAAACTCAACATTGAATACATTTCAACTCTATATCTGACATGGTACAGGTGTCCTCTTTTTTTAAGCCCATAACCATGTGTGTGAGGTGACTTTGTTTCAAAGTAGATTTGAACTAGCCCACTGCAGTAAAGGGTTAACTTGTCTCCTCCCCTTCATCTTCACTCATTGAAGTGTACTTAACAAGCGACATCAATAAGGGATCATAGACTGACTAGGTGAAAGCTATGTCATGGAAAGAGCAGGTGTTCCTAATGTTTTGTGCACATCAAGCTGCCTCACGCTACAGAAACAGGAGACAGGGACCTGCTCCTATGAGCTGTTTCAGCCCACACAAACCAAGGCTCGTGCAATGCTACTGAGGCTACCAGTGTAATGGATTCCAGGACACGTTGGCTGGACACTGGGTCACTATTCTCAGCACTAGAGATAGGAAAGACAGCTGCTAGTAAGATTCCCTGCCAAGTCACCGGTCTGGACCACATCTCGACAGTGAAAACTATCCCTCATTCCTGATTGTGTTGTTTCGCGTCACCCTAAAGAAGGCGTGGCGAAACGTGACTTTTTAAATAAACTGATATAAAGTGGCCTACATGTGCTGGATGGTGTAGTGTTGTCTCCATGTTTTAAAGGGGGGGACACTGACTAAATGCAATCCTCTGATGTCACGTGGGAGTATTTCATGGATAAACAAATAAGATGGCAACGGTGCTGGTAATTCTAAAGTAAGTTCCACAATGGAAAATGTATAACACACTTATGAAAAAAATGTAAATTACTATGAAAAAGTTACTCAGAATTTATAAAATTGTTATGATTTTTCTTCCTTTTTCTTAGTCATCTTTATTTTCAGGGTCTTGTAGGGTGAAATAAATGTACAGGTAACAGCAGAAATAAACAAACGCCAACAATTAAGTGTCCTAAAGGTCCAATGCAGCTGTTTTTATTTAAATATCTAATCATTTCTGGGTAACAATTAAGTACCTTACTGTGATTGTTTTCAATTAAAATGGTCAAAAAGAAACAAAAATAGGTTTTTAGCAAAGAGAAATTTCTCAAGCAAGAATGTTGCTAGGACTGTCTGGGAGTGGTCTGAGTGGGAAGGGGGAAACTGAAAACTAGCTGCTATTGGCAGAGAGGTTTGGAACTCTCTTTCTTAATGGTCTATTAACTAATTTACCACCTGGCAATGTTACTCGGCAGGCCAAAACGCCATCCCATTAAAGCAAGCTGTAATTGCAGGCAGTCTTTTCAAACAGCTCTTACACTAAAGGGGCATTATCATAATGTTCACAATTTCACAGTATTATTCCAACCTCATAATGTGGAAATATATAGATATATATACAGTGGGGAGAACAAGTATTTGATACACTGCCGATTTTGCAGGTTTTCCTACTTACAAAGCATGTAGAGGTCTGTAATCTTTTATCATAGGTACACTTCAACTGTGAGAGACGGAATCTAAAACAAAAATCCAGAAAATCACATTGTGTGATTTTTAAGTAATTAATTAGCATTTTATTGCATGACATAAGTATTTGATCACCTACCAACCTGTAAGAATTCCGGCTCTCACAGACCTGTTAGTTTTTCTTTAAGAATCCCTCCTATTCTCCACTCATTACCTGTATTAACTGCATCTGTTTGAACTCGTTACCTGTATAAAAGACACCTGTCCACACACTCAATCAAACAGACTCCAACCTCTCCACAA
Organism: Oncorhynchus tshawytscha; assembly: GCF_018296145.1. Lineage (NCBI taxonomy): Eukaryota > Metazoa > Chordata > Actinopteri > Salmoniformes > Salmonidae > Oncorhynchus > Oncorhynchus tshawytscha. Next base: position 68,554,155 of record NC_056433.1, read on the forward strand.
TGGCCAAGACCAGAGAGCTGTGTAAGGACATCAGTGATAAAATTGTAGACCTGCACAAGGCTGGGATGGGCTACAGGACAATAGGCAAGCAGCTTGGTGAGAAGGCAACAACTGTTGGCGCAATTATTCGAAAATGGAAGAAGTTCAAGATGGCGGTCAATCACCCTCGGTCTGGGGCTCCATGCAAGATCTCACCTCGTGGGGCATCAATGATCATGAGGAAGGTGAGGGATCAGCCCAGAACTACACGGCAGGACCTAGTCAATGACCTGAAGAGAGCTGGGACCACAGTCTCAAAGAAAACCATTAGTAACACACTACGCCGTCATGGATTAAAATCCTGCAGCGCGCGCAAGGTCCCCCTGCTCAAACCAGCGCATGTCCAGGCCCGTCTGAAGTTTGCCAATGACCATCTGGATGATCCAGAGGAGGAATGGGAGAAGGTCATGTGGTCTGATGAGACAAAACTCCACTCGCCATGTTTGCAGGAAGAAGGATGAGTACAACCCCAAGAACACCATCCCAACCGTGAAGCATGGAGGTGGAAACATCATTCTTTGGGGATGCTTTTCTGCAAAGGGGACAGGACGACTGCACCGTATTGAGGGGAGGCTGGATGGGGCCATGTATCGCGAGATCTTGGCCAACGTCCTCCTTCCCTAAGTAAGAGCATTGAAGATGGGTCGTGGCTGGGTCTTCTAGCATGACAACGACCTGAAACACACAGCCAGGGCAACTAAGGAGTGGCTCCGTAAGAAGCATCTCAAGGTCCTGGAGTGGCCTAGCCAGTCTCCAGACCTGAACCCAATAGAAAATCTTTGGAGCGAGCTGAAAGTACGTATTGCCCAGCGACAGCCCCGAAACCTGAAGGATCTGGAGAAGGTCTGTATGGAGGAGTGGGCCAAAATTCCTGCTGCAGTGTGTGCAAACCTGGTTAAGAACTACAGGAAACGTATGATCTCTGTAATCAGGTTTCTGTACCAAATATTAAGTTCTGCTTTTCTAATGTATCAAATACTTATGTCATGCAATAAAATGGAAATTAATTACTTAAAAATCGTACGTGATTTTCTGGATTTTTGTTTTAGATTCCGTCTCTCACAGTTGAAGTGTACCTATGATAAAAATTACAGACCTCTACATGCTTTGTAAGTAGGAAACACTGCCGATTTTGCAGGTTATCAAATACTTGTTCTCCCCACTGTATATATAAGACAAAAACATTTGTAATAGGGTGCTGGGCCAAGGACAGCATGAGCTGCCAGAACAGCTTCAATGCACATTGTTAGATTCTACAAGTGTCTTGAATTCTATTTGAAGGATAAGACACCATTCTTCCATGAAAAATTTCAGAATTTGGTGTTTTGTTGATGGTGGTAGAAATTGCTTTATCAGGCATGGTTCCAGAATCTCCTATACATTTTCAATTGGGTTGAGATCTGGTGACTGGCACACACACCCACACATCCTATTTGAGACCCCTCTTTCAGAGACACTGAGATCTCTTCTTCTAGCCATGGTAGTCAAAATAATGGGCAACTGGGCATTTTTATACATGATCCTAAGCATGATGGGATGTTAATTGCTTAATTAACTCAGGAGCAACACCTGTGTGGAATTACCTGCTTTCAATACACTTTGCATCCCTCGTTTAATCAAGTGTTTCCTTTATTTTGGCAGTTACCTGTATGTTGTGCCTGTCACCAGTTCCATACATTTTGTAATGTCTACTGTGACTCTTGAACTGAAACTGAACATGGGTACATTTAAAGTATGTGTGTGGTAATGGTATTTTTCTACTTCAATGCTACTTTAGTAGTGCTCTATGTAGGGAAAAGAGTGCCATTTGTGACACAACCTGAGACCCTAACTCAGTGGCCTTGTGGTTAGTGTCCACCCTGATATTGGAAGGTTAAGAGTTTGATCCCCAGCTGAGTCATACCAAAAACTGTAAAAATGAGACCAGATGTGTCTCTGCCTGGCACTCAGCATTTTCAAGATGTGTAACTTTCAAAATACATAAATCATCCCTGTATGATGCATTTTTCATCATATGATGCCTTATGCATCATATAATGCAAAATGCATAAGGGGATGATTTCTGTATTTTGAAAGTTACACATCTTGAAAACTTGATTGCTGACAAGCAAAGAATGTTGGGACTATGTCACCAATGGACTAATGAAACAAATACCAAAATATAGTTTTTTGTGTGGAGTTTTCCTTTAATTAGATTGTGGCTAAGGCCCTGCAATAGACTAGTGTCCTGTCCAGCGGGTGTACTTGTACATCAAGCTGCCTCACGCTACAGAAACAAGAGACAGGCACCTGTTCCTATGACCAGTTCCGGCCCGCACAAACCAAGGCTCGTGCTAGGCTACTGAGGCTGCCAGTGTAATGGGTGGGGGCCAGGACACATGGCTGGACACTGGGTCACTATTCTCAGCCCTAGAGCCAGAGAGACAGGAGAGACAGCTGCTAATAAGATTCCCAGCCAAGTCACTGGTTTGGACCACATCTCAACAGTGAAAACTATAATCCTGATTTTGTTGTTTTGCATCACCCTAAAGAAGGCGTGACAAAACGTGGCTTTTTAAATATACATATAAAGTGGCCCACAATATGCTGGATGATGTAGGAGATAGTGTACCATTTGACATTTATCCATGTGTTAAAGGGAGGACACTGAATAAATGAAATTAAATCAAATCCAATCAAATGTTTTTATAAAGCCATTTTTACATCAGCAGATGTCACAAAGTGCTGTACAGAAACCCAGCCTAAAACCCCAAACAGCAAGCAATGCAGATGTAGAAGCACAGTGGCCAGGAAAACTCTCTAGAAAGGCAGGAACCTAGGAAGAAACCTACAGAGTAACCAGGCACTGAGGGGTGGCCATTCCACTTCTGGCATTCACTTCTTTCAAAGTCACTGAGATCTCAAACCAAGGCTGCCAGTGTAGGACACATTTGCTTGACACTGGGTCACTATTCTCAGCCCTAGAGCTGGAGAGACAGCCACTAGTAAGATGTGGCTTATTTCCATGTGCCAAAGGGGCGAACACTGACTAAATGCAATCCTGTGTTGTCACGTGAGAGTATTTCATTGGTAAACAAATAAGATGGCAATGGTGCTGATAATTCCAAAGTAAGTTCCACAATGGAAAAGGTTTAACACACTTATGAACAAAATGTACATAAATAATTTATAAAAAGACATATTGCTATATGCATATTGCTATATCCTGTGTTGTCATGTGAGAGTGTTTTATGGGTAAACAAATATGTTTTTTAAATTTAGATTTTATTAATCAAATCTAATTTTATTTGTCACATGCGCCGACTACAACAAGTGTTTACCATGAAATGCTTACCTATGAGTCCTTTTCCAACAATGCCCAGTTAAAAAGTACGAAAAATTTGGTACAAATAAAAAAGGAAATAGTCACACAATAAAACAACAATAACGAGACTATATACAGGGAGTACTGTTAGATAGTCAATGTGCAGGGGTAAGAGGTAATTGACGTAATGGGGATATTAGGATCCCCATTAGCCGACGCCAATGCCGACAGCTAGTCTTACTGGGGTCCAACACATAACACTTTTTTTTTTACAGACAATACTTTTCAACTGACATACATTTAAAACCTTAAAATGTAGTATGTGTGTGTGCATCTAGCAGTTCCACATACATGTCAGTACATACACACAACAAGTAGGTCACATGGTGGAGAGGTGTTGGGCCGTGAGGTGTTGCTTTGTTTGTTTTTTTAAACCAGGTTTGCTGTTTACTTGAGCTATATGAGATGGAAGGAAGTTCCATGCAATCATGGCTCTGTATAATACTGTATGTTTCCTTGAATTTGTTCTGGACCTGGGGGACTGTAAAAGGCCCCTGGTGGCATGTCTGGTGGGGTAAGTGTGTGTGTCAGTGCTGTGTGTAAGTTGACTATACAAACAATTTGGAATTTCCAACACAATGTTTCATAGAAAAACAAGAAGCTATGCAGTCAGTCTTTACTCAACTCTTAGCCAAGAGAGACTGGCATGAATCATCAGCATACAGTACATGGACACACAGGCTTTGTTTAATGCATTGGTAAAAAATAGAAAAGAGTAGAGTGCCAAGAGGGCTGCCCTGCGATACACCACACATAACATGTTTAACATTAGAGAAGCTTCCATTTAAACCCCCTAGTCTATTGACGCACCGATGCATAAATCTAAGTAACAGAATAAAAATCCCCATCAAAATCCATCAGTTTAAGCTAGAGATACATTATCATTTTTTCTCAATCCACCACATCCGCCTATGTCGCCCTTCCACATTTGCGGGGACAAGTGGCAGAGCTACAGCGCTATTTGTCAGACCAGGAGGAATTTCGAAAAATGTTCTTCTCACAAAAACATTTGTAGCATCCGAACGGCTTGGACTTTCGACTCATCTAAAGGTAAACCCATACAAATGAATGGAAGTATGGAGGTAGTTTTGTGGCAAGGGGTTATATGTGTAAAGAAATAAAATTCCTGAGCTTTCTTATATCTCCAAGATATAGGACAGACACTTCAAAACCTTATTCCTTATGATATTTATGGACCAGTAGTAAAGGTCAAATTCAATATTTTATCAAATAATTAACTTTTCTTTACCTAAAGGGGTCTTAAAATTCCAAAATGAAATAGCTAAATGATCCATGGTATGACCTTTTTTAAAATGATTCCATATGTGAGATTAGAACCCTTCCCCCCTCATTTTATTTTCAGCGTCTTATAGGAGGAAATGTATGTTGTGCATGTCACCAGTTCCATAGATTCTGTAATGTCTACTCTGCTGTGACTCTTGAACTGTATAAATGTATGTTGTGTATGTCACCAGTTCCATAGATTCTGTAATGTCTACTCTGCTGTGACTCTTGAACTGTCTAAATGTATGTTGTGCATGTCACCAGTTCCATAGATTCTGTCATGTCTACTCTGCTGTGACTCTTGAACTGTCTAAATGTATGTTGTGCATGTCACCAGTTCCATAGATTCTGTAATGTCTACTCTGCTGTGACTCTTGAACTGTCTAAATGTATGTTGTGCATGTCACCAGTTCCATAGATTCTGTAATGTCTACTCTGCTGTGACTCGTGAACTGTATAAATGTATGTTGTGCATGTCACCAGTTCCATAGATTCTGTAATGTCTACTCTGCTGTGACTCGTGAACTGTATAAATGTATGTTGTGCATGTCACCAGTTCCATAGATTCTGTAATGTCTACTCTGCTGTGACTCGTGAACTGTATAAATGTATGTTGTGCATGTCACCTCTTCCATAGATTCTGTAATGTCTACTCTGCTGTGACTCGTGAACTGTATAAATGTATGTTGTGCATGTCACCAGTTCCATAGATTCTGTAATGTCTACTCTGCTGTGACTCGTGAACTGTATAAATGTATGTTGTGCATGTCACCAGTTCCATAGATTCTGTAATGTCTACTCTGCTGTGACTCTTGAACTGTATAAATGTATGTGTGTACATTGAAAGTATGTTTGTGGTAATGGATATGTGCTAATGTAGTTTGAGAAATTAAACCTGTCACTAACAAGGATCATCAGCAAGAGAAAAAACTACATTAAGATTAGTTATTTGCTGTCCTATTCTGGTGGGTTGCTGGAGTTCAAATTCCCAACTTCTGTGAAACGTCTTGTCCAATATATCTTATAAGTAATACAAGCTCCATTGCCAATGTAACTGTGCGTCATAGTTGAACGAGAATTCTCAAAACCAAAAATGATTCCACTGAATCAATAACTTATCATGATTTCTGCTTAGAGGTTTCTGCTTGTACTGTTAATGAACATTTCAGCGCTTTACAAATCAAATTTACTATAATGTTTACATTAAACATTTTCAAAAAACACAAACAATTGATTGTTATTCGCATTCTCTTTTATTTAAATTCTTGTTCTCTTTTACTCCAATCCAATTATACACATAACATCTATGTGTTACTGCAGCAGACAGCTGCAGAAATCAGCTCCATTGCAGACAGTACAGTAAATATTATATATTTTTTTCAAACCCGCAATATTCAGTAGACCTTTGGTCTTCAAATAGAATATCAATTTGACACCTGAAATATCATTCTACATTTTTCTGACATCTTGCAAATATTCACACAATATTTCTTGAACATATAAACACACATAAAATGTGCCACCCTGGGCAAGAGGGCAAGGATGCCTCGTGTCAAGATTTTTTCTCACTAATGTATCCACACTAGGAAGAGAACACACTAGGAAGTGAACACACTAGGAAGTGAACACATTAGTGACCAGAGCCTTGTTTATACCGGGCGCTAACATGCATCCAATTATTTAATTAATATTCTTTCAAAAATAATATAAATGTATTTATTTTAAAACAGAAATTGATGTCATAAGTCAATGGTGCCACCTGTCAATTATTTTAGAAGGTGGGATAATTATGATTCAAATGGTTTCACTGTCTAGATATGTCTACATTTGTAAGATATCCAGACACAATGCATGCCTGTCCATGGACGTGGGAAGATGTTTGAGGGCTGGGGTGCTACACTATAGACGGCTATATAAGTCCGTTAATATCGTACGAGTAAAGGCCCAGTGCACTACTTTTGTGGAGAAGAAATCAGGGGGTGCTGCGGCACCCTCAGCACCCCTACTTCCCACGGCTATGTGCCTGTCTACCTCTGCAGGTGGTCAGGAAGATCACAATCAGATCACAATGTGTCTTTTGATCGTCTACAAATGTGGGTACAATCAGGATGTGAACACAATCAGGACAAAGGGGGCTTGTTAGCACCAGGTATTAACAGCACTTTTGTAGTATCATGTGAACTCCTAATGACCATTAGCCTGTCAGTCAGACAGCAGCTCTGAATGACTCCGCTCTGGTTTTCATTCAACCCAATCTCTAGATTATTGCATAGAAATAGTGAGTGAGACTGTTACTGTATATTCTCATGTGACTGGATGGCACTGATGGTATCTGATGGTATCAAAACTGTATTATTGAGTATGTTGTGGATAGTAGTAAGACTTAAGGTTAACTACAGAGCACAGGCAGCGAGTGGCACCTTAATTGGGAGGACGTGCTCATAGTAATAGCTGGAAAGGAATAAATGGAATGGTATCGAACACATTAAATACATGGTTTCCATGTGTTTGATACCATTCCATTCACTCCATTCCAGCCATTATTAAGAGCCGTTCTCCCGTTAGCAGCCTCCTGTGCTACAGAGGTATTGGGGGACCAATTTTCACAACGGATCACCTGGTCTTAGTAAGACAAATTACTGGACTTTCAAACCCATTTAAGGTCCCAGCTGTGAGCTTTAAAGTGCTTCAAAGGACGTCCATTGAATTCAATCTCGCTGGTCTAGATTTTCAGAAAAGGATGGTGCTTTCTGCATTATGTTATTCGGCAGTCCTTTGCAATCAAGGTGTCCATACTCTTCATCAAAGAACACCAAAAACACAGGTAAAAAAATACAAAAACAAAACCTGCCAAATCCATAACAAACAAAAATGTTATACATTCCATATTGTACTTTCAAAGATTCAGATTGTTCCCATATGATTAACCTTAGAACTGCACCCTCATGACTGATCTCCACTTCATATGCTACTAGGTGTGCTTGCCAAGAAGCAACCTATTTCCAATATAGTACATTATTTTTGACCAGGACCCATAGGTGCCATTTGGGATGCACACTGCACTTGATAGGCTACTAGGAGTTCTTCTTAGAGGTGCTCATGTGTACAGTCCTGGCCAAAAGTTTTGACAATGACACAAATATTAATTTTCACAAAGTCTGCTGCCTCAGTTTGTATGATGGCAATTTGCATATACTCCAGAATGTTATGAAGAGTGATCAGATGAATTGCAATTAATTGCAAAGTCCATCTTTGCCATGCAAATGAACTGAATCCCCCCCCAAAACATTTCCACTACATTTCAGCCCTGCCACAAAAGGACCAGCTGACATAATGTCAGTGATTCTCTCATTAACACAGATGTGAGTGTTGATGAGGACAAGGCTGGAGATCACTCTGTCATGTTGATTGAGTTCGAATAACAGACTGGAAGCTTCAAAAGGAGGGTGGTGCTTGGAATCATTGTTCTTCCTCTGTCAACCATGGTTACCTGCAAGGAAACATGTGCCGTCATCATTGCTTTGCACAAAAAGGGCTTCACAGGCAAGGATATTGCTGCCAGTAAGATTGCACCTAAATTAACCATTTATCGGATCATCAAGAACTTCAAGGAGAGCGGTTCTATTGTTGTGAAGAAGGCGTCAGGCGCTCAAGAAAGTCCAGCAAGCGCCAGGACCATCTCCTAAAGTTGATTCAGCAGCGGGATCGGGGAACCACCAGTATAGAGTTTGCTCAGGAATGGCAGCAGGCAGGTGTGAGTGCATCTGCACGCACAGTGAGGCGAAGACTTTTGGAGGATGGTCTGGTGTCAAGAAGGGCAGCAAAGAAGCCACTTTTCTCCAGAAAAAACATCAGGGACATACTGATATTCTGCAAAAGGTACAGGGATTGGACTGCTGAGGACTGGGATAAAGTCATTTTCTCTGATGAATCCCCTTTCCGATTGTTTGGGGCATCCGGAAAAAAGCTTGTCCACCATAATTTGCAAATAAATTCATTAAAAATCCTACAATGTGATTTTCTGGATTTTTTTCTCGTTTTGTCTGTCATAGTTGAAGTGTACCTATGATGAAAATTACAGGCCTCTCTCATCTTTTTAAGTGGGAGAACTTGCACAATTGGTGGCTGACTAAATACTTTTTTGCCCCACTGTACATGCTGTCAAACTATGAAACTGTCCAATTTTGATGCAACAGAATTGCTTTTTGGGGACAATAAAGATGAATTGTAATTGTATTATATTCTAGTCTACTCCATTCTAAGTCAAATACTGTATTGCAGAATAATAGAGATTTGAATAGAACTATTGGTCACCAGAAAGAAGGCATGCTCAAATGATAAAAACAATAACAAACTGACATACTTTAAAAAATAAATTGATGAAAACAAGCTGTTGCTTGTGTCAATGAACCAGAGTGATCTATTTTGTAAGAACAGGTAAAAAACAAAGTACATTTGAAACATATTGATACACTCAAACTGTCATTCCGGGCAAAGTAATGCCTGGTAGTATGTATTTTTCAGACAGTCTTTGTCAAGTTCACACAGAATAAAGAAACTATGTAACCACAGTGTAGTAAACTAAATCCAATACTCTCCATCATTGAGGATGACAGATGACAGTTGATTTTTGTGGGTATTTTACCACATTCCTTATAAAAGAGATCACAAAAATTATAGAAAGCGGCATATAATTCCTGAGCATCATACATCTTCCTAAACAATTTAGCTTTTTTTCAGCCAAACTCATGCTTGCATTAGCAGAGGTTTTTTAGAATAGATTTTAGAATATTTTCATTGGATGCTTAAGTAACTGTCCAGTGAAAATCTCCCTTTTAAACATTCATATTCCGTTAACTCATACCCAAATGATGTTGTTGACTCATCCTATACTCTTTATGCCAAAGCATTATGTGCAAATTTATTGAAAATGAAATACAGAAATGTCTCATTTACATAAGTATTCACACCCCTGATTCAATACTTTGTAGAAGCACCTTAGGCAGTGATTACAGCTGTGTCTTTCTGGGTAAGTCTCTAAGAGCGTTAAACAACTGGATTGAACAATATTTGCATATTATTATTTTTTAAATTCAGTTAAGTTGTTGGTCATTGCTAGACAGCCATTTTCAAGTTGCCATAGATTTTCAAGACGATTTCAGTCAAAACTGTAACTAGGCCAGTCAGGAACACTCAGTGTCATCTTGGTATGCAACTCCATTGTATACAGTGGCTTGCGAAAGTATTCACCCCCCTTGGCATTTTTCCTATTTTGTTGCCTTACAACCTAGAATTAAAATATATTTTTGGGGGGTTTGTATCATTTGATTTACACAACATGCCTACCACTTTGAAGATGCAAAATATTTTTTATTGTGAAACAAACAAGAAATAAGACAAAAAAACAGAAAACTTGAGCGTGCATAACTATTCACCCCCCCAAAGTCAATACTTTGTAGAGCCACCTTTTGCAGAAATTACAGCTGCAAGTCTCTTGGGGTATATCTCTATAAGCTTGGCACATCTAGTCACTGGGATTTTTGCCCATTCCTCAATGCAAAACTGCTCCAGCTCCTTCAAGTTGGATGGGTTCCGATGGTGTACAGCAATCTTTAAGTCATACCACAGATTCTCAATTGGATTGAGGTCTGGGCTTTGACTGGGCCATTACAAGACATTTAAATGTTTCCCCTTAAACCCCTCAAGTGTTGCTTTAGCAGTATGCTTAGGGTCATTGTCCTGCTGGAAGGTGAACCTCCGTCCCAGTCTCAAATCTCTGGAAGACTGAAACAGGTTTCCCTGTTTCACTTCTGCGAGCAGGCCTTTCTAATCGACCTGGCCGGGGTATCCTGGAATGATATTGACCTCATCCCGTCAGTAGATGATGCCTGGCTATTCTTTAAAAGTGCCTTCCTCACCATCTTAAATAAGCATGCCCCTCTCAAAAAATGTAGAACTAGGAATAGATATAGTCCTTGGTTCACACCAGACCTGTCTGCCCTTGACCAGCACAAAAACATCCTGTGGCGTTCTGCATTAGCATCGAATAGCCCCCGTGATATGCAACTTTTCAGGAAAGTTAGGAACAAATATACACAGGCAGTTAGAAAAGCTAAGGCAAGTACTAACTCAAAAAAGTTCTGGGACACTGTAAAGTCCATGGAGAATAAGAGCACCTCCTCCCAGCTGCCCACTGCTCTGAGGCTAGGAAACATTGTCACCACCGATAAATCCGCTATAATTGAGAATTTCAATAAGCATTTTTCTACGGCTGGCCATGCTTTCCACATCGCTACCCCTACCCCGGTCAACTGCCCGGCACCCTCCACAGCAAACCGCCAAAACCCCAACCATTTCTCCTTTACCCAAATCCAGATAGCCGATGTTCTGAAAGAGCTGCAAAATCTGGACCCCTCAAATCAGCCGGGCTAGACAATCTGGACCCTCTCTTTCTAAAATTATCTGCCGAAATTGTTGCAACCCCTAACCTGTTCAACCTCTCTTTCGTATTGTCTGAGATTCCCAAAGATTGGAAAGCTGCCCCGGTCATCCCCCTTTTCAAAGGGGGTGACACTCTAGACCCAAACCGCTACAGACCTATATCTATTCTACCCTGTCTTTCTAAGGTCTTCGAAAGCCAAGGTAACAAACAGATTACTGACCATTTCGAATCCCACCATACCTTCTCCGCTATGCAATCTAGTTTCAGAGCTGGTCATGGGTGCACCTCAGCCACGCTCAAGGTTCTAAACGACATCATAACCGCCATCGATAAGAGACATTACTGTGCAGCCGTATTCATCGACCTTGCCAAGGCTTTCGACTCTGTCAATCACAACATTATTATTGGCAGACTTGACAGCCTTGGTTTCTCAAATGATTGCCTCGTTTACCAACTACTTTTCTGATAGAGTTCAGTGTGTCAAATCGGAGGGCCTGTTGTCTGGACCTCTGACAGTCTCTATGGGTGTGTCACAGGGTTCAATTCTCGGGCCGACTCTCTTTTCTGTTTACATCAATGATGTTGCTCTTGCAGCTGGTGATTCTCTGATCCACCTCTACTCAGATGACACCTTTCTGTATACTTCTGGCCCCTCCTTGGACACTGTGTTAACTAACCTCCAGTTGAGCTTCAATGCCATACACTCTCCTTCCGTGGCCTCCAACTGCTCTTAAACGCAAGTAAAAATAAATACATGCTTTTCAATCGATCGCTGCCCGCACCTGCTCGTCCGTCCAGCATCACTACTCTGGACAGTTCTGACTTAGAATACGTGGACAATTACAAATACCTGGGTGTCTGGTTAGACTGTAACCTCTCCTTCCAGACTCACATTAAGCATCTCCAATCCAAAATGAAATCTATAATCGGCTTCCTATATCGCAACAAAGCATCCTTCACTCATTCTGCCAAACATACCCTTGTAAAACTGACCATCCTACCGATCATCGACTTCAGTGATGTCATCTATAAAATAGCCTCCAACACTCTACTCAACAAACTGGATGCAGTCTATCACAGTGCCATCCGTTTTGTCACCAAAGCCCCATACACTACCCACCATTGCGACCTGTACGCTCTCGTTGGTTGGCCCTCGCTTCATACTCATCGCCAAACCCACTGGTTACAGGTTATCTACAAGTCTCTGCTAGGTAAAGCCCCGCATTATCTCAGCTCACTGGTCACCATAGCAGCACCCACTCGTAGCACGCGCTCCAGCAGGTATATCTCACTGGTCACCCCCAAAGCCAATTCCTCCTTTGGTCGTCTTTCCTTCCAGTTCTCTGCTGCCCATGACTGGAACGAATTGCAAAAATATCTGAAGCTGGAGACTCACATCTCCCTCACTAGCTTTAAGCACCAGCTGTCAGAGCATTTTACAGATCACTGCACCTGTACTTAGCCTATCTGTAAACAGCCCATCTATCTACCTACCTCATCCCCATACTGGTATTTATATATTTATTTTGATCCTTTGCACCCCAGTATCTCTACCTGCACATTCATCTTCTGCCGATCTACCATTCCAGTGTTTAATTGCTATATTGGAATTACTTCGCCACCATGGCCTATTTATTTCCTTAACTTGCCTCATTTGCACTCACTGTATATATACTTTTTGTTTTCTTTTGTTCTACTGTATTATTGACTGTATGTTTGTTTATTCCATGTGTAACTCTGTGTTGTTGTATGTGTCGAATTGCTATGCTTTATCTTGGCCAGGTCGCAGTTGCAAATGAGAACTTGTTCTCAACTAGCCTACCTGGTTAAATAAAGGTGAAATAAATAAAAATAAAATAAATCAACTGTGGGGATGATGTTATTGAGGTGATGAGAGGTGTTGGGTTTGTGCCAGACATAACGTCTTCCTTGATGGCCAAAAGCTCAATTTTAGTCTCATCTGACCAGAGTACCTTCTTCCATATGTTTGGGGAGTCCCCCACATGCCTTTTGGCAAGCACCAAACATGTTTACTTATTATTTTCATCAAGCCCAGCTCTGTGGAGTGTATGGCTTAAAGTGGTCCTATGGACAGATACTCCAATCTCTGCTGTGAAGCTTTGCAGCTCCTTCAGGGTTATGTTTGGTCTCTTTGTTGCCTCTCTGGTTAATGCCCTCCTTGCCCGGTCCATGAGTCTTGGTGGGCGGCCCTCTCTTGGCAGGTTTGTTGTGGTGCCATAGTCTTTCCATTTTGAAATAATGGATTTAATGGAGCTCTGTGGGATGTTTAAAGTTTCGTAAAGTTTTTTTAGAACCCAACCCTGATCTGTACTTCTCCACAACTTAGTCCCTGACCTGTTTGGAGAGCTCTTTGGTCTTCATGGTGCCACTTGCTTGGTGGTGTTGCAGACTCTGGGGCCTTTCAGAATAGCTGTATATAAACTGAGATGTTTTTGAATTTTTTGAAACAGGTTATTATTTCCATTTCACTTCACCAATTTGGACTATTTTGTGTTTGTCCATTACATGAAATACAAATAATAACCCATTCAAATTATAGGTTGTAATGCAACAAAATAGGAAAAACGCCAAGAGGGTGAATACTTTTGCAAGGCCTTGTGTTTTAGCGTATTGGCCTTGTGTTTTAGGTTATTGTCCTGTTGAAAGGTAAATTTGTCTCCCAGTGACTGTTGGAAAGCAGACTGAACCAGGTTTTCCTGTGCTTAGCTCTATTCCATTCCCTTGTCCTTGCCGATAACAAGCATACACATAACATGATGCAGCCACCACCATGCTTGAAAATATGAAGAGTGGTACTCAGTGATGTGTTGTGTTGGATTTGCCACAAACTAAATGCCTTGTATTCAGGACAAAAAGTGAATTGCTTTGCCACATTTTTTGCAGTTTTACTTTAGTGCCTTATTGCAAACAGGATGCATGATTTGGAATATTTTTTATTCTGTACAGGCTTCCTTCTTTTCAATCTGTCATTTAGGTTAGTATTGTGGAGTAACTACAATGTTGTTGATCCATCCTCAGTTTTCTCCTATCACAGCCATAAAAGGAAAATTCCACCCCAAAACCATCTTTTGGTATTTGTTTCATTAGTCCATTTTTTATATAGTCCCAAAATGTTTTCCATGTCAGCAATCAAGTTTTCAAGATATACAACTTCAAGATAAAATACAGAAATACAACGTGTATGATGCATTGAGCATCATATGATGGAAAACGCAACATCATATGATGCAAAATGCATCGTACCGGTTGAGGGCACTTGTGAAAAAGGAAAGGGGTGTGAATAGTTTCTAAAGGCACTATATTTTAAGGCTTAGCAGCCTAGCAGGATGTTGTCCTTCAAAAAAGGTGCTATCTACTTGGAACCAAAAAGGGTTCTCCTATGGGGACAGCCGAAAAACGCTTTGGGAACCCTTTTTTCTAAGAGCGTAGCATGTAGAGATCAGTAAGGTTGATTAGACCAACTGTTTGTACTCTATGAGAGGGTAGCTCCCAAACAGCATAAATCAGTCTTCAACAACAGAAGCAGCAGTAGCAGCACTAGCAGCAGTAGCAGCGGCAGCAGTAGGGTCATTCATGGCTCACCATGTGCTCAGTGAGCTGAGAGGCACACTGGAAAGCCTTGTCACACTCCACACAGACAAAGATCCTCCCGGCACACGTCTGCTCCTGGTGGCGTTTCAGAGCAGCTGTGCGGCTGAAGGACATGCTGCAGCCTGTGCAGTCGTAGGGCCTCTCTCCGGTATGGACACGCTGATGACGGACCAGGCGGGACACCATGGCGAATGCCACCCCGCACTGAGGACACTTGTGGGGGCGGATACCGCTGTGTACGGCCTGGTGCTCCAGCAGGTTGGAGGACTTGGTGAAGGACTTGGTGCAGACCAGGCAGGTGTAGGGTCTCAACCCGGTGTGCACCTTCTGGTGCTCTGCCATGCGGCTGGCCACGGCAAAGGCTTTCCCGCAGATAGGACAGCAGAAGGGCCGCTCGCCCAGGTGAGTGCGCTCATGGCGGAGCAGGGACAGTGGCTTGTTGAAGGTCTTGCCGCACTGCGTGCACGGGAAGGGTTTTTCATTGGTGTGCATGTTGCGCTCATGCTTCCGCAGGTCCGAGGAGCGCACAAAGTCCTTGCTGCAGGTCTCGCACACGTACGGTTTCTCTCCGGTGTGCGTGCGAATGTGCTTGCGGTAATCGGAGGACCAGATGTACGTCTTTTCGCAGAAGGGGCAGTGGTACGGTCTCTCTCCAGTGTGCAGGCGCTTGTGCTGCTGCAGTGTGCCTTGGTGAGAATAGGCTTTGCCACACAGGTCACATATATGAGGCTTCAGGCCACTATGAGTATCCAGATGACTCTGCAGATTGCTGGACTTCTTAAAGGCCCAGTTGCAGTGAGTGCACTTGTAGGGCCGGTTCTCTGTGTCTCCCTCCACTCCACGTTTCTTCATGGCAGCAAACACTATAGGCACCTTATCCTCACAGGCATCAATCATGGCCATAGCCTTGTTTAGTGGAGGGGGAATGACTAGCGGTTCTCCACCCTTCCAATTACACTTGTTACCACGTACATCACGCACATCATGACGAACATCAGACAGAGACTCCTTGGTTTTGGGCCTGATCTCTCTCACCAGACGCAGCTTCAGATCGGAAGGATCACCGCTACACACTTTCCTCTGCAAAAGTCTTTTAGTACCATTCTTGATGTTGCCTTCCTCCTGTTGTGACGAGTCTGAGTAGACCCCCTCCAGACCTGTAGAACCTCTCCTATTGGCAACATTATGTTTAATGGCTGCGGGTGAACCTGGAGGACTACAGAGGTCCTGATTGGGAGACAGTCTCTTGTCTTTTCCAGAGTTGAGCCCAGCAAAC
Organism: Oncorhynchus tshawytscha; assembly: GCF_018296145.1. NCBI lineage: Eukaryota > Metazoa > Chordata > Actinopteri > Salmoniformes > Salmonidae > Oncorhynchus > Oncorhynchus tshawytscha. The sequence continues at coordinate 68,570,172 of NC_056433.1, forward strand.
TTCTCAGCCAGAGTCCATGTAGGTGTTTGTGGGTTTAAATAAATCATCCCAGTGTAGCTACCACCTGATTGGGAGTCAGTGTCGTCATTATCAGATGGGTTAGAGTCACTTTCCACTTTGTGAGCAGTGTTGACTTTTACACTCTCTGAGGGCACGTGGGAAACATAGTGCATTTTGTTTATTAAGTTTTTCCGGATACTTCTCTTTGAAATGTATACTTTATCAACAAACCTTTCTGAGGTCCATGAAGGCATTTCTTCAGCCATACTGGATATTATAGAGGTGGTGAACGTGGCTTGAGGCTGAAAAGGGATTTTCCCTGAACTCACCTCCTTGGCAGTGCCTGGAAAAAAACACAAAAACAAATACAGTGTTAACTATCCAACACAGTGAAGATAAAAATTGTAATGCTATATGACCAAAGGTTTCACAATAAGTAGTAATGTTATTGAGTGCAACACACATGTAAAATGTGAGTTTAGTAAGTGTTATAAAGCATCTATGAATGTTTTTAAAGCATCTATGAAGGCTTTATTAAAGTTGTAGTGCTCTGCAAAAACTGCCACTATACAAAACTGCCTAAGAAGAGACAAGCTGTCTATGTGCAGCTCATAACAGGCTCATATGAAGCATATGAATTCCAGTAACTGGTGCTGTTTGTCGTGAAATAACCAAGTGTCAGCCGAAGAAGATGTGGATGTGGTGGTTCAAAATAGAAGATAAATTAATTATATGTAATAAAATATAGATGACTTTATGAACTCAATTTTAAATATACAGAATATTGGACACACCTACTCATTCAAGGGTTTTTCTTTATAGTTACTACATTGTAGAATAATAGTGAAGACATCAAAACTATGAACTAACACATATGGAATAATGTAGTAACCAAGAAAGTGTTAAACAAATCAAAAGTAGCCACCCTTTGCCTTGATGACAGCTTTGCACATTCTTGGCATTCACTCAACCAGCTTCACCTGGAATGCTTTTCCAACAGTTTTGAAGGAGTTCCCACATATGCTGAGCACTTGTTGGCTGCTTTTCCTTCACTCTGTGGTCCAACTCATCCCAAACCATCTCAATTGGGTTGAGGCCAGGTGATTATGGAGGCAGGTCATCTGATGCAGCACTCCATCACTCTCCTTCTTGGTCAAATAGCCCTTACACAGCCTGGAGGTGTGTTGGGTCATTGTCCTGTTGAATAACAAATGATAGTCCCACTAAGCGCAAACCAGATGGGATGGTGTATTGCTAGTGAATGCTGTGGTAGCCATGCTGGTTAAGTGTGCCTTGAATTTTAAATAAATCACAGACAGTGTCACCAGCAAAGCACCCCCACACCATAACACCTCCTACTCCATGCTTCACGGTGGGAACCACACATGCAGAGATCATCCGTCCACCTACTCTGCGTCTCACAAAGACAAAGTGGTTGGTACCAAAAATCTCAAATTAGGACTCATCAGACCAAAGGACAGATTTCCACCGGTCTAATGTCCATTGCTTGTGTTTCTTGGCCCAAGCAAGTCTCTTCTTATTATTGGTGTCCTTTAGTAGTGGTTTCTTTGCAGCAATTCAACCATGAAGGCCTTATTCACGCAGTCTCCTCTGAACAGTTGATGTTGAGATGTGACTGTTACTTGAACTCCATGAAGCATTTATTTGGGCTACAAATTCTGAGGTGCTGGTAACTCTAATGAACTTATCCTCTGCAGCAGAGGTAACTCTGGGTCTTCCTTTCCTGTGGCGGTCCTCATGAGAGCTTGATGGTTTTTGCAACAGCACTTTAAGAAACTTTCAAAGTTATTGAAATGTTCCGTATTTACTGACCTTCATGTCTTAAAGTAATGATGGACTGTTGTTTCTCTTAGCTTATATGGATTTGGTCTTTTACCAAATAGGGCTATATTCTGTATCAAATCAGATCAAATCAAACTTTATTTGTCACGTGCCGAATACAGTGTAGACTTTACCGTGAAATGCTTACTTACAAGCCCTTAACCAACAGTGCAGTTCAAGATGAGTTAAGAAAATATTTACCAAATTAACTAAAGTAAAAAATAATAAAAAGTAACACAATAACGAGGCTATATACAGGGGGTACCGGTACCGAGTCAGTGTGCAGGGGTACAGGTTAAAGGTAATTTGTACATGTAGGTAGGGGTGAAGTGACTATGCATAGATAATAAACAGCGAGTAGCAGCAGTGTACAAAACAAGTGGAGGGGGGTTGATTAATTGTTCAGCAGTCTTATGGCTTGGGGATAGAAGCTGTTACGGAGCCTTTTGGTCCTAGACTTGGCATCCCGGTACCACTTGCCGTGCGGTAGCAGATAAAACAGTCTATGACTTGGACTGGAGTCTCGGACAATTTTTTGGGCTTTCCTCTGACACCGCCTATTATATAGGTCCTGGATTGCAGGACATTTGGCCCCAGTGATGTACTGGGCCGTATGCACTACCCTCTGTAGCGCCTTATGGTCAGATGCCGAGCAGTTGCCATACCAGGCGGTGATGCAACCAGTCAGGATGCTCTCGATGGTGCAGCTTTATGACTTTTTGAGGATCTGGGGACCCATGCCAAATCTTTTCGGTCTCCTGAGGGGGGAAAGGTTTTGTCATGCCCTCTTCACGACTGTCTTGGTGTTTTTGGACCATAATAGATTGTTGGTGATGTGGACACCAAAGAACTTGAAACTCTCGACCCTCTCCACTACAGCCCCATCAATGTTAATGGGGGCCTGTTCGGCCCGCCTTTTCCTGTAGTCCACGATCAGCTCCTTTGTCTTGCTCACATTGACGGAGAGATTGTTGTCCTGGCACCACACTGCCAGTTCTCTGACCTCCTCCCTATAGGCTATCTCATCGTTTTCGATAGTAAGGCCTACCACTGTTAATGATGGTGTAGGAGTCGTGTTTGGCCACGCAGTCATGTGTGAACAGGGAGTACATATGAGGGAACTAAGTACACACCCCTGAGGGGCCCCAGTGTTGAGGATCAGCGCAGCAGACGTGTTGTTGCCTACCCTTACCACCTGGGGGTATCTGGGAGGATGCTGTTGATGTGAACCATGACCAGCCTTTCAAAGCATTTCATGACTACCGACGTGAGTGCTACGGGACGGTAATCACCTAGGCAGGTTACATTGGCTTCCTTGGGGACAGGGACTATGGTTGTCTGCTTGAAACATGAAACATGAATTTTGTCCCATTCCTCCTGACAGAGCTGGTGTAACTGAGTCAGGTTTGTAGGCCTCCTTGCTCGCACATGCTTTTTCAGTTCTGCCCACAAATCTTCTATATGATTGAGGTCAGGGCTTGTGATGGCCACTCCAATACATTTACTCTGTTGTCCTTAAGCCATTTTGCCACAACTTTGGAAGTATGCTTGGGGTCACTGTCCATTTGGAAGACCCATTTGCGACCAAGCGTTTAACTTCCTGACTGATGTCTTGAGATGTTGCTTCAATATAGCCACATCATTTTCCACCCTCATGATGCCATCTATTTTGTGAAGTGCACCAGTCCCTCCTGCAGCAAAGCACTCCCACAATATGATGCTGCTGCTCCTGTTCTTCACGGTTGGGATGGTGTTCTTTGGCTTGCGAGTGTCCCCCTTTTTCCTCCAAACATAACGATGGTCATTATGGCCAAACAGTTATATTTTTGTTTCATCAGACCAGAGGACATTTCTCCAAAAAGTTCGATCTTTGTGCAGTTGCAAACCGTAGTCTGTCTTTTTTCTGTCGGTTTTGGAGCAGTGGCTTCGTCCTTGCTGAGCGGCCTTTCAAGTTATATCGATATAGGACTCGTTTTACTGTGGATATAGATACTTTTGTAACTGTTTCCTCCAGCATCTTCACAAGGTCCTTTGCTGTTGTTCTGGGATTGATTTGCACTTTTCGCACCAAAGTATATTCATCTCTAGGAGACAGAACGCGTCTCCTTCCTGAGTGGTATGATGGCTGCGTGGTCCCATGGTGTTTATACTTGCGTACTTTTGTTTGTACAAATGAATGTGGTTCCTTCAGGCATTTGGAAATTGCTCCAAAGGATGAACCAGACTTGTGGAGGTCTACAATTGTTTTTCTGAGGTCTTGGCTGATTTCTTCTGATTTTCCCATGATGTCAAGCAAAGAGGCACTGACAGGTACACTTCCAATTGACTCAAATATTGTCAATTAGCCTATCAGAAGCTTCTAAAGCCATGATGGGTTGACACTCCCCCTTAGGTTGTGCCGTGGCGGAGATCTTTGTGGGCTATACTCGGCCTTGTCTCAGGATGGTAAATTGGTGGTTGAACATATCCCTCTAGTGGTTTAGGGGCTGTGCTTTGGCAAAGTGGGTGGGGTTATATCCTTCCTGTTTGGCCCTGTCCGTGGGTATCATTGGATGGGGCCACAGTGTTTCCTGCCCCCTCCTGTCTCAGCCTCCAGTATTTATGCTGCAGTAGTTTATGTGTCGGGGGCTAGGGTCAGTTTGTTATATCTGGAGTACTTCTCCTGTCTTATACGGTGTCCTGTGTGAATTTAAGTATGCTCTTTCTAATTCTCTCTTTCACTCTTTCTTTCTCTCTCTCGGAGGACCTGAGCCCTAGGACCATGCCTCAGGACTACCTGGCATGATGACTCCTTGCTGTCGCCAGTTCACCTGGCCGTGCTGCTGCTCCAGTTTCAACTGTTCTGCCTGCGGCTATGGAACCCTGACCTGTTCACTGTGATAACTATTATTTGACCATGCTGGTCATTTATGAACATTTGAACATCTTGGCCATGTTCTGTTATAATCTCCACCCGGCACATCCAGAAGAGGACTGGCCACCCCTCATAGTCTGGTTCCTCTCTAGGTTTCTTCCTAGGTTTTGGCCTTTCTTGGGAGTTTTTCCTAGCCAACGTGCTTCAACACCTGCATTGCTTGCTGTTTTGGGTTTTAGGCTGGGTTTCTGTAAAGCACTTTGAGATATCAGCTGATGCAAGAAGGGCTATATATATACATTTGATTTGATTTGATGATATAATTTTCTGGAGTTTTCCAAGCTGTTTAAAGGCACAGTCAACTTAGTGTATGTCAACATCTTACCTACTGGAATTGTGATACAATGACAAATTATTATTTTTCTATTATCTCTCACTGCATTGTTAGGAAGGGCCCGTAAGTAAGCATTTCACTGTTAGTCTACACCTGTTCTTTACAAAGCATGTGACAAATACAATTTGATTTGACTTCCTTGACTGCTCTCTCAAGAACCTCAAGGGGGACCAGACCCCTGTTTTTTATTGCAAAGGACCACAGGAGGAGGTGGGTAGCTGGGTCGAGTGGCAGGCAGGTCATACACATGGGGTCCAAAGGGGCAACAGTACAGGCAAGGCTAGTAAAGATGTCCGGGAGATCAGGCAATAGGTAGATAACAGGAAATCCGATAGGCTAAAGTACAGGCATGGAATAGGCAAAAGGTGTTGTTAGTGAGGCAGGTAAAAACTATCATACATGGGAGGAGTAAATCAAGGGAAACCACAGAACTCCGAAAGCCGTGTGTCCCAAAACAATCAATACCTCACAGTGATGGGGTGCAAAGAACTGAACTAAATAGTGTGTGATAATGACATACAGGTGTGTGAACAGGTGATTATAATTCAGGTGATTGGGATCTGGAGAATGAGCTGCGTTCAGGGGATCTAGGTGTTTGAGAGTGTGAGCTGGAAAGTGGGCTGCGTTCAGGGGATCTAGGTGTTTGAGAGTGTGAGCTGGAAAGTGAGCTGCGTTCAGGGGATCTACGTGTTTAAGGGTGTGAGTTGGAAGCAGACGTTACAATGAGGAATAAATACACAATGAGTAGCAATAACTTGGCTATATACACGGGGTACCAGTACAGAGTCGATGTGCAGATGTACAAGGTAATTGAGGTAGATATGTACATATACGTAGGGATAAAGTGATTAGGCAACAGGATAGATAATATACAGTAACAGCAGCGTATCTGATGAGTGCAATAGAGATTGAGTTATCTGTGGATCTGTTGGGGCGATGTGCGAATTGGAGTGGATGGTGTTGATGGTGACTTACTCACATCGGCAGATAGAAGCCACTCCTCAGTAAAAGGCACATGAAAGCCCGATTGGAGTTTGCCAAAAGGCACCTAAAGACTCTCAGAACATGAGAAAACCTGATGAAACCAAGATTGAACTCTTTGGCCTGAATGCCAAGCGCCACGTCTGGAGGAAACCTGGCACCATTCATACGGTGAAGCATAGTGGTGGCAGCATGATGCTGTGGGGATGTTTTTCAGCGGCAGGGACTGAGAGACTAGTCAGGATCGGGGCAAAGATGAACAGAGTAAAAAGAAATCCTTGATGAAAACATGCTCCAGAGCGCTCAGGACCTCAGACTGGGGCACAGGTTCACTTTCCAACAGGACAACAACCCTAAGCACACAGCCAAGACACCTCAGGAGTGGCTTCGGGACAAGTCTTTGAATGTCATTAAGTGGCCCAGCCAGAGCCTGAACTTGAATCCAACTGAACATCTCTGGAGAGACCTGTAAAGCTACGCTCCCAATCCAACCTGACAGCGCTTGAGAGGATCGGCAGAGAAGAATGGGAGAAACTCCCCAAATACAGGTGTGCCAAGCTTGTAGAGTCATACCCAAGAAGACTCAAGGCTGTAATCGCTGCCAAGGGTGTATCAACAAAGTACTGAGTAAAGGGTCTGAATACTTATGTAAATGTGATATTTCAGTATTTATATTTAATAAATTAGCTAATATTTCTAAAAACCTGTTTCTGCTTTGTCGTGATGAGGTATTGTGTGTAGACTGATGAAGGGAAAAAAATATTTAATATATTTTTGAATAAGGTTGTAACATAATAAAATGTGGAAATAGTCAAGGGGTTTGAATACTTTCCGAAGGCACTGTATATCTGAACATAGGCATAGATTGAATATATGCAATACACCATAATGCCATTCCATGAATTAACTTTGGCCTACTAGTGTAACGGATGTGAAGCGGCTAGCTAGTTAGCGGTGGTGCACGCTAAATAGCGGTTCAATCGGTGACGTCACTTGCTCTGAGACATTGAAGTAGTGGTTCCCTTGCTCTGCAAGGGCCGCGGCTTTTGTGGAGCGATGGGTAACGATGCTTCGCGGGTGTCAGTTGTTGATGTGTGCAGAGGGTCCCTGGTTCGCGGACGGTCTAAAGTTTTACTGTTACACTAGCAGCATCTCAGGACAACATTACCCACTTACCCCAAGGTGGCTCAATTTACCCTGTACCTATGCTTAATTTACACCATACGTACACCATAAATTGTGCCAAGAGACCAATTATTTTGGACTAGCTATGTTTTCAAAACTGTTATGTTTATATTAATTCTGATTATTTCAAGGGATACACAACATCCTGAAATATATGTACATATATTTGTTAGAAAGAATACTATATTTCCCTTGACTTAGTGATGCTTAATGTAAAAAATGGTGCAAAATACCCCACTCTCAACCCTACGCATATTTTCTCCATTTATTTTAGTCCTGCGGGCCATTAATAAATCAAGTTAAGGAGGAAACCAACATTTACAGCCTGAATTGATGATGTTTTATGTACGAAATGGTCGCAGGGGTACACGAGCAGGACGTCAATGGCAATGACTAGGACGTAAGGATTAATAGCGCCATTATTCTTAACAGGGCTAGATCTTTTGACTAGGAGGTTAACAGTAACCTCATAAAGTCCCCAAAGCTTCTGTGGCACTGGCCCAAAGTCATGCAATGCATACAACGCATTTCTAACACAATGTAGACATAATGTGCATAATTAGAATTTAGAACATACTCAAATGCAGTGCATAAATAAATCACATTTGGACAATAAATATCTTAAATTACAGTAAACCAACAGGTTGCCCAACTCTTATTTTGTGGGGACCCCATGCGATGAACTCTATATAATGCAACGTCTATGATGTTTATTTACAAGTTTCGTCCGATTTTACTCTATTGTAGGCTAATATCAATTCCGTATGTAAAATGTCTCAATATAAAAGGATACCGTTTGCTAACACGCTACTTAGATATAAACGACAATAATGACAGCAGTCAAATGCGGTGATGGGGGACAAGTTATGGGCAAGTTATGTTTACCCGCTGATTAGGGGTATCCTAGTAATGGGGGTGGAGGGGATCCTAAAAAATAATACATGCACTGGTGATCCTTAAAATCTATATAAGACTATAATAAATAAGAAGCTCAGCGCCTACAGGCCATTTCATAAACGGTCAGTATGCATGCCATCTCTTTCTCACTACAACGTTTAGTCATCAGAGCTTGATCTGTCCATTCATTCAGTCATAGGCTGCATTCTGCCGCTTACCTCGACAACGTCCTCCTATCTCCCCGTAGGCAAACCATAAGCATCCTCCTGTCGGCGCGCGAACGATGGTCATTTAGAGATGCCCACTCGGAGTGGGCGGAGTCAAAGTGAAAGAACGTGGGGACAGCAGTGTCACTTACGCCCTTAGTAAGCAGTTTTATGCCGTGTTCAAAACAATTTGGAACTTGGATGTCGACTTCAGGGCGTTCAAGACAACTAGGAACTCGGGAAAAAAAACCTTGTGAACGTTCATCCAACTCGGAATTCCAATTCGGAAACTCGGAATCTTTCTAGAGCTCCTCCTTTCCGACGTGAAGATCACTGACGTCATTATTTGACATCATTTTTCCCGAGTTCCCAGTTGTCTTGAAAGCACCATTAGACTCTTGCAAACCGACACCAACATTAAGTCATGATCCTAGTTCATGATCTGTATGCCGATACCAGGGTATTTATGTGACCCACTGACCCATATGTGATGAAGACATATTGACACTGCGGTTTCTCCCGTCATTTGTCCGTATTTTTACAGTGATTGACTTTATTATAGGTTGTATTAACTTATACATACTGTATATAGACCCTATATATATATATCATATTCACAGCAATTTCGTATTTGTATTTATTTATACATAGCCTAGAAGTGAGACAGATGAATGAATGTTGCTTGTTACACAGTTAGGCCTACATAGCCTAATCATCACAAAGTGTACTATGTCGGCCTAGATAGTCAACCTTATAGTATTTTCTTTTTTTAAAAGATGAAGGTTTTAATGTCATGTTCACAAGTACAGTGAAAGGCCTTTCTTACCATCTCAAAACCCAACAAGGTAATAATCAATAAAAATGTAGCCTAATACTAGAAAAAAACACACAAGAAATTAGAAGAAATATGAAGAACACAATAAGTAAGTAACATACAGGGTCAGTTCTAATACCATATTTACATGTTCAGGGATGCTGGAGTGATGGAGGTAGATATGTACAGGGGTAATGGGACTAGGGGGCTCTATATGATACGCCCCAAATCCTATCTGACAGAGAGAAGGAGCCACAATTATTTTTTAAGTAGTAACACCATCACGAGAAGTCTATGAAATAGGTGGTGAGGGTAGGCAACATCCCCTCTGTCATGCTGACACTCAACACAACATTTGTTGAAAAATACATTTTCAACAATTTCTTTTATCTAAATCCAATGTCGTGCTGAAATGTTTCGTTGATTTCATGTTAATTTCACTTTATTTGAGAAACTGAACTCAATGTAAATCAAAAATACGAGAAGAAAAAAACTGTCAGGGGAGGTTCTCTTCTGCATTGTTCAACAAATCCAGTAAATGTGGAGGAGTTAAGATGGAGTTTCCTTGTTATGTCCAAAAGCGGAAGATGTGTCACAGGCTCACAGGCTCATTTCCTTTATTGTGTAGGCCTGATGTAAACTAGAAGGTTGCAGTGTAAGGCATATTCCTGACTGCGGTCACTGCTCCTCGTGTGTTGTCCTACTACAGCTACTTAATGAGGACAGGGAGACATTCAGCCAAGAAAACATCACTTGCAGCCCATCCTTAGAACAGACTGCCACCATGTGGATTTATTTCACAAAGACATTTCCGGAGAGAAAATCTGGATTACACAACGGAATTGTTTATAATCTACATTTAAAAAAAATCCACAATTGGTCAACAGTATGTATTATAAAAAAATAAAGGGTCAACAGTCAAACTTTTTGAGAACCCTTTGAGATATTCCAGTAATGAGTCACTTACTTAATAAATAAAGAAATCATTCACTTAAAACATAATTGCCTTAAAAACAGATTTCTGGCACACATTGTATCTTCATAGCTGATGTTCCCATGCTGGTTTTGCACTAAGATATGCAAAACTATTAGTGACAGAAATACATTTTCATTTCCCTTCTTTTTAATCACACCAAAAAAGATTGAGAAATCAATGCAGTTCGCAATAGGTCAGAATGAGACCAACGCATTTCATAGCATTCGGACATTAATTTACATTACATCTACAAGGTTGCTATTCAGTCTCTGTTTGAAATTAGCATAGGTACAGTATGTGTTTTACAAATTGAGAAACAATGTTACACCACAGTATAACCAACAGTATAACCAACATGAGGAAGGAGGAGGGGTGTCAGTAGATTAGAATTGTATGGAGAGAACATTTCGTACAGTTTCACCCGTTCTGAATATCTACAGTTTCCTACTTTGGTTATAGTCCAGAGCGCTCTGGATCTTCCAGCAGGCGAGGAAAACAACGTACAGTACCACTCATAACCACTAGAGGACTCAAGGTTTCAATATATCTGTCTTTTATAATCTTCTTTTCTGAAGACCTAGGGACAGCTCAGAATGAATGAAAAATGGAATCTTAAACTATTCATTAATTGAACAATTTATTCATGAAAAATCACAATTGATTTTAGCATGGTTCCAGATCACTTTGTGCTGTGTAGCCAACTCCTATTGTCATTGTTATGCAGCATTTGTCACACCCTGATCTGTTTCACCTGTCTTTGTGATTGTCTCCACCCCCCTCCAGGTGTCACCCATCATCCCATTATCCCCTGTGTATTTATACCTGTGTTCTCTGTTTGTCTGTTGCCAGTTCGTTTTGTTCATCAAACTTACCAGCAGTTTTCCCCCTGCGCCTGTCTTGCCCTGTTTTGACCTTTTCTGCCCGCCCTGAGCCTGCCCGCCTGCCGTCCTGTACCTTTGCCCCACTACTCTGGATTTTCGACCCCTGCCTGCCTTGACCTGTCATTTGCCTGTACCTGTTGCTGTAATAAACATTGTTACCTCAACACAGTTTGCTTTTGGGTCTTACCTGAAACGTGATAGTGCGAACTGGCCATGACTGACCCAGCAGACCTGGGCCAGCTGCGCAATGCCATCTCCTCCCAAGGAGCCACCATCGGTAGGCACAAGGAATTGCTTCCTGGCCTTATGAAGGGGGTCCAAACATTGGCTGAACGCCATGACTGGGCGTTGGACAGTTTGCTGGAGCAATTCCATGGGTTGTCTGGTAGGCAGCCTACCACAGTGGTAACCCCACAGCCCCTCAATAACTCAGCTGCACCATCTCATCGGTCTCTCCACCTTCTCGGGAGCCCTGCTTACCTCCCCCGGAATTCTTCAACGGAGAGCCCGGCACCTGTCGGGCATTTCCCATTATCCCTTGTGTATTTATACCTGTGTTCTCTGTTTGTCTGTTGCCAGTTCTCTTTGTTCATCAAACCCACCAGCGGTTTTCCTCCTGCTCCTGTCTTGCCTATTGTTTCTGTTTTTCACTGTTTGTCTGGGACCTGTCGTTTGCCTGCCCCTGTTGCTGTAATAAACATTGTTACTTCGACACAGTCTGTATTTGGGTCTTACCTGAAAAGTGATAGCATTTGGTGTGACAATGACCAAGCGTTGACAAGACAGCGTGAACGGATCTGGGACTAGACTAACCTATTCCTCACAAGGAGCCTGTACTCTGAAATACTCTGAAATATCCTTGCACTTATCACATATAGGTCCTGGCCAGAAGTAATACACTAAATAGGGAATAAGGTGGCATTTAGGACACAGATAAGGAGGAGGCCCTGTTAAGTAATTTAACTTTCCGTGAGAGAGAGAGAGAGAGAGAGAGAGAGAGAGAGAGAGAGAGAGAGAGAGAGAGACAGAGAGAGAGAGAGAGAGAGAGAGAGAGAGAGAGGGAAGGCTACTCAATTAGAACTCAATTAAAGCTTAAGGGCGGAGAGCAGGACTGTGTTCTTTGTCAAAGTCTTTCCAATGGATTGGATGCTTCCCAAATTGCACCCAATTCCCTATATAGTGCATTATTTTTGACCAGGGCCCATGTCAAACAGGTTGATGAAAACATTTTCATCCTTTGAAGAAATGTTGTAACTTTCCCTGTTTCGCAATACTGCTACCACTTACCCAGAAACGTCCCTTCCCATGCAAGATCAGGTTGCTCAACACCTGAGGCAGGGAGAATGAAGATTAAACTATTCTCATCACAGCATCTACTGACAATGACTTTAAGCTTAACCAACCACATTGGTTGTATCCCAAATGGCACCCTATTCTCTATATTTTGCAAAATCCTTGTCTGTCTGTGGTGTGCTTCACTCTCGGAGTGAATGTAAGTTAAAATATTTCATTGGTGTGTATTTCACTGGTCATCCCCAATTCCCCCTTTGGCCACCTTTCCTTCTAATTCTCTGCTGCCAATGACTGGAACGAATTGCAAAAATCACTGAAGCTGGAGACTCATATCTCCCTCACTAACTTTAAGCATCAGCTATCAGAGCAGCTTACAGATCATTGCACCTGTACATAGTCCATCTGTAAATAGCCCATCCAACTACCTCATCCCCATATTGTTATTTATTTTATTTATATATATATTTTCTCTCCTTTGCACCCCATTATCTCTACTTGCACATTCATCTTCTTCACATTTATCACTCGTGTTTATTTGCGAAATTGTAATTATTTCGCCACTACGGCCTATTTATTACCTTACTTCCCTAATCTTACTTCATTTGCACACACTGTATGTAGACTTTTCTATTGTGTTATTGACTGTACGTCTGTTAATTCCATGTGTAACTCTGTGTTTGTGTCACACTGCTTTGCTTTATCTTGGCCAGGTCACAGTTGTAAATGAGAACTTGTTCTCAACTGGCTTACCTGGTTAAATAAAGGTGAAATAATAATAAATAAAAAAACAGGGATAAAGGTAGAATATTCATTTTTCCACAATGCTGAATATGTCATTAGGAAGCTGTGTAAACAAAGCTGTCAGAAGGGGGCTGTGACTCTGTGGTCATATTGGTCAGCTATAAGCACAGCTCAGCAAGATGTCCAAGCTGAACTAACAACTGGGTATGCATCCCAAATTGAAAACTATTCCCTACATATTGCACTGCTTTTGAAAAGTAGTGCACTAAAAAGGGAATAGGGTGCCATTTGGGATGCAATCCAGGAGAGAAAATCTCATATGTTTCATTGAGGAGGTCCCGGTTGTTTTGATAGATTCAATGGATGATTGTTAGTGTACTGAGTGTTTCTGTTTCTAGTAGACCTTAGGATCATTTTACAGCCAGCTGGGAATATAGAGGTTGTACATGGTCAGATAGTCAAGTAAAAGTTCACCCTTAGGTGAGTTTGTTTTGATCCCAATTGTTTTGGTTCAACTAGCTGTTTTGGTCATACTTTTTTTGGTCCAGCTATCTGTTTTGGTCATGCTTTTTTGGTCCAGCTATCTGTTTTGGTCATGCTTTTTTGGTCCAGCTAGCTGTTTTGGTCAGGCTTGTTTGGTCCAGCTAGCTGTTTTGGTCATGCTTGTTTGGTCTAGCTAGCTGTTTTGGTCAGGCTTGTTTGGTCCAGCTAGTTGTTTTGTCAACTTGTTTGGTCTAGCTAGCTGTTTGGTCAGCTTGTTGGGTCCAGCTAGTTGTTTTGTCAACTTGTTTGGTCTAGCTAGCTGTTTTGGTCAGGCTTGTTTGGTCCAGCTAGTTGTTTTGTCAACTTGTTTGGTCTAGCTAGCTGTTTGGTCAGCTTGTTGGGTCCAGCTAGTTGTTTTGTCAACTTGTTTGGTCTAGCTAGTTGTTTTGTCAACTTGTTTGGTCTAACTAGTTGTTTTGTCAACTTGTTTGGTCTAGCTTGCTGTTTGGTCAGGTTTGTTTGGTCCAGCTAGCTGTTTTGGTCAGCTTGTTGGGTCCAGCTAGCTGTTTTGGTCAGCTTGTTGGGTCCAGCTAGCTGTTTTGGTCAGCTTGTTGGGTCCAGCTAGCTGTTTTGGTCAGACTGGTTTGCATGTACTGCACCTGTATGTACGCAGAGCAAGTTGCTCTGGATAAGAGTGTCTGCTCATTTTTAAAAATGTAACTGTCTAGATATTTGATAACAAGACTAAAGCTATGTATAGACTTGTTTTCATTGTGCATGTATTGTAACAGAATAAGGTGAGTTGAATTTCAGGTTTAGAAGCATCTTGTAATGATACAAACATTTCTTAACTTGAAGTGTATGTGAAATAGGGTTATAAAGAGTCTAAGAAAGATGAATGAGTAGCTATACTGGAATATATAGCTCACCAAAAAGTGCAGTCATCCTAGCTAGGGCTGGATCTTGAATTATGCAGTCAAGGAGACTGGGCCTTAATTGAGAACATACCCTGTCCTGGAAATTTAATTTTCCACAGTTCTCCACTTCTGCAAGAGTAGTTTATAAATTGGGGCTTACGGGGTACATTACAGAATATATGGCCAAAACATGCAGTTACGTAAACCCTTGACCTATATCTACACACACTGTCACTTGTCTTCCTAATACTATACAATTTAAAACCAGAAATAGATTACATTAAGGTATAAGTGAAATATAAAGTACTATAACCAGTTGACCACACAACTCTATATTGACAATCTCCTCCAATCTTGAAATTATGTTTTTCTCCAACAGTTTTGGCCTAATGGTTGCGCAACATGCCTGCACATAAATACACACACACACAACATTGCATTTTGTATTCATCAAGACACAAAATTCTCTCAAATTGGCAACCCACGCTTTATGTGTCGAAATCCATGCAAGTTTCACAAACTTCCACCAAACAACAATGCTGTAACTTTAATAGGTGGTTAGTATCAATGAGAGTTGATGAAAGACAAGACATTGGAATGGATAGGTTAGGCATGCTTCTATCCCCCAACTAATGTCTTGAGGATAGAGTTCTCTGTGTTTGAGGCGGTGTCCCAAATGGCACCCTATTGACAATATAGTGCACTATATTTGACCAGAGCCCTATGGTTAGGCTATTGCAAAAATCAGTTCTCTATATTGACAATAGAGTGCCATTTAGGACGCATCCAATGAGTGTCAACATGTTGGCCAAGATGTTTTCCATCATCCTTACAATTATCATGTAGATCTAAAAGCAACACAGACTGCTCAAAGAAATGATTTCAATGGTTATTGGACATGATAGTAAAAGGCATTCAGTGGTTATTGTACATGAGAGTGAAAGACAAAAACAAGTTGCTGTTAGTTAACCTCTGTACTAAGGTCATGTGCCAAAGATTCCATATTGATCTAAGTCAGAAGTATAACACAGTGTTTGCGCAGAGAGGCTGCTGATCATTGTGGCCTGAGGGCAGTCTAATCTTGATGTTCACAGGCGATGGCGCATGGGACAGAGACAGAGAACAAAAACGTGGCACTCCTGCTCCCTGGTTGTGTCCCATCTGGCACAATATTCCCTACAGTACATAGTGCACTACGCTATGGGCCCTGGTCAAAATGAATGCACTAGATAGGGAATAGGATGCCATTTGGGACGAATCCCGTGTCTTATCAGGACGCCTCTGAGGCGTGAACCATCATCAGTCTCACGTGGAGCATGGAGGAGGATTGTTGGCAACCACAGGAGGTTGGTGGAACCTTAATTGGGGAGGACGGGCTTGTGGTAATGGCTGGAGTGGAGTGAGTGGAATGGTATCAAATACAACAAACACATGGTTTCCATAGGTTTGAGGGCATTCCATTTGCTCCGTTCCAGATGTTATTATGAGCCGTCCTCCCCTCAGCAGCCTCCACTGTTGGCAACGCCACAACCACAGAGTGGGTGGAATAGTTATGTAACTGGCTATGGCTACAGTTCACTGAAGCTGAAGACACTCTTTGTATCCCAAATGGTACCCTATTCTCTATGTAGTGCACTACTTTTAACCTGGCTCCATAGGGTCAAAAGTAGTGCACTATATAAGGAATAGGGTGCCATTTGAGACATAACCACTGTGTAGACTAGAAAAGGTCCTCAGCCGAGGTAACCATAGCTAGTAGAGAGCATTTGAAAATTGAGGCAGGCAAAGCGGATGTCTAGGGAGACTAAAGAGAGACAGAGGCAGGGAGAGGAGGAGAGAGACAGAGGCAGGGAGAGGAGATAGGCAGGCAGAGAGAGGATGAGGAGAGAGAGAAAAGCCTGTGAGGTCAGGTCACTATGATGTCATGGGAACAAGAGAGTACGTTTTCTTAGATATAGGATTATTCTCCTTCTCAAAAGGCTACATACTGTAGTTGGCCTTTAGCCCACATTTTGCATCATCTGAGGAGACCAGACGTCATCTTTCCCATTTGACATAGGGGTGTAATCTTCTTCCTTGTCATTTCATTCATGTATATATTTAAAGAAGATGTTGGGAGTCTTATGAACATACTGTAGATTATTATCATATTCAAGAAAAATTATAATCTTTGACTTCTGCTGCAATGTAGCATATTTCTATGGAAATCTGTCAGTGTACCTTCCTCCCATGTCTTTTCACAGAGATGCTGTAATCAAAATGAAGGTACAGCCATGGTGTGAGCATGATTATGGAAGAGTAGGACTCCATAGGACATTGAACATCAGATTCTGTCTTCACTTGAAGCCAAGCAAGTCAAATTAGACAGATTTTATGTAGTTATGCAATTGGAAGGGAATTAGCCGCCAACGTAAATTCTCCCTGTAATTCTCCTTTGTTGTTACAGTGTAACAAGGAACCTGGTCTCAGATAAAGACGTGCAATACTATACGTCCTCCAAGACGTGTGATAAATTACGCCATCCAATTCATATGCTATTGTACGACTGGGTAAGACAAATTACATTATACGTCCTCTAATTCATATTATATTGTACGACCGCTATTCCATTCATAATGTAACCTACATTACATAAATATCATACTACATGGAGTTCACAGATTTACATACAGAATAATACGAATTTACCTGAAACCACATTGATCAGTCAGTCAGTGGTGGTCTGTACTGTTCTGTCTGTCTGTGTTCCTGATTTGATTAGCTCCATCAGGAACTGCCGGCGTAGGCTGTCAGTCACACCAGAGTCCTGGTACACACCTGAGCTCTGTGAGCTTATGTGTTGTTTTAGCCGGTACCTGCATCACCTGCCTGTCATCTGTTTCCGTGGGCTGTCCCAGACATGACGTTTCACTGAAAGTCTGCTGCCTATGTGCCAGCTCCTCAGGGCGAGCTGGAATTTGCCCAAGAGGGGTTTATCAGCATGTTGCCATCATGTAGAGTGTAGACCGTGGGAAAATGCTGCCACAGCAAGACTCAGCAGCAGGTTTATTAATGTGCTTGAAGCAAATACTTTCTGTACTCAAGCACAACATACGTAGTTCTTGACTTATAGCATCCCATTGTCATTCGTTCTGCCCCTTTTATTTAACTAGGCAAGTCAGTTAAGAACAAATTCTTATTTACAATGACGGCCTCCCCTGGCCAACCTGGATGACGCTGGGCCAATTGTGCGCTGCCCTATCGGACTCCTAATCAAGACCGGATGTCGAGTCCCATACGGCAGCGCACAATTGTCCCAGCGTTGTCTGGGTTTGGCTGGAGTTATGCTGTAATCAAAATGAAGGTACAGTCATGGTGTGCGCATGGTTATGTAAGAGTAGGACTTCATATGCTGTCTTCACTTGAAGACATGCCAGAATACCAGAAAACGCTGGGCCAGTTGTGCACTGCCCTATGGGACTCCCAATCACGGCTGTTTGTGATACTCAATATGCTCAATATGCCTTAACCAACCATGTTGTTCCACCTCCCACATATGCGATGACATCACCTGGTTTAACCGTCTCTAAAGACTATATCTCTCTCATCATTACTCAATGCCTAGGTTTACCTCCAATGTACTCTCTTCCTACCATATCTTTGTCTGTACATTATGCCTTGAATCTATGCTATCGTGCCCAGAAACCTGCTCCCTTTACTCTCTGTTTCGAATGTGCTTGACGGCCAGTTCTTCTAGCCTTTAGCTGTACCCTTATCCTACTTGTCCTCTGTTCCTCTGGTGATGTAGAGGTTAATCCAGGACCTGCAGTGTGTAGCTCCACTCCTACTCCCCAGGTGCTCTCATTTGTTGACTTCTGTAACCGTAAAAGCCTTGGTTTCATGCATGTTAACATTAGAAGCCTACTCCCTAAGTTTGCTTTATTCACTGCTTTAGCACATTCTGCCAACCCGGATGTCTTAGCAGTGTCTGAATCCTGGCTTAGGAAAACCACCAAAAACCAAGAAATTTCCATCCCTAACTATAACATTTTCCACCAAAAAAGAACTGCCAAAGGGGGCGGTGTTGCAATCTACTGCAGAGATAGCCTGCAGAGTTCTGTCTTACTATCCAGGTCTGTACCAAAATCATTTGAGCTTCTGCTTCTAAAAATTCCAGAAACAAGTCTCTTACCGTTGCCGCTTGTTATAGGCCACCCTCTGACCCCAGCTGTGCCCTGGATACCATATGTGAATTGATTTCCCCCATCTATCTCTGAGCTCGTGCTGCTAGGTGACCTGAACTGGGACATGCTTAACACGCCGGCCATCCTACAATTTAAGATGTATGTCCTCAATCTCACACAAATTATCAATGAACCTATCAGGTACAACCCCAAAGCCGTTAACACGGGGACCCTCATAGATATCATCCTAACTAACTTGCCCTCCAAATACACCTCTGCTGTTTTCAACCAAGATCTCAGCGATCACTGCCTCATTGCCTGCATCCGTAATGGGTCTGCGGTCAAACGACCACCACTCATCACTGTCAAACGCTCCCTAAAATACTTCAGTGAACAGGCCTTTATAATCGACCTGGCCGGGGTATCCTGGAATGACATTGACCTCATCCCGTCAGAAGAGGATTCTTGGTTATTCTTTAAAAGTGTCTTCCTCACTATCTTAAATAAGCATGCTCCGTTCAAAAAATGTAGAACTAGGAATAGAAATAGCCATTGGTTCACTCCAGACCTGTCTGCCCTTGACCAGCACCAAAACATCCTGTGGCGTTCTGCATTAGCATCGAATAGCCCCTGTGATACGCAACCTTTCAGGGAAGTTAGGAACCAATATACACAGGCAGTTAGGAAAGCTAAGGCTAGCTTTTTCAAACAGAAATTTGCATCCTGTAGTACAAACTCAAAAAAGTTCTGGGACACTGTAAAGTCCATGGAGAATAAGAGCACTTCCTCCCAGCTGCCCACTGCACTGAGGCTAGCAAACACTGTCACTACCAATAAATCCACAATAATTGAGAATTTCAATAAGCATTTTTCTACGGCTGGCCATGCTTTCCACCTGGCTACCCCTACCCCGGTCAACAGCCCTGCGCTCCTCACAGCAACTCACCCAAACCTCCCCCACTTCTCCTTCACCCAAATCCAGATAGCTGATGTTCTGAAAGAGCTGCAAAATCTGGACCCTTACAAATCAGCCGGGCTAGACAATCTGGACCCTCTCTTTTTAAAATTATCTGCCAAAATTATTGCAACCTCTATTATTTGCCTGTTCAACCTCTCTTTCGTATCGTCTGAGATTCCCATAGATTGGAAAGCTGCCGCGGTCGTCCCCCTCATCAAAAGGGGAGACACTCTAGACCCAAACTGCTACAGATCTATATCAATTCTACCCTGCCTTTCTAATGTCTTTGAAGTTAACAAACAGATTACCCACCATTTCGAATCTCACCGTACCTTCTCTGCTATGCAATCTGTTTTCAGAGCTGGTCGTGGGTGCACCTCAGCCACGCTCAAGGTCCTAAACGATATCATAACCGCTATCGATAAGAGACTGTGCAGCCGTATTCATCGACCTGGCTAAGGCTTTTGACTCTGTCAATCACAACATTCTTATTGGCAGGCTCAACAGCCTTGGTTTCCTAAATGATTGTCTCGCTTGGTTCACCAACTACTTCTCCGATAGAGTTCAGTATGTCAAATCTGAGGGCCTGTTGTCCGGACCTCTGGCAGTCTCTATGGGGGTGCCACAGGGTTAAATTCTCGGGCCGACTCTCTTCTCTGTATACATCAATGATGTCGCTCTCGCTGCTGGTGATTCTTTGATCCACCTCTATGCAGACGACACCATTTTGTATACCTCTGGCCCTTCGTTGGACACTGTGTTAGCTAACATCTAGATGAGCTTTAATACAACTCTCCTTCCGTGGCCTCCAACTGCTCTTAAATTCAAGTAAAACTAAATGCATGCTCTTCAACCGATCGCTGCCCGCACCTGCCCGCCCGTCCAGCATCACTACTCTGGATGGTTTTGACTTAGAATATGTGGACAACTACAAATACCTAGGTGTATGGTTAGACTGTAAACTCTCCTTCTAGACTCACATTAAACATCTCCAATCCAAAATCAAATCTAGAATTGGCTTCCTATTTCACAACAAAGCATCCTTCACTCATGCTGCCAAACATACTCTCGTAAAACTGACCATCATACCGATCCTCGACTTCGGCTATGTCATTTATAAAATAGCCTCCAACACTCTACTCAACAAATTGGATGCAGTCTATCTGTCACGCCCTGACCTTAGAGAGCCTTTTTATTTCTCTCTTTGGTTAGGTCAGGGTGTGATTTGGCTGTGCATTCTAGTTTTCTATTTCTTTGTTGGCCGTGTAGTTTAGGCAGTCTATTGTTGTCTCTGATTGGGAATCATACTTAGGCAGCCTTTTTCCCACTTGTGTTTGTGGGTAATTATTTATTTTCTGTGAGTGTTTGTGTGCGCCACGGTTGCGTCACGTTCAGATTCTGTTTTACCTGGGGGTTTTTTGTGAAAGGTTTCACTTCGATTAGAGATCTGGAATTACATGCACGCCCATGCCTTGGCTCATTTATGATAGGGAGTTTGAAAACAGTGAACGTGACAGGATTACCCTCCACAAAAAGACCAAGCAGCGTGCGTCAACTTGGAAGAGGAGCTGGACCGGGGAGGAGATTAGGGCAGGGGACAAGACCCTGTCATGGAAGCAGGCGGAGGCAGCGAAGGAAGATCAACGACTTTTCCGGGGGACGCAACCAAAAAGCTAGCACGAGAGGCTCCGCCAGCCACGGAGTGGTTGGCGGAGCCAGGTTTCAGACCAGAGCCAACTCCCCGCACTCGCTTTAGGGAGCGTGTGACGTTCAGGCACCATGTTATGCGGTGATACGCACTGTGTCTCCAGTGCACATTCATAGCCCGGTGCGCTCGGTTCCAGCTCCTCGCACTTGTCGTGCAAAAGCATCCAGCCAGGACGGGTTGTGCCGGCTCAGCACTCCTGGTCTCCAGTGCGCTTCCTCGGCCCAGGATATCCTGTGCCGCCTCTGCGCACTGTGTCTCCGGTGCGCCTTCACAGCCCAGTACATCCTGTGCCAGCGCCCCGCAGTTGCCGGGCTAGGGTGAGCATCCAGCCAGGACGGGTTGTGGCAGCTCTGCGCTCCAGACCTCCAGGGCGTCTCCCCATTCCGGTAAGCCCTGTGCCAGCTCTACGCACCAGGCCTCCAGTGATGATCCATGGCCCGAAACCTCCAGTGGTGATCCATGGCCCGAAGCCTCCAGTGATGATCCATGGCATGAAGCATCCAGTGATGATGCATGGCCCGGAGCCTGCAGTGATGATCGGTGGCACGAAGCCTCCAGTGACGATCCGTGGTCCGGAGTCTCCAGTTACGGTCTGCAGTCCAGAGTCTCCAGCGATGGTCTGCAGTCCAGAGTCTCCAGCGACGGTCACCAGTCCAGAGTCTCCAGCGACAGTCGGCAGTCCAGAGCCTCCAGCGACAGTCGGCAGTCCATAACCTCCAGCGACTGTCAGCAGTCCAGAGCCCACAGCGACGGTCGTTAGTCCAGAGCCCCCGGCGACGGTCAGCAGTCCAGAACCCCCGGCAACGGTTGGCAGTCCAGAGCCCCCGGCGACGGTCCGGAGTCCTTGGCAACGACCTACAGTCTGGTTCCTTCGGCGATGATCTACGGTCCGGGTCCTCCGGCAACGATCTACAGTCCAGAGCCTCCGGTGACGATCCACGGTCTGGTTCCACGCAAGCGGAGCGGGGTCTACGCTTGCGTGGAGGCGCCACCAAGGATAGATGCCCTCCCGGACCCTCCCTCATAGAGTCAGGTTTTATGGCCGGAGTCCGCACCTTTGTGGGGTGGGAGTACTGTCACGCCCTGGCCTTAGAGAGCCTTTTTATTTCTGTCTTTGGTGAGGTCAGGGTGTGATTTGGGTGGGCATTCTAGTTTTCTATTTCTTTGTTTGCCGGGTATGGTCCCAATCAGAGGCAGCTGTCTATCGTTGTCTCTGATTGGGAATCATACTTAGGCAGCCTTTTTCCCACCTGTGTTTGTGGATAATTATTTATTTTCTGTGAGTGTTTGTGTGCGCCATGGTTCCGTCACATTCTGATTCTGTTTTACCTTTTTTTTTTGTGAAATGTTTCACTTCGATTAAAGATGTGGAATTACATGCACACTGCGCCTTGGCTCATTTATGATAGGGAGTTTGAAGACAGCGAACGTGACACTATCACAGTGCCATCCGTTTTGTCACCAAAGCCCCATATATTACCCACCACTGCGACCTGTATGCTCTCGTTGGCTGGCCCTCGCTTCATACTCGTCACCAAGCCCCGCCTTATCTCAGCACCCCCTGTAGCCCTCGCTCCAGCAGGTATATCTCACTGGTCACCCCCAAAGCTAATTCTTCCTTTGACCGCCTCTCCTTCCAGTTCTCTGCTGCCAATGACTGGAACGAACTGCAAAAATCTCTGAATCTGGAGACTCTTACCTAACTCACTAGCTTTAAGCACCAGCTGTCAGAGCAGCTCACAGATTGCACCTGGTGATTGCACCTGCACATAGCTCATCTGTAAATAGCCCATCCAATCTTCCTCATCCCCATAATGTATTTATTTATTTATCTTGCTCCTTTGCACCCCAGTATCTCTACTTGCACATTCATCTTCTGCACATCCTACCATTCCAATGTTTAATTGCTATATTGTAATTCATTTGCCACCATAGCATATTTATTGCCTTACCTCTCTTATCCTACCTCATTTGCACATGCTGTATATAGATTTTTCTACTGTATTATTTTTGTAGTTGTATTTTTTGTGTTTGTTTATTCCATGTGTAACTCTGTTGTTGTATGTGTCGAACTGCTTTGCTTTATCTTGGCCAGGTCACATTTGCAAATGAGAACTTGTTCTCAACTAGCCTACCTGGTTAAATAAAGTACAGCCTGGATTCAAACCAGGGTCTGTAGTGACACCTCTATCACTGACATGCAGTGTCTTAGACCGCTGCGCCACTTGGGAGACCTTAAAATACTTGAGTGCTGTAGCTTCATTCACCTCACCTACATGTTTAGTTGAACCTTTATTTAACTAGGCAAGTCAGTTAAGAACAAATTGTTATTTACAATGACAGCCTACTAAGGGACATACATACATTCTGGAACAAATACATGCCATAGCCTACAACAATAAACTGCTACACAGAAGCTCAGCACCGGGATTAGAAACTCGAGTTTAATTTCCTGTCAAATCAAACAGCAGTTACCTAGCCATTTTCCACCTCTGCACTGCTTTCATCAACTCAACTGAAACTGAGAGGTCTGCTGTTCTTTCACTGCAGCCGCACTCCATAGTAAGAAAAAAAAGAGCCAGCCAGCCAATCAAACAGCCTTCCAGCCAGCTCTGAGCCATCTGCAGACAAGGCTTCAACGCAGAGGGGTTGGGGGTTGGGGGGTTGGTAGTAAATTAGGGGATGGTGCCAGGAAGCAGGAGGAGGAAGAAGGGGGAGGTGTAAAATGGGGGATGGGCTGTCTTTAAAATCCACCAGGAAAACAAGTTAAGGGAAGTGGAAAAATACTGGAGATCTCAGGTTGTTTTTAGCATTGAGAGAGTGGTGTCAATACTCATCAGTGAAATTATGAGCATTTCTGTCTGTAGTTATTACAAAGAGAGACAAACAGACAGTCAACATAGGCCTGATCTCTTTTGTGTCAAAAACTAGAAGAGTGACACTATTTCAGTGTGTGTGACACACATAAGCTGTGGTATATTTACACACTAAAGAAGGCTTCTGAACAGCTTCTACTCCCAAGCCATAAGACTGCTTAACAGTTATTGAAATGGATACACTGACTACTATCATTGACCACCTTTGTATTTGCACTGACTCTCTTGCACCTGCTTTATGCACACTCACTGGACTCTACCCACACACTCACACATACTATACAGACACTCCAACACAATCATACACAATCATACATAGACACACTATGTATGATTGGAGATGGTGGAGGAGGAGGAAGAGGTGGAGATGGTGGAGGAGCAGCAGCAGAAGATGTCCACATATGCTGATGTTACTCTGTTTATTATCTATCCTGATTGCCTAGTCACTTTTACCCCTACCTACATGTACAGTACATATTACCTACCTCGTACCCTGCACATTGACTGTTACCGGTCCTCCTTGTATATAGTCTCATTATTGTGTTAGTATTTCCTTTTGAGCACATTTTCCTACTTTTTAACTCTGCATTGCTGGGAAAGGGCTCGTAAATGAGCACTTCATGGTAAAATCTACACCTGTTGTATTTGGCACATGTGACGAATAAAATGTATTTTGATTTGAACTCACGGTCGTGTATGTTTAGCCCACATACCCTCTCTATGCAAATAAACCTGCCCGCCTTTATACACATTTTTACATTTACATTTTGGTCATTTAGCAGACGCTCTTATCCAGAGTAACTTACAGGAGCAATTAGGGTTAAGTGCCTTTGCTCAAGGTCACATAAACAGATTTCACTTAGTCTGCTGGGGTATTCCAACCAGTGACCTTCCGGTTACTGGCTCAAAGCTCTTAACTGCCAGGCTACCTGCCGCCCGAGTGTCCAAAACATTAGGTGAATCCAAATAAAAGCTATAATACGTTATTGATGTTATCTGTTAAATCCATTTCAATCAAAGTAGATGAAGGAGAGGAAACAGGTTAAGTAAGTATTTTTAAGCCTTGAGACAATGGAGAAAAGGATTGTGTATGTGCCATTCAGAAGCTGAATGGGTAAGATAAAAGATTTAAGTGCCTTTGAACAGTAGGTGCCAGGCGCCTAGTGAGGGGTGGCAGGGAGCCTAGTGGTTAGAGAGTTGGGCCAGTAACCGAAAGGTTGCTGGATTGAATCCCTGAGCTGACAAGGTAAAAATCTGTTGTTCTGCCCCTGAACAAGGCAGTTAACCCACTGTTCCCCGGTAGCCATCATTGTAAATAAGAGTTTGTTCTAAATTTAACTGACTTGCCGAGTTAAATAAAGGTTAAAAAATTAAGTTGAGTGTGTCAAGAACTGCGACGCTGTTGGGTTTTTAATGCTCAACAGTTTCCCGTGTGTATCAAGAATGGTTCGCCACCCAAAGGACATCCAGCCAACTTGACACAACTGTGAGAAGCATTGGAGTTAACATTGGCCAGTATCCTCATGGGACGCTTTCGACACCATGCCCTGACAAATTGAGGATGTTCTGAGGGCCAAAGGGGTGCAACTCAGTAATAGGAAGTTGTTCCTAATGTTTTGTAGACTCAGTGTATATGTAAGGCTCACAAAGATCCGACACAATGTTGCAATCCAGAAAACTCATAGGCGTTCAGTTGCAAGGGGAACAGTTACACAAATGCATGAAGCCTTTGTTCCCATTGAGGGTGAGTAAATCTGCCACCAGGGGATTTTACAGAAAAACAGGATGGAAGAAAAAAAACTGCCTGGAAAAGGGGAGGTGTAGGAGAAGTAGAGGAGGAGGAAGAGGTGTAGGAGAAGTAGAGGAGGTGTAGGAGAAGTAGAGGAGGAGGAAGAGGTGTAGGAGAAGTAGAGGAGGATGAAGAGGTGTAGGAGAAGTAGAGGAGGAGGAAGAGGTGTAGGAGAAGAGAGGAGGAGGAGGTGTAGGAGAAGTAGAGGAGGTGTAGGAGAAGTAGAGGAGGTGTAGGAGAAGTAGAGGAGGAGGAAGAGGTGTAGGAGAAGTAGAGGAGGAGGAAGAGGTGTAGGAGAAGTAGAGGAGGAGGAAGAGGTGTAGGAGAAGTAGAGGAGGAGGAAGAGGTGTAGGAGAAGTAGAGGAGGAGGAAGAGGTGTAGGAGAAGTAGAGAGGTGTAGGAGAAGTAGAGGAGGAGGTGTAGGAGAAGTAGAGGAGGAGAGGAGGTGTAGGAGAAGTAGAGGAGGAGGAAGAGGTGAAGAGGGAGAAGTAGAGGAGGAGGAAGAGGTGTAGGAGAAGTAGGAGAGGAGGAGGAAGAGGTGTAGGAGAAGTAGAGGAGGAGGAAGAGGTGTAGGAGAAGAGAAGTAGGAGAAGAGGAGGAGGAAGAGGTGTAGGAGAAGTAGAGGAGGAGGAAGAGGTGTAGAGAAGAGGAGTAGAGGAGGTGTAGGAGAAGTAGAGGAGGAGGAAGAGGTGTAGGAGAAGTAGAGGAGAAGTGTAGGAGAGAGGAGGAGGAAGAGGTGTAGGAGAAGTAGAGGAGGAGGAAGAGGTGTAGGAGAAGTAGAGGAGGAGGAAGAGGTGTAGGAGAAGTAGAGGAGGAGGAAGAGGTGTAGGAGAAGTAGAGGAGGAGGAAGAGGTGTAGGAGAAGTAGAGGAGGAGGAAGAGGTGTAGGAGAAGTAGAGGAGGTGTAGGAGAAGTAGAGGAGGAGGAAGAGGTGTAGGAGAAGTAGAGGAGGAGGAAGAGGTGTAGGAGAAGTAGAGGAGGAGGAAGAGGTGTAGGAGAAGTAGAGGAGGAGGAAGAGGTGTAGGAGAAGTAGAGGAGGAGGAAGAGGTGTAGGAGAAGTAGAGGAGGAGGAAGAGGTGTAGGAGAAGGAGGAGGAGGAGAAGGAGGAGGAGGAAGAGGTGTAGGAGAAGTAGAGGAGGAGGAAGAGGGAGGAAGAAGAGGAAGAGGTGTAGGAGAAGTAGAGGAGGAGGAAGAGGTGTAGGAGAAGTAGAGGAGGAGGAAGAGGTGTAGGAGAAGTAGAGGAGGAGGAAGAGGTGTAGGAGAAGATGGAGGAGGAAGAGGTGTGTAGGAGGAGGTGTAGGAGAAGTAGAGGAGGAGGTGTAGGAGAAGTAGAGGAGGAGGAAGAGGTGTAGGAGAAGTAGAGGAGGAGAAGAGGTGTAGGAGAAGTAGAGGAGGAGGAAGAGGTGTAGGTGGAGAAGTAGAGGAGGAGGAAGAGGTGTAGGAGAAGTAGAGGAGGAGGAAGAGGTGTAGGAGAAGTAGAGGAGGAGGAAGAGGTGTAGATGGAGGAGGAAGAGGTGTAGGAGAAGTAGAGGAGAGGGAGGTGTAGGAGAAGTAGAGGAGGAGGAAGAGGTGTAGGAGAAGTAGAGGAGGAGGAAGAGGTGTAGGAGAAGTAGAGGAGGAGGAAGAGGTGTAGGAGAAGTAGAGGAGGAGGAAGAGGTGTAGGAGAAGTAGAGGAGGAGGAAGAGGTGTGTAGGAGAGGAGGAGGAAAGGTGTAGGAGGAGGAGGAAGAGGTGTAGGAGAAGTAGAGGAGGAGGAAGAGGTGTAGGAGAAGTAGAGGAGGAGGAAGAGGTGTAGGAGAAGTAGAGGAGGAGGAAGAGGTGTAGGAGAAGTAGAGGAGGAGGAAGAGGTGTAGGAGAAGTAGAGGAGGAGGAAGAGGTGTAGGAGAAGTAGAGGAGGAGGAAGAGGTGTAGGAGAAGTAGAGGAGGAGGAAGAGGTGTAGGAGAAGTAGAGGAGGAGGAAGAGGTGTAGGAGAAGTAGAGGAGGAGGAAGAGGTGTAGATGGAGGAGGAAGAGGTGTAGGAGAAGTAGAGGAGGAGGAAGAGGTGTAGGAGAAGTAGAGGAGGAGGAAGAGGTGTAGGAGAAGTAGAGGAGGAGGAAGAGGTGTAGGAGAAGTAGAGGAGGAGGAAGAGGTGTAGGAGAAGTAGAGGAGGAGGAAGAGGTGTAGGAGAAGTAGAGGAGGAGGAAGAGGTGTAGGAGAAGTAGAGGAGGAGGAAGAGGTGTAGGAGAAGTAGAGGAGGAGGAAGAGGTGTAGGAGAAGTAGAGGAGGAGGAAGAGGTGTAGAGGAGGAGAAGGTGTAGTAGAGGAGGAGGAAGAGGTGTAGGAGAAGTAGAGGAGGAGGAAGAGGTGTAGGAGAAGTAGAGGAGGAGGAAGAGGTGTAGGAGAAGTAGAGGAGGAGGAAGAGGTGTAGGAGAAGTAGAGGAGGAGGAAGAGGTGTAGGAGAAGTAGAGGAGGAGGAAGAGGTGTAGGAGAAGTAGAGGAGGAGGAAGAGGTGTAGATGGAGGAGGAAGAGGTGTAGGAGAAGTAGAGGAGGAGGAAGAGGTGTAGGAGAAGTAGAGGAGGAGGAAGAGGTGTAGATGGAGGAGGAAGAGGTGTAGATGGAGGAGGAAGAGGTGGAGATGGTGGAGGAGGAAGAGGTGTAGGAGAAGTAGAGGAGGAGGAAGAGGTGTAGATGGAGGAGGAAGAGGTGGAGATGGAGGAGGAAGAGGTGGAGATGGAGGAGGAAGAGGTGGAGATGGAGGAGGAAGAGGTGGAGATGGAGGAGGAAGAGGTGGAGATGGTGGAGGAGGAAGAGGTGGAGATGGTGGAGGAGGAAGAGGTGGAGATGGTGGAGGAGGAAGAGGTGGAGATGGAGGAGGAAGAGGTGGAGATGGTGGAGGAGGAAGAGGTGGAGATGGTGGAGGAGGAAGAGGTGTAGGAGAAGTAGAGGAGGAGGAAGAGGTGTAGATGGAGGAGGAAGAGGTGGAGATGGTGGAGGAGGAAGAGGTGGAGATGGAGGAGGAAGAGGTGTAGATGGAGGAGGAAGAGGTGGAGATGGTGGAGGAGGAAGAGGTGGAGATGGTGGAGGAGGAAGAGATGTAGGAGAAGTAGAGGAGGAGGAAGAGGTGTAGATGGAGGAGGAAGAGGTGGAGATGGAGGAGGAAGAGGTGGAGATGGAGGAGGAAGAGGTGTAGATGGAGGAGGAAGAGGTGGAGATGGTGGAGGAGGAAGAGGTGTAGATGGAGGAGGAAGAGGTGGAGATGGAGGAGGAAGAGGTGTAGATGGAGGAGGAAGAGGTGGAGATGGTGGAGGAGGAAGAGGTGTAGGAGAAGTAGAGGAGGAGGAAGAGGTGTAGATGGAGGAGGAAGAGGTGGAGATGGTGGAGGAGGAAGAGGTGGAGATGGTGGAGGAGGAAGAGGTGGAGATGGAGGAGGAAGAGGTGTAGATGGAGGAGGAAGAGGTGGAGATGGTGGAGGAGGAAGAGGTGGAGATGGTGGAGGAGGAAGAGGTGTAGGAGAAGTAGAGGAGGAGGAAGAGGTGTAGATGGAGGAGGAAGAGGTGGAGATGGTGGAGGAGGAAGAGGTGTAGGAGAAGTAGAGGAGGAGGAAGAGGTGTAGATGGAGGAGGAAGAGGTGGAGATGGTGGAGGAGGAAGAGGTGGAGATGGAGGAGGAATAGGTTGAGATGGTGGAGGAAGAGGTGGAGATGGTGGAGGAGGAATAGGTTGAGATGGTGGAGGAGGAAGAGGTGGAGATGGAGGAGGAAGAGGTGGAGATGGTGGAGGAGGAATAGGTTGAGATGGTGGAGGAGGAAGAGGTGGAGATGGAGGAGGAAGAGGTGGAGATGGTGGAGGAGGAAGAGGTTGAGATGGTGGAGGAGGAAGAGGTGGAGATGGAGGAGGAAGAGGTGGAGATGGTGGAGGAGGAAGAGGTGGAGATGAGGAGGAGGAAGAGGTGGAGATGGTGGAGGAGGAAGAGATGGAGGAGGAAGAGGTGGAGATGGTGGAGATGGAGGAAGAGGTGGAGATGGTGGTGGAGGAGGAGGAAGAGGAGGAAGAGGTGGAGATGGAGGTAGCGGAGGATGAGGAAGAGGAAAAGATGGAGATAGTGAAGGAGGAGGAAGAGGTGGAGATGGAGGTAGCGGAGGATGAGGAAGAGGAAAAGATGGAGATAGTGAAGGAGGAGGAAGAGGTGGAGATGGTGGAGGAGCAGAAGCAGAAGCAGAAGAAGTACAACCTGCCAGTTTTCACCATCTACAGTTGAGGGAAATAGATGTTTACAACCTCCAGTGGCAGCAGCAGCCTTTTAAAGGAGCATAGGGCAGCCTGTATGGAAGACATTAGACATCCCTACTAGCATTATCACCACAGATTAGATTTACTGTAAAGAAGAAAGAGAGAGACTATTTGTTGCTTTCATCAATATTTGTTGCTTGCCCAAATATTTAAATATTGGCTTAACTGAAAACAACATATGGCCTTTCACGACCTGTTTTTAATGACCTCCTAGCGTCTTTCTTCCCAGACCTCTGAACTCTAACCTGTAACATAAGCAGTTTCCCTGAGGCTGTTAAGTCTAAACAGAGTGTGACTGTGCAAAACCCAGACCTCTCATAAAAAACACCAGCCTATAGAGACCAAATGATGAGAAACCTTTGGTGATTTAATAAACAGCTGAACCAGCATTATCATATTTGGGTTGGGATGAACCATCCGGCCGTATTCTGTACCAGTCTGGGTTGCATACAGAATATGTTTCGATACCAGTATGTTACTCATAAGTTACAAAATATAAAGTATGAAGCACTGACATCAACGTGATGTAACATGGGTGTGTAATACAGGAGGTTGGTGGCCTGTTAATTGGGGTAGACGGGCTCGTGGTAATGGCTAGAGCGGGATTCGTGGAATGGTATCATATACACTACATGACTAAAAGTATGTGGACACCTGCTTGCCTAACTTTCCAGAATCATGGGCATTCATATGGATTTGGTCCCCAGCCTCCACTCTTAAGGGAAGGCATTCCACTAGATGTTGGAACATTGCTGCAGGGACTTGCTTCTATTCAGCCACAAGAGCATTAGTGAGGTCGGGCACTGATTATGGGCGATTGGGCCTGGCTCGCATTCCAATTCATCCCAAAGGTGTTCGATGGGGTTGAGGTCAGGGGCCTGTACAGGCAAGTCAAGTACATCCACACCGATCTCGACAAACCATTTCTGTATGGACTTCACTTTGTGCACAGGGAAATGTTCATGCCGGAACAGGAAAGGGCCTTCCCCAAACTGTTGCCACAAAGTTAAGCAGTATCCCTCTAGGCGGGGTAAAGTCCTATTTATCAGGTAGAGAGCAAGAATTAGAGGCTAATGGTTCACTGTCTCAGGCAAAACCAATGACTTGTGGTGTTCAGCAGGGGCAGGTTCTTTTACTGTATATAAACGATATGAAAGATGCTTGTTATTTTCCTTTAGGTGGATGATTCTACACTTCTGGTGTCTCACAAAAGTAAAACTATGCTGGAGAGCACACTTAGCACCGATGTTGGAGATAATAAGCTATCTCTGCACTTAGGTAAAACTGAGGCAATTCTTTTTGGATCCAGACCTAACTTGAGTAGGTCCTCTGAAATCAGAGTGGAGTTGGGGGGGTGAGGGGGTGAGGTGCTGACTACTAAAACCTCTGTTAGCTACCTGGGATGCATCCTTGATGGAAGCTTGGGAGGTGTGAGCATGGCCAATAAGGTGCTAGGGAAGGTTCATGACAGGACTAAGTTTTTGGATAGAAAGTCCAAGCTGCTTGATAAGGACTCCATGAAAGTGCTAGCCAATAGCCACATTCAATGCCATTTTGACTACCCTAGAACTTCCTGGTTTGGGGGCTTATCTAAGCTTACGAAGGGAAGCTCCAGATATCCCAAAACAAGCTTAACAGGGTATAATGTGAGTCAATGTACTCACATAGGCAGGAGCTGCTTTCAGGAACTCAACTGGCTGCCTGTTGAGGCTAGGGTATCCCAGATTACAATGGGTTTGGTTTACAGGAGTATTTATGGTTCTGCGCCCAGATATCTAACTATTTACTTTCCCTGTGCTAGGGATGCACACAATCACAGCACCAGATCAGGTGTTGCTAATGTGTCCTTATACAGGTTCAGGAGTAATGCTGGGAAAGGTACTTTCTTGTATACTGGAGCCTCAGAGTGGAATGAGTTGCCTC
This sequence comes from Oncorhynchus tshawytscha, assembly GCF_018296145.1. Classification (NCBI taxonomy): domain Eukaryota; kingdom Metazoa; phylum Chordata; class Actinopteri; order Salmoniformes; family Salmonidae; genus Oncorhynchus; species Oncorhynchus tshawytscha. The sequence continues at coordinate 68,602,320 of NC_056433.1, forward strand.
TGCCCATAAAAATGAGATCCTCTCTGGGCAGCTTTAAAAATAAAGTAAACAATGGGTTGATGTCTTCTGTGCCCAAATGAATGACCCCTATGATGTAACTGCAATGTTGAGGTAGATGTTCTTCTTCTTTGCTTTTTGTTTTATTATCTTGCTGTCAACTGTGTTCGATCTTGACTAGCCATCTTGTTTCAAGAGGACCACAATGGAAATAAGTCCCAGACTTTATTGTGTGTTATCCACAATGATTTTACTCATTTGCATGTATATCTTTTTCAAGTTTTATGTGTGCTTGATTTTTTTCAAATGGTCAAATTAATAAACTAAACTAAGTTGGAAGCACAGAATCGTCTAGAATGTCTAGAATGTCATTGTATGTCATTGTATGGCCTAGCCCGAACCATGAAAAACAGCCCCAGACCATTATTCCTGGTCCACCAAACTTTACAGTTGGCACTTTGCATTGGGGCAGGTAGCATTCTCCAGGAATCCGCCAAACCGAGATTTGTCCTGTCGGACTGCCAGATGGTGAAGTGCGATTCATCACTCCAGATAATGAGTTTCCACTGCTCCAGAGTCCAATGACGGCGAGCTTTACACCACTCCAGCCGACTCTTGGCATTGCGCATGGTGATCTTAGGCTTGTGTGCGGCTGCTCGGCCTTGGAAACCCATTTCATGAAGCTCTCTACGGAACAGTTCTTATACTGACGTTGCCTCCAGAGGCAGTTTGTAACTCTGTAGTGAGTGTTACAACCGAGGACAGACAATTTTTATGCACTATGCGCTTCAGCACTCAGCAGTCCCATTCTGTGAGTTTGTGTGGCCTACCACTTCGGGGCTGAGCCATTGTTGCTCTTAGACGTTTCCACTTCAAAATAAAGCACTTACAGTTGACCGGGGCAGCTCTAGCAGAGCAGAAATGTAAAGAACTGACTTGTTGGAAAGGTGGCATCCTATATTGAAAGTCACTGACCTCTTCAGGAAGGCCATTCTACTGCCAATGTTTGTCTATGGAGATGGCATGGCTGTGTGCTCGATTTTATACGCCTCTCAGTAACAGGTGTGGCTGAAATCGACTAATCCACTCCTTTGAAGGAGTGTCCACATCATTTTGTATATATAGTGTACATTGATGCCATTCAATTAGCTCCGTCCTAGCCATTATTATGAGCCGTCCTCCCCTCAGCAGCATCCTATGGTGTGTATACATCAGTGTATTGCTACTATACATTTCCAGTTGTGTCACCCTGTAATCAAAGGGGCGGGGCTGTAACACCATTGTTAGAATGTCAAGTAACTACTGACTCTATCAAGTTAGATGTCTGCAAAGATTGTCTATTATATTGACAAGATAGTTGATTGACCACTCTAACAATGGAAATACATGTCCTCAAAGATGGAAGGTAGGCGGGAGGAATTCAGGTAGGACCATTCAATCCAATGAGTTGGCAGATACTTGTGTGAACAACAGGCCGTAGATATAGATAGAGACCTTGGCCCGGTTGCATAAAACATTAAGGTGAATTTCCCCCTTAAATTAAGTGACAAAGTTAAGGGTGCCCATAAGGCCCCTTAAGTGCTTTATTCTGTATGGAAATCAATGTAAACAGTATTTATGAAGGTGAATGTTGCTTTCTTCTGCCCTGGTTGCAAAAGGAAAACATCAAACAGCTAGCTGCATTTGAAAACCTCCCTGGTCATTGTGGTTAAGTCTGTGCTTGAAATTCCCTGCTCAACTGAGGGACCATACAGATAATTGAATGTGATAATCCTTGAGATGTTTCTACAACTTGATTAGAGTCCACCTGTGGTAAATTCAATTGATAGGACATTATTTGGAAAGGAACACACCTGTCTATACAAGGTCCCACAGTTGACAGTGCATGTCAGAGCAAAAACCAAGCCACGAGGTCAAAGGAATTGTCCGTAGAGCTCAGAGAAAGGATTGTGTCGAAGCACAGATCTGGGGAAGGGTACCAAAATATGTCTGCAGCACTAAAGGTCCCCCAAAACACAGTGGCCATCATTCTTAAATGGAAGAAGTTTGGAACCACCAAGACTCTTCCTAGATCTGACCACCTGGCCAAATTGAACAATCGGGGAAGGAGGGCCTTGGTCAGGGAGGTGACCAAGAACCCGATGGCCACCCTGACAGAGCTCCAGAGTTCCTCTGTGGAGATGGGAGAAACTTCCAGAAGGACAACCATCTCTGCATCACTCCACCAATCAGGCCTTTATGGTAGAGTGGCCAGACAAAAGCTACTCCTCAGTAAAAGGCACATGCAAGCCCGATTGGAGTTTACCAAAAGGCACCTAAAGGACTCTCAGACCATGAAACCAAGATTGAACTTTTTGGCCTGAATGTGAAGCGTCGCGTCTGTTGGAAACCAGGCACCACTCTTCACCTCGCAGCATCATGCTGTGGGGATGTTTTTCAGCAGCAGAGACTGGGAGACTAGTCAGGATCGAGGGAAAGATGAACGGAGCAAAGTACAGAGATCCTTGATGAAAACCTGCTCCAGAGCGCTCAGGACCTCAGACTTGGGCAAAGGTTCACCTTCCAACAGGACAAAGACCCGAACAAGTCTCTGAATGTCCTTGATTGGCCCAGCCAGAGCCCGGACTTAAACCCGATCAAGAAACCTGAAAATAGCTGTGCAGCGACGCTCCCCATCCAACATGACAGAGCTTGAGAGGTGTGCCAAGCTCTTAGCATCATACTGATAAGAGAATTTATATGTTTAAAATAATGACTTAAGGATTCCACCCTGAAATCATATAATTGTATGAAATGTGTTAAGAGTCATAATTCCATAATATGTGTGACTAGACCATTGAGGTACTATGTAGTAATGTGAGAGTTGAGAGAACAAAGGACAACAGGATAGAGGTTCCTACCAAGGTCCCTCTAATCTGGGGAGGAGAGGAACGGCGAGAAACTGCCAAGGCAGGTAGAAAAGTGATAAAACTGTGTGTGTGTGTGTGTGTGTGTGTGTGTGTGTGTGTGTAGGTGGGCGTGGGAGTTATAAAATGACTGTCTTTGCATTTTTGACTTCAGAACGTCCTCTGAATAAAGCTTACGAACCTTTTGCAGAATCTGAGTCTTTGCCTAATTATTAGTAAACCCATGGTCTTACAAACCTCGGGGATTAGTCAAAGCTTAAATAATTGTTTAGTTATCATCATTGGGATTAAAAATTCTCATGACCCATACCCAAGAAGACTCAAGGCTGTAATCGCTGCCAAAGGTGCTTCAACAAAGTACTGAGTAAAGGGTCTGAATACTTATGTAAATGTATTAATATATATTTGTCAAATAAATTTGCTAACATTTCATTAAAAAAAATGTCACTTCTCCAGCTGACGGGCTCCCCCATGGGTTCTGGGCGTGTGCTCCATCATTGAGCCAGCCAGCATGGATAGTTGCAGACTGGCAGCTTCTCCAGCTGACAGGCTCCCCCATGGGTTCTGGGCATGTGCTCCATCATTGAGCCAGCCAGCATGGATAGTTGCCGACTGGCAGCTTCTCCAGCTGACAGGCTCCCCCATGGGTTCTGGGCGTGTGCTCCATCATTGAGCCAACATTGAGCCAGACTGGCAGCTTCTCCAGCTGACGGGCTCCCCATGGGTTCTGGGCGTGTGCTCCATCATTGAGCCAGCCAGCATGGATAGTTGCAGACTGGCAGCTTCTCCAGCTGACGGGCTCCCCCATGGGTTCTGGGCGTGTGCTCCATCATTGAGCCAGCCAGCATGGATAGTTGCAGACTGGCAGCTTCTCCAGCTGACGGGCTCCCCCATGGGTTCTGGGCGTGTGCTCCATCATTGAGCCAGCCAGCATGGATAGTTGCAGACCGGCAGTAGTGTCTACGGTGCACTGAATAAGCTACAATAAACTGGACAGGAGCAACATCTAGGCTATACCTGGCGGCTCTGAGCTCATGGTGGCTCTGAGTCTGTGAATGCCCATAGCAATGGCTCCGCTTGGGCTGCTCTACTCAGTGAAGAGACATGAGAGAGCAATTACATGTAGCTGTTAGCTATATTTCTCCACTCTAAACTCAGACAAAACTCAAGGAACATTATTGTTTTCTGTGAAATAATCTCTTGTCTTATATTTGACGAGGTTGAAGCACCTCTGACACCATGTTATGATCTTTGTCAGACTTGACTGTACTGCAATGTTAGTGATCAATTTAGTGATACCTGAGCCCTGCCCGTACCCTAGTTATTGATTAAAAATACAGACACTACCCGGCCCTAACCTAAAGTTTATTTTCGGGGCCCGTCGGGCTCAGGTCGGGAAGTAGAGCTCTAGCTCTCGGCACTGCCTTATTTCAGTTTCCTTATAAGAGTCCCGGGCAGAGTTTTGCAAGCAGGAGCAGGCAAGTAGTTCATGATTTGGCAACATCTTTCCTTACAAGCTGTCCCACAGCTTCACCACAATAGTGTCTATCTCCATTTTACAGTAGTCAATATTGTTCTTCTTCATGAACTGATTGCTCGCAACTCATAGGAATACCAACCCAGTTGACTACTTTAAAATAGTGGAAGCCCTCAATGGCAATGTCCATGTTAAAATGGGTTATACCCATGATGAGTCTTCTATCTCTATGACAACAGGCAGAACTCCGATATAAAGTTGTTTTTTTCAAAGTTGTCAAAATGCCACGTGCTTCCATATCAGTGCATTCGTAACAACATAATCACTAGAAAACTTATATTTGATAAAATAAGCCTCACGTAGCAAAGTAGTGATTCTATGTTTTGTTGACCAAATTTGACACTCTCTCATTGACCTCTGTACAAAAATTCCTAAACTCTTGGGCTTATTTTTCATGGACAGATTTTGGGCAGAGTAAAACTTCTCACCTCGTCTCTTTCTCTGATGCCAGTATCTTTCTCTCATTCAGACGCTCCCGGAGAGGTGTGTCTTGAGAGCATCAGAGGTCTATTCTCCTTCTTCCATTGAAGTGTTGTGTGTGTGTGTGTGTGTGTGTGTGTGTGTGTGTGTGTGTGTGTGTGTGTGTGTGTGTGTGTGTGTGTGTGTGTGTGTGTGTGTGTGTGTGTGTGTGTGTGTGTGTGTGTGTGTGTGTGTGTGTGTGTGTGTGTGTGTGTGTGTGTGTGTGTGTGTGTGTGTGTGTGTGTGTGTGTGTGTGTGTGTGTGTGTGAATATGTGTGCATTACCATGTTACAGTGTTCCTTCACCTCTCTTGTGGTCATTGTCTCTTATCTCGAAGTCAGTCAGCTGCAAATGTTGTGGTCTACAGTGTTTTCAGTCAACATTGTGTGTTTGTGTGTGTGTGGTCAGTCAACAGAATTGACCCAGATCTTCTCCATGTTATCAACACAAACACAATGTCTTTACTTAATTTCACATTGGTTCATCCTCCCTCTCCCATGTAGATGTTTACAGCTGTGCAGCGGAAGAAACAACAATTCATTTTATTTCTCCTAACTAAGATAGGATCACTATTGAGGTCAATGTGAGATGCGTACAAAAACGTGGGCTACATGTGCAAATCTCAAGTTAGGACTCCAGACTTATTGAAGTAAGTAGAAAGCCTGAGTAAGAAATTTGAAAAAGATGGTGGTACCCTTCCCTTTCAGATACAGTACCTTGAAGATTTGTTGTGTTTGTATTTCAAGCGTGATGGAAACACAGCTTTCTCAGACCATTGCTGAAATGTTCACTATGGGGGTCCTGAGTAAGGTGGTCGGTGGTGGTGTCCCCTATAGCGTTATAGCTGTCCCTTGATCTCTCCCAAACCACCACGACATGTGTCTGCTGTTACAGCTGCTGTCCTTTCCCAACACTCACTATCTCAGTGTGTGTGTGTGTGTGTGTGTGTGTGTGTGTGTGTGTGTGTGTGTGTGTGTGCGCGTGTGCATGCGCGCGGCCCTGCCATGGTCATTTTCACAATAGACTGCTCTAGAAGAGATTGGGACTGGGGATTGTTCACAAACAACACCAGACCAGTCTGTTGTCAACAACATGATCGGTGGTGGATGGAGGGCTCTTTAGTTGCCCACTAAAAGTAGTGCAATAGTAGCGCACTGTATAGGAAATAGGGTACCATTCGGGACACAAGCTATGGCACAGTCATAGTGAAGCCTTTTCTCCTCCATACAAATACAAACCCAGACTAATGATGGGGCCTCTTTTGTGTTAAAACCATCTGATTTTAATTTGAACCCAGTAGATCTTGTTTACTGTACCATTAAAGGGAAAAGGGGTACTTAGTCAGTTGCACAACTGAATGCATTCAACCGAAATGTGTTGTCTGCATTTGACCCAACCCCTCTGAATCAGAGGTCCACTTCATCAGCACCCAGGGAACAGTTGTTGTTGGAGGTTAACTGCCTTGGGCAGAATGGCAGATTTTTCCACCTTGCCGGCTCAGAGATTTGAACCAGCGACCTTTCAGTCACTGGCCCAACACTCTTAACCGCTAGACTACCTACTGCCCGCTAAGTACAAAAGACACTATATTGTTGTTGTTGGTTTTGAACGTCAAATATATGGTCCATCTAACTGGAGGTCTTTGTTTAGAAGGGGGCATATAGAGGCTATACGTTAGAGGAGGGGGATGCAATGCAGGCTATATGTTAGAGGAGGGGGATGCAATGCAGGCTATATGTTAGAGCAGGGGGATACAATGCAGGCTATATGTCAGATGATGTGACGCAACGCAGGCTACATGTCAGATGATGAGGCAACGCAGGTCATAACGCCAGATGATGGGACGCAACGCATACTACATGTCAGATGATGGGACGCAACGCATACCACATGTCAGATGATGTGACGCAACGCAGGCTATATGTTAGATGAGGGGGATGCAACGCATACCACATGTCAGATGATGGGATGCAACCATATTACATGTCAGATGATGTGATGCAATGCAAGCTATATGTCAGATGAGGGGATGCAATGCAGGCTATATGTTAGATGATGGCATACCATATGTCAGAGGAAAACATTGCATAACCACATGTCAGATGAGGGTGATGCAGGCCATACATGTCAGATGAAAGAGGTCATATCACATGTCAGATGATGATGATCATACCATATGTCAGATGATGCTATACCATCTGTCAGATGATAACATAAAAACCATACGTCAGGACGAGGCATACACATGTTAGATGATGATCATATTATATGTCAGATGATGCTATAACATATGTCAGATGATGTGACTACATACCACATGTCAGATGATGTGATGCAAATGCAGGCACATGTCAGATGATGTGACGCAAATGCAGGCAATATATGTCAGATGATGTGGGGCAGGCCATATGTTAGAGGAGGGTGATGCACGATGTGTTAGATGATGGGATGCAGGCGCATATGTTAGATGAGGGGGGATGCAGGCCATATGTTAGAGGATGGGATGGTACATGTGTTAGAGGATGGGCATGCAGGCTATATGTTAGAGGAGGGGGATGCAATGCAGGTTATACATTAGAGGAGGGGGATGCATAACGATATGTTAGAGGAGGGGGATGCAAATGCAGGTTATACATAGAGGAGGGGATGCAGGTGATATGTCAGATGAGGGGTATGCAGGCAACATGTTAGAAGATACCATATGTTAGATGATGCATACCATATGTTAGATGAAGATTCATATAACATATGTTAGATGATGTGATATAATATATGACGATGAGGCACCATATGTTAGATGATGACTCATACCATATGTCAGAGGATGCTATACCGCACCACCAGATGATGTGATGCATACTACATGTCAGATGATGCTATACCATATGTCAGATGATGATGACGCTCATATGTCAGATGAAATAGTTGCAGGCATACGCTCAGATGATGATGACTATACCACATGTCAGATGATGCTATACCACAACCAGATGATGTGACTCATACCATGTCAGATGATGTGACCATACCACATGTCAGATGATGCTATACCACATGTCAGATGACTATACATACACGTCAGATGACTCATACCACATGTCAGATGATGATGACTCATACCATACGTCAGATGATGCTATACATATGTCAGATGATGTGACTATACCACATGTCAGATGATGTGACTCATACCACACGTCAGATGATGTGACTCATACCATACGTCAGATGACTCATACCACATGTCAGATGATCTATACCACAACGTCAGATGATGATGACTATACCACACGTCAGATGATGATGACTCATACCACATGTCAGATGATGATGACTCATACCACATGTCAGATGATGTGACGGCACAACATACGTCAGATGATGCTATACCATATGTCAGATGACTACATACATACGTCAGATGACCATACCACAACGTCAGATGATGATGACGGCATACACATGTCAGATGATGATGACTCATACCATGTCAGATGATGATGATACCACAACGCCAGATGATGATGAGGCATACCATGTCAGATGAGAAGAGGTCATGTTAAGGCATACGTCAGATGATGATGACGCATACCATAAGTTCAGATGATGATGACTGCATACACAACGCCAGATGATGATGACTCATACCACATGTCAGATGATGATGACTATACCACACGCCAGATGATGATGACATACCACATGTCAGATGATGATGACTCATACCATAACGTCAGATGATGATGATCATACCACAACGCCAGATGAAGATGGTTGCAGGCATATGCCAGATGATGATGACGGCACCACATGTCAGATGAAAGAGGTCAGTAGGCATATGCCAGATGATGATGACGGCATACACATGTCAGATCCATATACCACACATCAGATGAAAGGATTGCAGGCATACGCCAGATGATGATGATGCAGGCACATGTCAGATGATGGCACCACAACGCCAGATGATGATGACTTTACACATACGCCAGATGATGCTATACTATATGTCAGATGATCTATACCATATGTCAGATGATGATGACGGCATATACAACGCCAGATGATGATGACGCATACCATGTTCAGATGATGATGACTATACCATACGTGATGATGATACCACACGTCAGATGATGATGACTGCATACCACATACGTCAGATGATGCTATACACACCAGATGATGATGACGCATACCATAACGCCAGATGATGCTATACCATATGTCAGATGATATACCACATGTCAGATGATGATGATGCATACCACAACGCCAGATGATGATGATGCATACCATACGTCAGATGATGATGACGCATACCATACATGCAAGATGATGCTATACCACACGTCAGATGATGATGACATACCATACGTCAGATGATGATGATGCTATACCATATGTCAGATGATGCTATACACACGTCAGATGATGCTATACCACATGTCAGATGATGCTATACCACATGTCAGATGATGCTATACCACATGTCAGATGATGATGATGCATACCATACGTCAGATGATGCTATACCATACGTCAGATGATATACCATACGTCAGATGATGATGATGCATACACACACAGATGATGCAATACCATTACGTCAGATGATGATGATGCTATACCACATGTCAGATGATGCTATACCATACGTCAAATGATGATGATGCTATACCACATGTCAGATGATGCTATACCACACGTCAGATGATGATGATGCATATACATACGTCAGATGATGCTATACCACATGTCAGATGATGATGATGCTATACCACATGTCAGATGATGCTATACATACGTCAGATGATGCTATACCATACGTCAGATGATGATGACTCATACCATACGTCAGATGATGCTATACCATATGTCAGATGATGCCATACCACAACGCCAGATGATGATGACTGGCATACCACATGTCAGATGATGCTATACCACACGTCAGATGATGTGATGCATTACATGTCAGATGATGACTATAACACGTCAGATGATGCTATACCATAGTCAGATGATCTATACCATACGTCAGATGATGACATACCACATGTCAGATGAGGCAGACCACATGTCAGATGACTACATACCACACGTCAGATGACTATACCATACATCAGATGATGATGACGCATACCACATGTCAGATGATGATGACTACATACCACAACGTCAGATGATGATGACTCATACACACGTCAGATGATGATACGCAACATACGTCAGATGATGATGACTCATACCACGCCAGATGATGATGACCATACCAACGCCAGATGATGATGACTATCATACACATGTCAGATGATGATGACTGCATACACATGTCAGATGATGATGACTGAACATACCACAACGCCAGATGATGATGACGCATTTACATACGTCAGATGATGATGACGATACCACATACGCCAGATGATGATGAAAACAGATGAATGATGATGCTAAGGATATGTCAGATGATGATGATGCTGCACATGTCAGATGAAAGGAAGAGGTAGGGCATACGATAGATGATGATGAGGCATATGATACATGATCAGATGATGCTATACCACACATCAGATGATGAAGATTGCAGGACAACGCCAGATGATGATGACTCATACCATAGGTCAGATGATGATACCACAACGCCAGATGATGATGACGACATACCACAACGCCAGATGATGCTGATACCACATGTCAGATGATGATGATGCATACCACGACGCCAGATGATGCTATACCACAACGCCAGATGATGATGACTCATACCACAACGCCAGATGATGATGACTCATATGTGATGATGATGCTATACCACACGCCAGATGATGATGACGCATACCATGTGATGATGATGCTATACCACACGCCAGATGATGATGATGCATACCACATGTCAGATGATGATGATGCTATACCACACGTCAGATGATGCTATACCACGACATGTCAGATGATGCTATACCACATGTCAGATGATGCTATACCCACGTCAGATGATATACTACATGTCAGATGATGATGATGCTATACCATACGTCAGATGATGATATACCACATGTCAGATGATATACCATACGTCAGATGATGATGATGCTATACCACATGTCAGATGATGCTATACCACACGTCAGATGATGATGATGCTATACCATGTCAGATGATGCTATACCATACGTCAGATGATGATACCACACGTCAGATGATGATGATGCTATACCATGATGTCAGATGATGCCATATACATGTCAGATGATGATGATGCTATACCATACGTCAGATGATGCTATACCACACGTCAGATGATATACCATATGTCAGATGATGATGACGGTAACACAACGCCAGATGATGATGACATATTATTATGATCAGATGATGAGGTAATATATGTCAGATGATGCAGGCATGTCAGAGATGATGACCATAAAGGCCACATGTCAGATGATGCTGATACCACAACGGGAGATGATGCTCCATATGTTAGATGATGATGCATATAACATATGTCAGATGATGCTACCATATGTCAGATGATGATACCATATTAGAGATGATGTGGATGATGATTGATATGTTAGAGGATGATGCACTATATGTCAGATGATGATGCATACATGTTACATGTCAGATGATGATATTTATACCATACATGTCAGATGATGCTATACCATAAGATCAGATGATAACACAAGCTAGATGATGATGAGGCTATACCATACGTCAGATGATGATGACTCATACACACAGATGAGATGATGCATACCACACGATCAGATGATGTGACTCATACCACATGTCAGATGATGTGACGGCATACCATACACGTCAGATGATGCCATACCACATGTCAGATGATGATACATCACACGTCAGATGACCGCCCATACGTCAGATGATGTGATGGCATACCATGTCAGATGATGCTATACCACATGATCAGATGATGCTCATACCACACGTCAGATGACGATGAGGCTATACCACAGTCAGATGATGATGCGATACCACATCAGATGATGATGACTCATACCCACGTCAGATGAAATGATTCACAAGGCACATGTCAGATGATGATGACTATGGCACGCCAGATGATGATGACTATACCACATGTCAGATGATGATGACTATACCACATGTCAGATGATGATGACTGATACCACATGTCAGATGATGATGACTATAACACAACGCCAGATGATGATGACAGGCATACATACGTCAGATGATGATGACTCATACCACACGCCAGATGATGATGACGCATACCACACGTCAGATGAAGATATGCAGGCATACGTCAGATGATGATGACAGGCATACCACATGTCAGATGATATACCACACATCAGATGAAGATACATGCAGGCATAACGCCAGATGATGATGATGAGGCTATACCACATGTAGAGATGATGCTATACCACAACGCCAGATGATGATGACATACCACAACGCCAGATGATGATGATCATACCACAACGCCAGATGATGCTATACCACATGTCAGATGATGATGACAGGCATACATACGTCAGATGATGCATACCACACGCCAGATGATGATGATGCATACCACACGTCAGATGATGATGATGCTATACCATACGTCAGATGATGATGACTGACACCACACGTCAGATGATGATGACGATACCATACGTCAGATGATGATATACCATACGTCAGATGATGATGATGCTATACCATACGTCAGATGATGCTATACCATACGTCAGATGATGCTATACCACATGTCAGATGATGATGATGCTATACCATACGTCAGATGATGCTATACCATACGTCAGATGATGATGATGCTATACCACATGTCAGATGATGCTATACCATATGTCAGATGATGATGATGCTATACCATATGTCAGATGATGATATACATACGTCAGATGAACATACCACACGTCAGATGATGATGATGCTATACACATGTCAGATGATGCTATACCACATGTCAGATGATGATGATGCTATACCATACGTCAGATGATGCTATACCATACGTCAGATGATGCTATACCACACGTCAGATGATGATGACTCATACCACAACGCCAGATGATGATGATGGCACATACATGATCAGATGATGCTATACCATACGTCAGATGATGATGATGCATACCATACGTCAGATGATGATGACTATACCATACGTCAGATGATGATGACGGCATACCATACGTCAGATGATGATGATATACCACAACGTCAGATGATGATGACTATACCACACGTCAGATGATGATGACTATACCATACGTCAGATGATGATGACTCATACCACAACGTCAGATGATGATGACAGGCATACCACACGTCAGATGATGATGACTCATACCACAACGCCAGATGATGATGACTCATACCACATGTCAGATGATGATGACTCATACCACAACGCCAGATGATGATGAGGCATACCATACGTCAGATGATGATGATACCACACGTCAGATGATGATGACGGCATACCACAACGCCAGATGATGATGACTCATACCACAACGTCAGATGATGATGCATACCACATGTCAGATGATGATGACTATACCACACGCCAGATGATGATGACTACCATACCACAGATGATGATGCTAAGATACCACATGTCAGATGATGATGACTCATACCACAACGCCAGATGATGATGACGCATACCATACATGTCAGATGATGATATACCATACGTCAGATGATGCCATACACATGTCAGATGATGCCATACCACACGTCAGATGATGTGATGGCATACCATGTCAGATGATGATGACATACCACAACGCCAGATGATGATGACGCATACCACATGTCAGATGATGATGACTCCATACCACAACGCCAGATGATGATGAAGATGATACCATGATGACGTCAGATGATGATGACGCATACCACATGTCAGATGATGATGATGATACCACAACGCCAGATGATGATGATGCACCATATGTCAGATGATGCTATACACAACGTCAGATGATGATGCAGGCGATACGTCAGATGATGGGCATAACATATGTTAGATGATGCATGACATACATCAGATGATGTGATGCAGGTGATATGTTCAGATGAGGGCATGCATACCATATGTCATGAAGAAGATATACCATATGTCAGATGAAAGATATCATAACATACATCAGATGATGATGATGCATACCACATGTCAGATGATGCTACACCATTTGTCAGATGATGATGCATGTCACCATATGTCAGATGATGCATACCACAACGTCAGATGATGACTCATACCACATGTCAGATGGAAGATGATATACCATATGTCAGATGATGCTATACCACATGTCAGATATTTACCACAACGATCAGATGATGTGACGCATGATATGTCAGATGATGATGCATGCATACCATATGTCAGAAGATGCTGACCACATGTCAGATGATGATGACGCGCCCATACGTCAGATGATGATGACGCATACCATACGTCAGATGATGCTATACCACACGTCAGATGATGACTCATACCACATGTCAGATGATGACGCATACCAATGTCAGATGATGCTATACCACATGTCAGATGATCATACCACAACAGATGATGTGATGCATATACATGTCAGATGATCTATACCACATGTCAGATGAGGGGGACGCATACCACATATGTCAGATGATGCTATACCACATGTCAGATGATGATGACTCATACCACATATGTCAGATGATGATGATGCATACCACATGTCAGATGATGATATTGCAGGCATATGTTCAGATGATGATGACTATACACGCGCCAGATGATGATGATGCATACCACACGCCAGATGATGATGATCATACCACAACGCCAGATGATGATGACTCATACCATTTATGTCAGATGATGATGATGCATACACATGTCAGATGATGATGATGCATACCACAACGCCAGATGATGATGACTATACCACAACGCCAGATGATGATGATATACCACATGTCAGATGATGATGACTATACCACAACGCCAGATGATGATGATACCACAACGCCAGATGAAGATGATCATATAATACGTCAGATGATGATGACTATACCTACATGTCAGATGAAGATATCAGGCATACGTCAGATGATGATGATATACAACATGTCAGATGATGCTATACCACACATCAGATGAAAGATAAACAGGCACAACGCCAGATGATGATGACTCATACCACATGTCAGATGATGCTATACCACAACGTCAGATGATGATGACTTGGCATACCACAACCAGATGATGCTATACCATACGTCAGATGATGATGACGCACATACAACGCCAGATGATGATGACGCATACCACACGTCAGATGATGATGACTCATACACATATGATGATGATATACCACAACGCCAGATGATGATGACTCATACCACACGTCAGATGATGATGATGCTATACCATACGTCAGATGATGATACATACGTCAGATGATGCTATACCATACGTCAGATGATGCTATACCACATGTCAGATGATGCTATACCACATGTCAGATGATGATGACAATGCTATACCACATGTCAGATGATGCTATACACAGATCAGATGATGCCATACCATGTCAGATGATGATGATGATACCATATGTCAGATGATGCTATACCATACGTCAGATGATGATGATGCCATACCACACGTCAGATGATGCTATACCACATGTCAGATGATGATGATGCTATACCACATGTCAGATGATGCTATACCACACGTCAGATGAATACCATACGTCAGATGATGATGATGCCATACCACATGTCAGATGATGCTATACATACGTCAGATGATGATGATGCTATACCATACGTCAGATGATGCCATACCATATGTCAGATGATGCTATACACATGTCAGATGATGATGACTATACCACACGTCAGATGATGATGACTCATACCACATGTCAGATGATGCTATACCACATGTCAGATGATGCTATACCACATGTCAGATGATGCTATACCACACGCCAGATGATGATGATCATACCATATGTCAGATGATGCCATACCACAACGTCAGATGATGTGACTGCGCGATACGTCAGATGAGGGCTACGCATACCATATGTCAGATGATGCTAGGCTTATACACTGATGATGTGACTCATGCATGATACGTCAGATGAGGCATGCATACATATGTCAGAAGATGCTGGGTACTACATGTCAGATGAAGAGGTCATTGCAGGCCACATGTCAGATGATGCTATACCATCTGTTAGATGATGGCCTATAAAAATACCACATGTCAGATGATGCATACCACATAACGTTAGGGATGATGATGCATTACCATATGTTAGAGGAAGACATCAGGCTATATGTTAGATGATGCCATACCATGTTAGATAATTTTACCATATGTCAGATGATGTGACGCAGGTGATACGTCAGATGATGGGCATGCATACCATATGCTCAGAAGATGGCTACCACATGTCAGATGATGATGATGCCTCACATGTCAGATGATGATGCAGGTGATATGTTACGTCAGATGATGCAGGCTATATGTTAGTCAGATGATGCTATACCACAGGGGATGATGATGCAGGCACATATCAGATGATGCAGGTCATACATTAGATGAGGGGGATGCAGGCGACGTCAGATGATGGGCATGCAGGCTATATGTCAGAAGAGGCAACATACGTCAGATGATGCTATAACACATGTTCAGATGATGATGATGATTACCACATGTCAGATGATGATGCCATACCATACGTCAGATGATGCTATACCATATGTCAGATGATGATGATGCTATACCATACATGTCAGATGATGCTATACCATACGTCAGATGATGCTACCACATGTCAGATGATGATGATGCTATACCACATGTCAGATGATGCTATACCATACGTCAGATGATGCTATACCACACGTCAGATGATGATGACTATACCATACGTCAGATGATGCTATACCACAACGCCAGATGATGATGACGGCATACCATACGTCAGATGATGATGACTCATACCACATGTCAGATGATGCATACCACACACCAGATGATGCTATACCACAACGCCAGATGATGATGACGCATACACATATGTCAGATGATGATGACTCATATATGTCAGATGATGCTATACCACACGCCAGATGATGCTATACCACACGTCAGATGATGCTATACCATACGTCAGATGATGATGATGCTATACACACGTCAGATGACTCTATACCATACGTCAGATGATGCTATACCATATGTCAGATGATGCTATACCACATGTCAGATGATGCTATACCATACATCAGATGATGCTATACCATACGTCAGATGATGCATACCATACGTCAGATGATGCTATACCATACGTCAGATGATGATGACTATACCATACGTCAGATGATGCTATACACATGTCAGATGATGATGACGCATACCACATGTCAGATGATGATGATCATACCATATGTCAGATGATGCTATACCATATGTCAGATGATGATGAGGATACTATATGTCAGATGATGCATACCTACACGTTAGGGATGAGGATGCAGGCTATATGTTAGAGGAAGAGGTTGCAGGCTATATGTTAGAGGAGGAGGATGCCAAAAAAATAAAACATTCACCTTTATTCAACCAGGTAGGCTAGTTGAGAACAATTTCTCATTTACAACTGCGACCCGGCCAAGATAAAGCAAAGCAGTGCGACTTAAACAACATCACAGAGTTACAAATGGAATAAACAAATCATACAGTCAATAACACAATAGAAAAAAAAATCTATATACAGTGTGTATGAATGGCATGAGGAGGTTAGGCAATAAATAGGCCATAGTAGCGAAGTAATTACAATTTAGCAGATTAACACTGGAGTGATAGATGAGCAGATGATGATGTGCAAGTAGAGATACACTGGTGTGCAAAAGAGCAGAAAAGTAAATAAAAACAATATGGGGATGAGGTAGGTAGATTTGGTGGGCTATTTACCGATGGACTATGTACAGCTGCTGCGATCGGTTAGCTGCTCAGATAGCTGATGTTTAAAGTTAGTGAGGTAAATAAAAGTCTCAATTCATTCCAGTCACTGGCAACAGAGAACTGGAAGGAAAGGCAGCCAAAGAAGGTGTTGGCTTTGGGGATGATCAGTGAGATATACCTGCTGGAGCTCGTGCTACGGGTGGGTGTTGTTAACGTTACCAGTGAGCTGAGATAAGGCAGAGCTTTACCTAGCAAAGACTTATAGATGACCTGGAGCCAGTGGGTCTGGCGACGAATATGTAGCGAGGGCCAGCCGACTAGAGCTCACAGGTCGCAGTGGTGGGTGGTATAAGGGGCTTTGGTAACAAAACCGATGACAATGTGATAGACTGCATCCTGTTTGATGAGTAGAGTATTGGAAGACATTTTGTAGATGACCGGGATCGGTAGGATAGTCAGTTTTACTAGGGTAAGTTTGGCGGCGTGAGTGAAGGAGGCTTTGTTGCGAAATAGAAAGCAGATTCTGGATTTGATTTTGGACTGGAGATGTTTAATATGAGTTTACAGTCTAGCCAGGCTAATGGTAGAGGAGAAGGATGCAGGCTATACGTTAACGGAGGGGGATGCAGGCTATTTGTTAGAGGAGGGGGATGCAGGCTATATGGTAGAGGAGGAGGAGGCAGGCTATATGTTACAGGAGGGGGATGCAGGCTATATGTTAGAGGAGGAGGAGGCAGGCTATATGTTACAGGAGGGAGGATGCAGGCTATGCGTTAGAGGAGGAGGATGCACACTATACATTAGAGGAGGGGGATGTGGGCTATATGTCAGAGGAGTTATGGTTTATTTTAGAGGACGAGGATGCGGGCCATGTGTTAAAGGAGGCAGGCTAAATGTTAGAGGAGGTTGATGCAGGCTATACGTTAGAGGAGGAGGATGCAGGCAGTGTGTTAGAGGGGGATCTAAGCTATATATTAGAGGAGGAGCACACATGCTATACATTAGATCAGGAGGATGCAGGTTATGTGTTAGAGGAGGTTGATGCAGGCTATACATTAGAGGAGGAGCATGCAGGCTATACATTCGATCTGGAGGATGCAGACTATATGTTTAGAGGAGGAGGGTGCAGGTTATGTGTTCGAGGAGGGGGATGCAGGCTATATGTTAGAGGAGGAGGATGCAGGCAGTGTGTTAGAGGTTGATGCAGGCTATACATTAGAGGAGGAGCATGCAGGCTATACATTCGATCAGGAGGATGCAGGCTATATGTTTAGAGGAGGAGAATGGAGGCTATACATTAGAGGAGGAGAATGCAGGCAGTGTGTTAGAGGAGGAGGATGCAGGTTATATGTTAGAGGAGGAGGATGCAGGCTATACATTAGAGGAGGAGAATGGAGGCTATACATTAGAGGAGGAGAATGCAGGCAGTGTGTTAGAGGAGGAGGATGCAGGTTATATGTTAGAGGAGGAGGATGCAGGCTATATGTTAGAGGAGTAGGATGCAGGCAGTGTGTTAGAGGAGGAGGATGCAGGCTATACATTAGAGGAGGAGGATGCAGGCTATACATTAGAGGAGGAGGATGCAGGCAGTGTGTTAGAGGAGGAGGATGCAGGCTATACATTAGAGGAGGAGGATACAGGCTATATGTTAGAGGAGGAGGATGCAGGCAGTGTGTTAGAGGAGGAGGATGCAGGCTATACATTAGAGGAGGAGGATACAGGCTATATGTTAGAGGAGGAGGATGCAGGCAGTGTGTTAGAGGAGGAGGATGCAGGCTATACATTCGATCAGGAGGATGCAGGCTATATGTTTAGAGGAGGAGGATGCAGGTTATGTGTTCGAGGAGGGGGATGGAGGCTATATGTTAGAGGAGGAGGATGCAGGCTATATGTTAGACAAAAGGCATATTGTCTGGGCTCAGAAGGTGGGTGCCATGGCAACCAAGCTGCAGCGTCTCTTTACCTTTACATTGCTATTATGTTTACTCTCCTGATTTGTTCTTAACCCCTCTATAATTTGTTACATTTTTTTATGTGGCTTGGCTTTCAGCATCATTCTCTATCCCCTATATGTCCCTCTCCCCCTCTCCTCCTCCCATCTCTCTCATGCACAAACACACATGCGTGCATGCTCTGCAACATCACCTGCAGCTCAGTGTGTGTCTGATGGACTGGGTGGATGGGATGGCCTCCATGCTTCTAAACAGGAGTAGACATTTTAATTGCATTTCCTCCAGAGCAGCTCTTATAGAGCATGCAGTAAGGAGAGTCATGTGGTGTGCACATGACTGCCCCAGACCCAGACCATGCCTCTGTCCATTACTAATCTGCTTGAGGAAGGCAGAAGAAGACAAAGGACTGAGCATCGGCCTTCACTTGCCCAATTTGCCCCTATCCCTTCCCCTTGGCCCTAACCATTCAATGATTGTAGGTGAAGGGGTAGGAAGCAATTTGGCACTGGCTGATTCAGTCATGATGTTGTGTGTTAGGACTGGCTATGGTTAGGAAACAAACTACCACTCACTACTACATATAAATAAGGGCTCTCAACTTGTACTGTACTGACTCAGATGACTGATTAAATGGATACTAAGATGATAGTTGGAGATGTATTGTTAGATTTCAGTGCAGCCTTTGATGTTATTGATCATCCTTTGTTATTGACGTGTTATGCCTTTACACCACATGAATCACATGGTTGGAGAGTTACTTATCCAATAGAACTCAGAAGTTTCTCTAACATCAGATATATACAGTGCAGTATCACTCAGGGCAGTTGCCTTACTCTTCTCTATTTTTTTTTACAAATGATTTGCCACTTGTCTTACAATAAGTTACAATGACTATGTATGCTTAATATTACACAAACTACACATTAGCACCTACAGCCAGTGAGCTTACTGAGACTCTAAGCAAGGAGTTACAGTCAGTGTCAGAATGGTCTTAAATGCATCTAAAACAAAAAGCATTGTATTTGGTTCAAAGCATTCTCTTAGGCCTAAACCTCAACTGGAGTTGTACATAAAGGGTGTGACTATTGAACAAGTTGAAGAAACTGAACTCCTAGGAGTAACACTGGATGGTAAGTTATCATGGTCAAGTCATATTGACAAAGTTGTTGTGAAGATGGGGAGAGGTACAGTACATTCGGAAAGTATTCAGAACCTTTAACTTTTTCCACATTTTGTTACGTTACAGCCCTATTCTACAATGGATTACATTGCATTTTTCCTCATCAATCTACACACAATACCACATAAAGACAAAAGTGAAAACAGTTTTTTTTTAAATGTTTGCGAATGTTTTCAAAATAAAAAACAGAAATACCTTATTTACATAAGTGTTCAGACCCTTTGCTATGAGACTCGAAATTGAGCTCAAGTGCATTCTGTTTCCATTGATCATCCTTGAGATGTTTCTACAACTTGATTGGAGTCCACCTGTGGTAAATTCAATTTATTGGACATATGGCTGTGGCGGTCACGAAATTTCGTCAGCCGGTGATTGTCAAGCAAATAACTGTCTGTCTCACGGTAATTGACCGTTAATTAAAATAAACACATTTAGCATCTCCTGGCTTCCACACACAGCCTTCAAGCCACTGATGCAGACCTTTGGAACATCTACATTTTAAAAAGTTTTTAAAATTTGAGGGAGAGCTCACATGTAGCTATTCTGTGTTGAGCAGTTAACAAAGAAATAGGTGTTCCTTTATGCCTAATTTAGAGTTATTAATGTAACTTTACATTAAACCTATGTTTCGCATGTTTAGATTTTTAATAAGTTGTAAGGCTGCATGATGCGACTCCAACGATGATTTAAAAAAAGTTGCTTGAAAGGCAGGATCTCTGCTTGTTTTTTTGCGCAGGCTGTACACACTATATCAGTCACTCATTCACAATTTGACCAGCACTTGATAATGCGTAAAATTTCACGGTGGTATCCCCTTTGTGTGGCCGTAATGCACCCTAAAAAAATCCATGCCTTCTGCAGCTAGTGGCCATTGTGGCTTCTCCCTGAGTGCAGGGCACTCCATCACACGAGCGGGTCAATCTCACAGGCCACAAGTGAAGACAGACACATCGGGGATGCAACTGCGCACATCCTTATCCAAATCCGCGGTGCATGTTGATATTGGAAGAACTGTCCACATTTACTTTTCGTCAGCCAACAATATGAGTAGGCCTAACAAACAGCAAAAGCACTATCCTATGTCAATCTACTGTCCCCCATAGTACAAAGGTTGTCTTATTCTATTTGTGTGAGAAATAAATATTCCAATATTCAAAAAACCTTTTTTACGCAATGTGGCCGATGCAACAGATAAGAACGTTTTGCTTAAAATGTTGATAAACTATTAAGCTCTTTCGACACATTATAAGCTCATCAATGCACATATGGTGGCAGGCTATAAGGATGAATGTTCCATTAGTGGAAAACACCATGATCAAAAGTGACTGGAAATGCAATTATGCATGTAATGCTTTTATTAGAAAGGTGAATTTTTATGGTGAAAACGATCTTCCAGAAACTTAAAACTCACGTGCTGCTTATTTATACCAGTTAGGCGACGCTCCCCATCCAACCTAAAAGAGCTTCAGAGGATCTGCAGAGAAGAATGCGAGCAACTCCCCAAATACAGGTGTACCAAGCTTGTAGCGTCATACCAAAGAAGACTCAAGGCTGTAGTCGCTGCCAAAGGCGCTTCAACAAAGTACTGAGTAAAGGGTCTGAATACTCATGTAAATGTAATATATATATTTTTTTATTGTGTAGATTTATGAGGGAAAAATGATTTCATCCATTTTAGAATAAGGCTGTAACGTATCAAAATGTGGAAAAAGTCAAGGGGTCTGAATACTTTCCGAATGCACTGTATGGCTGTTATACGTAGATGTTCTGCGTTTTTGACACAAAGATCAACTGTACCAGTTGTTCAGGCTTTGATCTTGATTACTGTCTGGTAATATGATCACGTACAGCAAAGAAAGACCTAGCAAAGCTGCAGCAAAGAAAGACCTAGCAAAGCTGCAGCAAAGAAAGACCTAGCAAAGCTGCAGCAAAGAAAGACCTAGCAAAGCTGCAGCAAAGAAAGACCTAGCAAAGCTGCAGCTGGCTCAAAACAAAGCAGCACACATTGCCCTTAACTGCACACACAGAACTAACATCAACAACATGCATGATAGTCTTTCATGGTTGAGGGGAAATTGACTACTTCTCTTCTAGTCTTCTTAAGAAACATTTGTCTGTTGAAAATGCCCAACCACTTGTAAAATCTATTTTTCATGTACTTCAAACAGACATACCCCACCATGGGTTTACATTTGAGTCATTTAGCAGACTCTCTTATCCAAAGCGAATTACAGGAACAATTAGGGTTAAGTACCTTTTTCAAGGTGAAGAGCCGACTCCAGTATGCTGGCCTTCTAGGCAGAGTTGCAAAGAAGAAGCCATATCTCTGTCCAGTGTCTGTGTTATTTTGTCCATCTTAATCTTTTCTTTTTATTGGCCAGTCTGAGATATAGCTTTTTCTTTGCAACTCTGCCTAGAAGGCCAGCATACTGGAGTCGCCTCTTCACTGTTGACGTTGAGACTGTTTTTTTTGCGGGTACTATTTAATAAAGCTGCCAGTTGAGGACTTGTGAGGTGTCTGTTTCTCAAACTAGACACTCTAATGTACTTGTCCTATTGCTCAGTTGTGCCCCGGGGCCTCCCATTCCTCTTTCTATTCTGGTTAGAGACAGTTTGCGCTGTTCTGTGAATGGAGTAGTACACAAAGTTGTACGAGATCTTCAGTTTCTTGGCAATTTCACGCATGGAATAGCCTTCATTTCTCAGAACAATAGTAGACTGACGAGTTTCGGAAGAAAGGTATTTGTTTCTGGCCATTTTGAGCCTGTAATCAAACTCACAAATGTTGATGCTCCAATTGATGCTCCAGTTTTATTGCTTCTTTTATCAGCACAAATGTTTTCAGTTGTGCTAACATAATTGCAAAAGGGTTTTCTAATGATCAATTAGCCTTATAAAATTATAAACTTGGATTAGCTACACAACATGCCATTGGAACACAGCAGTGATGGTTGCTGATAATGGGCCTCTGTACACCTGTGTAGATATTCCATAAAAAATACAATATTCATTTACAACATTAACAATGTCTACATTGTACTTACGCTAAATTGTATGTTATTTTAATGGACAAAAATGTGCTTTTCTTTCAAAAACAAGGACATTTCTAAATGACCCCAAACTTTTGAACGGTAGTGCATGTTGATAACTTCATGATGATGTCATCATCCCAGCTGTAGTGGACAAAACCAAAGGAGGGGGAGAGCGTGAGAGTTGTTGACCTGTTCAAACAAACAAGTTGGGAAGAACATGGAAGAAACAACAATGATAAAAAGATCCCTTTCAGTAAGAAACAGTCCCACAAGTCCTGATGTGCCACTCCTCTGCTGGAGACAGAACAAAGGAGTACACAGCTGTAAACTGCTGCAGCTCAGGTCAGTAAGAGAATACACACTTCCAAAAACTTGACTTTTTCATGAACAAAACTGGCAAAGAAGAGCAAGCTGTCTCCTAATGACACCACATTCCCTACATGGGCCTCGTTAATAGAGGCAGTCCAATTCTGGTCTTATCCCCAATTATTCTCAAAATATCAATAAGTGGAAAGATATCAGAATTGGGTTGCCAGTGTAAACCTAGCCATAGTGTACTACTTTTGACCAGGGCTCTGGTTAAAAGTAGTGCACTATGGCTGCACTATGAATGGTATAGGGTTCCATTTAGGAATGGCCCTCTGTAACAATTTCCATGGTTCACTACAGGTTGATAGGAAAACATCTGATGTTATGATCTCAGAATATAGAGGTTAACATTTTCACTGTCCCATAGCCTATTTACAGTAGTGGAATGTTTGACTTCATAACAGCTGCATAAAGACGTATTGTCTCTGTCATGTGCTATACCAGACCTGAGGGCAGGAGGGGGGTAAATATCAATACACTATTTTATATCAAATCCTACTAATTTCACACGTGACCCCTACATAACCCCACTCTTTCTGTTTGTGTGAGTGAAGATTGAAAGTAACTGTTTTCACCCCTACCATGTCTTTAGTGATGTCATATTTCTGTATACCAATATCTACAGGGCTTCCCGAGATATTGGCACAGCGGTCTAAAGCACTGCATCTCAGTGCAAGAGGCGTCACTACAGTGCTTGGTTCGATTCCAGGCTGTATCACATCCGTGATTGGGAGTCCCATAGGGCAGTGCACAATTATCCCAGCGTCGTCCGGGTTTAGCCAGGGGAGGCCGTCATTGTAAATAAGAATTTGTTCTTAACTGACTTGCCTAGTTAAATAAAGGTTACATTAAAAAAAGTGTATCCACTGATTTGGTTTTGCTCCAGTTACAGTGGTGACTATTAGGAGAAAACGTGTGACAGTAATAAGACAACAGATGTTATAGATAGGGAGCATGAGGCTGTAGTTTAGTTTATTAGGATCCCCACTAGCTACTGCACATGCAGCAGCTGCTCTTCCTGGGGTCCACATGAAACATACACATACATGACAAAGTACAGAACAGCTATACACTATACACAGAACATGAGCTATTACATTAAATTTAAAACATTAAAAATAAAGTAAGAGTTATATATAGGAAAGACACCAAGAGACAAAAATACTATTTACACACTATTCATATTCTTATATAGTTTAGTTAAATTAGAGAGGCGATGTGGTACGATATGTTTTTTTTGTATCTGTTTTTTAAAGCTAAACTTTCTTTTTGCCTGAGTAACCTCTGGTGGCAGAGCATTCCATGACGGCTCTACACATAACTGTGCGATGTATTACATCTGTTTTTGGTTTGGCACAGTGAACACTTGAACCTGGCAAAAAAATCTTTAAATTGGAATAAAGTGACAGGCAGTTTGAAAGATGTTTCCCCCGTGGCTAGTTTCCAGGGTTCCTTGCCTTGCAGCCTTTTGGGTGGTACAGGAACAGGCACACCTCCTTCCTTTACTTTGGGCCTGCAGTATGCAGAAGTAAGTTAAAGGTACCAAAACAGACCTGCTTCACTCACCTGCCAAGTGCCTCATAATCTCACCGTCAGAACAGAACGTGACTCAGACACACATGGTAGTTCAAATACTGGTACATCTCTGGTGTCAATTATACAAAACCATGTCAGTCAAGATTGTTGAGTTTGAGCAGGAGCAGTGTTTCCTTTTTCTTCCACCTGTGATGTGGGTAACACACCTGTGATGTGGGTAACACACCTGTGATGTGGGTAACACACCTGTGATGTGGGTAACACACCTGTGATGTGGGTAACACACCTGTGATGTGGGTAACACACCTGCCCCTCTATACTAATTTCCTATTGGTGCTGTAATTGCCTATATTTGTACCAGGGTTCAAAATAGTCTCATGGGAATAAGGATTTCCATAACAGGGAATTGGACTTTGGAAGCTCTCTCATTAAATGTGCTGTGTCCTGTCCTCAACATGTAAACACCTAGCCTTCTTGGCACGATGTACACTCAAGACTTACAAGAACACTCAAACATACATCACCTTCACTGATAAAGAAATTAAGATAAGGATCACCAAGAGCACTCCATGAAAGTATACTAAGAATCGGTAGCACTAGTTTTTGTGCCAAAGCTTCACTAGAGATGAAAAAAACTAAAGAAACGTGTGGTCAGGGTCAGCACAGTTAATTTGCAATGTGCAGTTAGGCAGCACTGATAATGCTGACAAGGCAGAATAACTCTGACTAAGGAAAGCAATGTCTAGACTGCAGAAAGACAGGTGACTACCAAGTGCCCATTGTCTTCAGTCACATAATCAGGTACTTTCTCCCCCACTGAATCTTAATGGTTTGAAAGAGATTATGTAAACATTGAGTTAAATAGGCATCAATTTAAGCAAGTATGTTCTTTGCAATGATAAGTATTCAGTATGCATCAATCTCATTTGTACTTTAGCACTCTTATCCAGAGAGACTTGCTCAAGGGCACATTGACAGATGTTTCACCTAGTCCACTCAGGGATTTGAACCAGGGACCTTTGGGTTACTTACTGGCCCAACGCACTTAACCGCTAGGCTACCTACTGCCCAGACATCTCTAGTTAAAAGGGACTTGAAATACATTGCTCGCTGACATATCCTACAGTAAGTCATTACACTTAAGTTCATTCAGGCTCTTAAAACTAGGGGACAGTCAAGAGGTCCAAAGACCCACCTGAATGGACAGGAAATAAAATGACACTCCTTCACCACATTGAGCCAAGGTTGTGCTCCTGATTAAAGGCTAAATTGAGAAGCACGTCACCTCAAGTGTTGATATGGCAAGGTCACCTTTAAGGTCAGCAAGTCTTACAAAAGATTGCATGTAAACTCATTAATCTCTGCACTTTGACAACTGCTTCATTGTAAACATGTTTTTAAAAAGCTCTACAAAGATTAATTTGTTTGACCTCTACCGTTTACTTTAACATGAACAAATGATACTGTACAACTGAAGAATCAGATTAAAAAATATTTTTTAATGTTCCAAATAAGAAAATGGGTTCTTGATACAACTTCTACTAAATGGTAGACAATAGAGATCCACACATGTATAAAGACAGATGCACCTTGGATCCTTTTGGGTTTGTGTACCACACGAGCCAGACCACACATGGCATAGTCATAAATCTACAGCATCTTGATTAGTATATCATGTTAAACATGAGTAGCAAATTGATACACAAAACTAGACCTATACATAGGAAACATTTCACCCTCCGACTGACATGTCTGGAATCATTCTTTAGCATCAATTATATGGCAATATTGGCAGTGATCAAGCTAAAAAAAGGTAGGGACTACGCTACCCTGAACACACAGCAGAATACATCAAGCACACTCATTGATCTCAAGTAAAATATTTTTTAATGGCTAAAAAAGTAAGCCCTACATGGATGGTCAAGATTTGCAATTTATACAAGGGGTTTCCAAAGCCACAGACAAAACAGTACTGGGAATGACACTTCATGAGGCGTAGCGCAAGAGGAGAGAAAGGGGATTATTTCAGTCCAACAGAGTAACTAGTTTATTTGCTGTATTCTGTAGGCTCCTCCCCCACTTCACTGAGCAAACATGTGCGTATCATGGCTTCTGTGACTGCATATGGGTCACAGTTTGCTGACGGGCGGCGGTCCTCGAAGTAGCCCTTCTTGTCCTGACCCACTGAGCGGGGGATGCGGATGCTGGCACCGCGGTTTGCCACACCGGCTGAGAACTCATGGATGTTGGACGTTTCGTGGTGACCGGTCAACCGGCGCGCGTTGTCCAGCCCCCCTTTGGGGTCGTAGGCACAGATGTGGTAACGGTGTCTCTTTCCCAGCTTCTCGATCGACTCCTCAATGGCCCTTAGTGGATAGGTGGGGGGGGTTAATCCACCGCTAAAGAGGTTTAAGACTGAAAACCTTATGCCGGTTTCCCAGACAGAGATTTAGCATTTGACTTGTCTTTGACGAAGAGAGATCTGTATATAATGACGAGATGCTCATGTCTCCACCTTAACAATGGGAGTTGTCCCGAAGGCGGGAAGACAGATGACAAGGTTCGGTCCAAAATAAACCCATTGGGATTATTTTGGACAGATTTTGGCGAGGAAAACCCCTCGCGTCACCTTCTCCTCTCGGCTAAGAAGCACTTTCAATGGAAAATGCCATTGAAGTCTAATATGGGTCCAGGGAAAATGTCCCTTAATGCATTTCCAGCACAAACTCAATTCATGCCTACCTCAACCCACCATCTTCTCTCATCTCCTTGGTGCTGAAGTTGGTATGGCAGCCAGCACCATTCCAGTTCCCAGGGATGGGCTTGGGGTCAAATGAGGCCACTACACCAAAGTCCTCACAGACCCGGTGCAGGATGAACCGAGCTGCCCAGAGGTGGTCTCCCATGTTGATCCCTTCACAAGGTCCCACCTGGAACTCCCACTGGAAGACACAATACAGACTGTACATGAGGCTTAGGGATGAGAGATTCTAACTTGAAAGTTTAAAGGTTTTAGAACACTGGGCTGTTTCCCAGTCACAAATGAAGCCTAGTCCAGGACTAAAAAGGCAGGTTTAATCTGTGTGTGGTAAAAATTGGCCCCAAAAGGATTTATTTTGATATAATGTGCAGTGTTTCCTACCTGAGCTGGCATGACTTCAGCATTGGTGCCACATATCTGAACCCCGGCATAAAGACAGGCCCTGTAGTGGGCTTCCACGATGTCTCTACCATACGCCTTGTCTGCCCCTACTCCACAGTAGTAGGGACCTGTTCAGAAACAACACATCAACAGGTTTAATGCCAGTGTTTTTTTTGGCATTGGTTAAAACAGTGAACAGTTTTAACTCTCAAACCTAAGTACTTTAGTTGAATGTACCAATTTAAAGTCACACTGGATAAGAGTCTGCTGAAAAACCAAGGCTATGTCTGAAATGGCAGCCCTTTCCCCTATACAGGGAATTGGGTGCCATTTGGGACACAGAGAACTCTCAAACTGACCTTGGGGACCAGGGAAGCCGTTAGAAGGCCAACCAAAAGGATGTCCGTCTGTGCCCAGGATGGTGTATTCCTGTTCCATACCAAACCAAGGGACCTGGTTCTCTACCATCTCCATGATCTTCTTACACATCCGTCGGAGATTGGTTTCTGGTGGGAGACAAATATAGGAATACATTACACTGAGCCAATTGGGACTGGACTCAGTGCTCATTTAAGGGAGGGCTGTGTTCAGTAGGCACGAAATGAAAGACATTAACTGTCAGCAGAATTCTGAACTTGTCCAATAAGAAACACTAGTATTAATTTTCTTTCACAAACATTTGTGCCCCAAGGTCACTTTACTGCTCAGGCTTACCTGCAGGCTTGCGGTTGTATTTGAGCACTTCACACAGGACCAGTTTGTTGGGGTCTTTCCTGAAGGGGTCTCTGAACATGGCAGCAGGGATCAGATACATGTCGCTGTTAGAGCCCTCTGACTGGTACGTACTGGAACCATCAAAGTTCCACTCTGGAAGATCTGGAGAGGGGGAACTGAAATTAACAGTACTAAAAAGGGACTCAACTACTCTTTAGGTTCAGGGTAATGTAAGGAGTATCATCAATCAGAATTTGATCATTCAATGAGTATGCAATCTGTATAAAACACAGAATGTATTATTGAAGTAAGCCTAAACATTTGTTTAAGATCTATGAATGTAAACCTCTGATCTTATGCATCTCAATCACATCACGGGGTAGGAGTTCCCATTGGCCATTTGTTTTTCTTAAAGGGTTGCTAAACTTACCATCAATGGCCTTGGGTTCGGAATCCAGAGTTCTGGTCTTGCAGCGGAGCCCCTCTCCAGTCCCATCTATCCAGATGTACATGGCCTGAACCTTGTCTCCCTGAGGAAGATCCATATACTGCTGCTTCACAGCTTTACTCAAACTGGCACTCTCTGAAGTGGCCATTTTCACTGAGCCTTGAAAACTTTGGAACAAAGAGCAATACATGCATTTGATTCTTAGAATTGAAACATTTGAGGTCTACAGTTATTATATAGTGCCTGTCCAGTGATATATAGTGAAAATTAAATCTACTCAAAACAACCAGACAATGTGTGAGGCCTAAACAGACGAGTCCATGCATGTGGCTACACCTGATGCTTCCCCTCCTCCACCATCCTGCTTCAAGACAGCTTGGTCAGCAACCAGGGATTTCATTTTAACAATAAAAACAATAGGATTTATATGTGGTTGTTTTGTAAGAGTAGCTGCCAAATTAAAATTGCACCAACGTGTTATAAATGAGATCACTATCAACATCCTGGTAATATCGAGTCAAATCCATGAAGGTTTGTAGTATGCATGAAAACATGGTGCTAGGACAGCAAACCACTGTGTGGTCATGGTTACTTACAACGTTACTAATCCCAGTTTACAACGAAGGAAATTAAAGCGCACTGTAGTTTCTGTCGTCAGGCAAATCTACGTCTAGAACACACTACCCATCAGATTAAAGCGACACACAATCATAGAACTAGGAGTTCAACAACCATAGTAATAGGATTTAATAAAATACCTTATAATTAGGCTAAGAGGTGCAAAACTGAACACCAATTAGTCCAATTTGATAAACATACACAATGAAATTGTCATAGTTTATCCTAGAACTTTGAACATTATTCAGAAATAATTACCTTATATCAAGTAAAGAATAGGATTAAAACCCTGGTACAGCCTTCAGTAAATGTCCTGTGCAATCCCAAATGGTTACCTTTCATTCGCCTACAACAACAAAAAACAGTCCGATTTATAAAAGGGAGATGGGATCGCCTTGCCTCGGATTGGCTGGAGAGAAACGTGATCCCTTCGTGCTAAAGTAATGAAGAGCTCATGGGTTGCATGCATTGGTCGGCAAGAAAAATCAGCAGTTTGTTTCAATATCATGGCAACAATCCAGCCCAAACAAGTCTTTGTTGAAAGGCTCAAAACAACTAATTGTTTGTTAAATTAATGCTAAATATCCTTAACTAAACCTCAAATAAGTTAGTTAATATTAGTATATTAAAAAAATATATGAAACGGGGAAAAAGACAATCCATTGAATCATTTCTATAATATGGTAATAATAAGGAACGACGATGAAGTAAAGACGCCCCCTGGCGGCATGAAAACAATTATTTATGAAATGCATGATTGTCCGTGCTATCCGGGTCATTGGGACCTCCCTACTCCTACCCCACTGAAATTGACATTTTAAATGGTTAAGGGTTATAGTTAAGATTAGGATTACACTAGATATCACAGATACAAAGTCAAAATTGGCTATATCGTAACAATTCATGAAAACAAACATGTGTTTTTTGGTCTTCATTTAAGATTAGGTTTAGGCCAGGTTAGCAATGTGGTTAGGGTGTGGGTTAGCTTTGAAATCACAGGTTGGGATGCTGAAAGGAATCAGGAGAGTGTCACGTTTTTGTTCTCTGTCCCATGCGCCATCGCCTGTGAACATCAAGATTACATATGGTTTCAACCTCTTCCGAATTCGCCAGATAAAGTCTGCCCCTATTCATTTTCAACAGGGGCACGCAGAGCAATGGGAAGGTGTGAGCGATACAAAGGTAGAATTACAACACTCCCCACGTCAAATTATTTTATTTTTGGACATTTTTAATGAGCATACAAATTGCCAGCTCCTTATTTTCATGTACAGTACTGTACCTAGAATACAAGGGTTGGATTTGCACTAAACAATTTGTCAGAAAAATAATGTAGATCATCTGGTTTATGGTTAGCCTCATATACTAAAATCTAGATAAATAAATTCTACATAAATCTAGAATTGGCTTCCTATTTCGCAAACAAAGCATCCTTCACTCATGCTGCCAAACATACCCTTGTAAAACTGACCATCCTACCAGTCCTCGACTTCGGGGATGTAATTTACAAAATAGTGTCCAATACCCTACTCAACAAATTGGATGCAGTCTATCACAGTGCAATCCGTTTTGCCACCAAAGCCCCATATACTACCCACCATTGCGACCTGTACGCTCTCGTTGGCTGGCCCTCGCTTCATACTCGTCGCCAAACCCACTGGCTCCATGTCATCTACAAGATCCTGCTAGGTAAAGTCCCCCCTTATCTCAGCTCGCTGGTCACCATAGCATCTCCCACCTGTAGCACATGCTCCAGCAGGTATATCCCTCTAGTCACCCCCAAAACCAATTCTTTCTTTGGCCGCCTCTACTTCTAGTTCTCTGCTGCCAATGACTGGAACAAACTACAAAAATCTCTGAAACTGGAAACACTTATCTCCCTCACTAGCTTTAAGCACCAACTGTCAGAGCAGCTCACAGATTACTGCACCTGTACATAGCCCACCTATAATTTAGCCCAAACAACTACCTCTTTTCCTACTGTATTTAATTAATTTATTTATTTTGCTCTTTTGCACCCCATTATTTTTATTTCTACTTTGCACATTCTTCCACTGCAAATCTACCATTCCAGTGTTTTACTTGCTATATTGTATTTACTTTGCCACCATGGCCTTTTTTTGCCTTTACCTCCCTTATCTCACCTCATTTGCTCACATCGTATATAGACTTGTTTATACTGTATTATTGACTGTATGTTTGTTTTACTCCGTGTGTAACTCTGTGTTGTTGTATGTGTCGAACTGCTTTGCTTTATCTTGGCCAGGTCGCAATTGTAAATGAGAACTTGTTCTCAACTTGCCTACCTGGTTAAATAAAGGTAAAATAAATCAATTTTAAAAATACATTATCTACTGGTATCATTTAACATTGAGAACATATAGTTACTGTAGCTCATCAAAATGCAAAAGATGTGTGAGTTAAGCTATTTTCTGCTTCAGATGTACAATGACAAGGGGCACATTGATTGCACATGCCAATTAGGCCAATAATGTCCTCATACTGTATGCCATCATACTGGCATGCATTGGTGATGCATGCTATTATGATAAGCTGAGTGACAATTAAATCTGAGTGACAGAGTGACAATCAAATAAAACCGGGCGCCGACAGAGATGGCTGCCTCGCTTCGCGTTCCTAGGAAACTATGTAGTATTTTGTTATTAATGCATTGTCGGAACTAGAAGCACAAGCATTTCGCTACACTTGCATTAACATCTGCTAACCATGTGCATGTGACAAATAAAATTTGATTTGATTTGATTGGAGAGGTCACAACTGGACAAAAAGGTAATGTTAATTTGAGAAAGCAACACAGAAACAGACAAATAGAGATTAATCCCCTTCACACCTTATTGCAGAATTGTGATTTGTGACCAATGAACATTGACACTAGTTCATCTTAAATAATGTTAAGTTAACAATTAAAATAAGTTTAAACACTTCAATGAATCAACATTGAATGAATCAAAATGTACAAATAATCTAGCTTGTTTGTAAATGTTAGACATTTTAGCAAATTAGCTTTATTACTAAAGCATCATTTTCATACCAGAGGTGACCAACCTTGCTCCAAGATGGTGCTGATAGAGATGGCAGCTTCGCTTCTAGTCCTTAGGAAACTGTGCAGTATTTCGTTTTTTTTTACTGTATTATTTATTACATTGTTAGCCCAGAAAACCTTAAGTGTTTTTACATACAACCGGGAATAACTATTAGATATCAGAGAGATGTCAACTTACCAGCACAACGACCAGGAATACGACTTTCCCAAAGCGGATCCTTTGACTGCACCTCCCAGGACATTTGAACTGATTCCAGAGGCTGACCCAAAACAACGCCACCGGAGGAGAGGGTCCCGGAGCGCTCTTCTAGTGAGGCTTCGGATACATCGCACCCCTGACAATTTCCATCATTTCCATTTATAAATAATTGGGTGTTTGGATCAGCAATTTCATTTTGATCTATCAAATAACTGATGGACACAGTAATGTTTCAATAGTGAAATGAGGTTTATTGCGTTAACAGAAAATGTGCAATATGCATCAAAACAAAATTAGACAGGTGCATAAATTTGGGCAACCCAATAGAAAAATCACATCAATATTTAGTAGAGCCTCCTTTTGCTAAAATAACAGCCGCTAGACGCTTCCCATAGCCTCTAATGAGTGTCTGGATTCTGGATGAAGGTATTTTGGACCATTCCTCCTTACAAAACGTCTCCAGTTCAGTTAGGTTTGATGGTTGCCGAGCATGGACAGCCCGCGTCAAATCTTCCCACAGATTCTCAATGATATTCAGGTCTGGGGACTGGGATGGCCATTCCAGAACATTGTACTTGTTCCTCTGCATAAATGCCCGGGTAGATTTTGAGCAGTGTTTTGGGTCGTGGTCTTGTTGAAATATCCAGCCCCGGTGTAACTTCAACTTTATGACTGATTCTTCAACATTATTCCCAAGAATCTGCTGATATTGAGTGGAATCCATGCGACCCTCAACTTTAACAAGATTCCCAGTACAGGCACTAGCCACACAGCCCGACAGCATGATGGAACCCACACCAAAATCTACTTCGGGTAGCAAGTGTTTTTCTTGGAATGCTGTGTTCTTTTGCCGCCATGCATAACGTCCCTTGTTATGACCAAATAACTCAATATTTGTTTCATCAGTCCACAGCACCTTATTCCAAAATTAAGCTGGTTTGTCCAAATGTGCGTTTGCATACCTAAAAATCAAATTTATTTATATAGCCTTTCGTACATCAGCTGATATCTCAAAGTGCTGTACAGAAACCCAGCCTAAAACCCCAAACAGCAAGCAATGCAGGTGTAGAAGCACGGTGGCTAGGAAAAACTCCCTAGAAAGGCTAAAACCTAGAGAGGAACCAGGCTATGAGGGGTGGCCAGTCCTCTTCTGGCTGTGCCGGGTGGAGATTATAACAGAACATGGCCAAGATGTTCAAATGTTCATAAATGACCAGCATGGTCCAATAATAATAAGGCAGAACAGTTCAAACTGGAGCAGCAGCACGGCCAGGTGGACTGGGGACAGCAAGGAGTCATCATGTCAGGTAGTCCTGTTGCATGGTCCGAGGGCTCAGGTCCTCCAAGAGAGAGAAAGAAAGAGAGAAAGAGAGAATTAGAGAGAGCACACTTAAATTCACACAGGACACCGAATAGGACAGGAGAAGTACTCCAGATATAACAAACTGATCCTAGCCCCCCGACACAAACTACTGCAGCATAAATACTGGAGGCTGAAACAGGAGGGGTCAGGAGACACTGTACCTCAAGCTACTGTACCTCAAGCGACTCTGTGACGTGTGTGCAGAAAAGGCTTCTTCCGCATCACTCCCATACAGCTTCTCCTTGTGCAAAGTGAGCTGAATTGTTGAACGATGCACAGTGACACCATCTGCAGCAAGATGATGTTGTAGGTCTTTGGAGGTGGTCTGTGGGCTGTTTTTGACCGGTCTCACCATCCTTCGCCTTTGCCTCCAATATTTTACTTGGCCTGCCACTTCTGGCCTTAACAAGAACTGTACCTGTGGTCTTCCATTTCTTCACTATGTTCCTCACAGTGGACACTGACAGCTTACATCTCTGTGATAGCTTTTTGTAGCCTTCCTCTAAACCATAATGTTGAATAATCTTCAAAGAGAACAACAACAACAACAACAACTTGCAATTGGCCACCTTAAATACCTTTTCTCATGATTGGATGCACTTGTCTATGAAGTTCAAGGCTTAATGAGCTCACCAAACCAATTGTGTGTTCCAATTAATCAGTGCTAAGTAGTTACAGGTATTCAAATCAACAGAATGACAAGGGTGCCCACATTTTTGCATAGCCTATTTTTCAAATCTGATTTAATTTCATACAACTTAATATTGCTACACTAAAAATCTTTGTCTGGACAATACCCCAGTACTCAGCTTTTATTAGAAAATGAATGGTATGCCACTGTGATCATTTTCTGTGATGACAGAGTAAATTATCATGCAGCCTCAGAGGGGTGCCCAAACTTTTTCATTTTCATACGACTGTATCTATAATTTCTCTTCATTATTTCTCTTCATATGACAAGGATTAAAAAGGATTTGACAACTTTTCGACTTGATTCACGATGACGACTGCTAGCTAAGACTTTGAAAGAAAGATGTTGACATGATCAGACCAATCAAAGCTACTGTACATATAACGTGATTTGACATCATTTTATCTGTGGCCAATGATCTTGAGCCTTCTTGGAAGGGCACTTGTAATATAACTCTATGGTAGGACCCAAAGGGCTGAAATTTTGGATGTCTATGCTTACTAAGGACTTAAACTTGGCGAGGGTGTAGTGTCCCCATGAGTGACAGAACACTGAGCCAATGACGGCAAAATGCTCCTATTTTTTACTGCTTGCACCACCACCACAGAAATCATTGAGCTAGGCTGCATTTTGGAGCTGCCTTACGCAAGAAAACAAAAAAGAGACCATGTGTGGATGTGGCTTTATTGACTCAATGATATTTTTTTTTTTTACATTGTTTGCAAACTGATATGTGACACATTAATTCCAAAATAACATGTAAAACAGGCAACACCCCTCCCCATTTTTATATATATATTATAATAATATGATTTTTTTCTTTTTTTTTTTCTTAAAGATGTAGGGCTCAAAACAGTTAAGGCTCCTCTAAAATTGATTAAATCACATAACTTCCTCAGCAATCTACACACAATACCCCATAATGACAAAACAAAAACTTTTTTTTTTGAGAGAGAAAATGTACTAAAAATAAAAAACAGAAATACCTTATTTACTTAAGTATTCAGACCCTTTGCTAATAGACTTGAAATTGAGCTCAGGTGGATCCTGTTTCCA
Organism: Oncorhynchus tshawytscha; assembly: GCF_018296145.1. NCBI lineage: Eukaryota > Metazoa > Chordata > Actinopteri > Salmoniformes > Salmonidae > Oncorhynchus > Oncorhynchus tshawytscha. The sequence continues at coordinate 68,639,580 of NC_056433.1, forward strand.
TTGATCATCCTTTAGATGTTTCTACAACTTGATTGGAGTCCACCTGTGGTAAATTCAATTGATTGGACATGATTTGGAAAGGCTCACAACTGTCTATATAAGGTCCCACAGTTGACAGTGCATGTCAGAGCAAGAACCAAGCCATGAGGTTGAAGGAATTGTCCGTAGAGCTCCGAGACAGGATTGTGTCGAGATACAGATCTGGGAAAGGGTACCAAAAAATTCTGCAGCATTGAAGGTCCCCAAGAACACAGATGCCTCCACCATTCTTAAATTGAAGACGTTTGGAACCACCAAGACTCTTCCTAGAGCTGGCCGCCCGTCCAAACTGAGCAATCGGTGGAGAAGGTCCTTGGTCAGGGAGGTGACCAAGAACCCGACTGTCACGCCCTGGTCTTAGTATTTTGTGTTTTCTTTATTATTTTGGTCAGTGGGGTTATCGAGAAAAGTCTATGGTTGCCTGAAGTGGTTCTCAATCAGAGGCAGGTGTTTATCATTGTCTCTGATTGGGAACCATATTTAGGCAGCCATATTCTTTGAGTGTTTCGTGGGTGATTGTTCCTGTCTCAGTGTTAGTTTGCACCAGATAAGGCTGTTTAGGTTTTCACGTCACGTTTCTTGTTTTGTATTGTTCGTGTTTATTCTTTTATTAAACATGTATCAAAATAACCACGCTGCATTTTGGTCCTCCTCTCCTTCACCGGAAGAAAACCGTAACAGAATCACCCACCACAACAGGACCAAGCGGCGTGGTGACAGGCAGCGGCAGCAGAAGCAGCGAAATCCAGATTTCTGGACATGGGAGGAGATATTGGATGGTAAAGGACCCTGGGCTCAGCCTGGAGAATATCGCCGCCCCAAAGAAGAGCTGGAGACGGCGAAGGCGGAGAGGCGCTGGTATGAGGAGGCAGCACGGCGACGCGGATGGAAGCCCGAGAGTCAGCCCCAATAATTTATTGGGGGGTGGCACAGGGAGAGTGTGGCAGAGTCAGGAGTCAGACCTGAGCCAACTCCCCCTGTTTATCGTAAGGAGCCAAGGAGGAGACCGGAACCAGAGCCGGTGTTGGAGGTGAGCGAAGCAGAGACTGTGAAGGAGTTAATGGGGAAATTGGAGGAGAGTTATGAGGGAGATGCAGACTGGCGGCTCTGGCTGCTCCATGCAGACTGGCGGCTCTGGCTGCTCCATGCAGACTGGCGGCTCTGGCTGCTCCATGCAGACTGGCAGCTGAACAGGCAGCTCCATGCAGACTGGCAGCGCTGAACAGGCGGGAGACTCCGCCAGTCTGCCAGAGCTGCCAGTCTGCATGGAGCAGCCAGAGCCGCCAGTCTGCATGGAGCAGCCAGAGCCGCCAGTCTGCATGGAGCAGCCAGAGCCGCCAGTCTGCATGGAGCAGCCAGAGCCGCCAGTCTGCATGGAGCAGCCAGAGCCGCCAGTCTGCATGGAGCAGCCAGAGCCGCCAGTCAGCATGGAGCAGCCAGAGCAGCCAGTCAGCCAGGAGCCGCCAGTCAGCCAGGATCTGCCAGTCAGCCAGGATCTGCAGGAACCACCAGTCAGCCAGGATCTGCCAGAACCACCAGCCAGCCAGGATCTGCCAGAGCCAACTACCTGCCTGAGCTTCCTCTCAGCCCCGAGCTTCCTCTCAGCCCGAGCTTCCTCTCAGTCCCGAGCTACCCCTCAGTCCCGAGCTACCCCTCAGTCCCGAGCTACCCCTCAGTCCCGAGCTGCCCCTCAGTCCAGTGGGGCCCTTGGTGAGGGTTACTAGGCCAAGGTCGGCGGCGAGGGTCGCCAATCAAAGGACGCGATGCAAGTGGACTAAGACTTTGTTGGAGTGGGGTCCACGTCCCGCGCCGGAGCCGCCACCGTGGACAGACGCCCACCCGGACCCTCCCCTATGGGTTTAGGTGTGCGGCCGGGAGTCCGCACCTTGGGGGGGAGGGGGTTCTGAATACTGATGTATTTATTTATTTTTAATAGATTAGCAAACATTTCTAAACCTGCTTTTGCTTTGTCATCATGGGGTTTTGTACTTGGATTGATGAGGAAAAATAACAATTGAATCAATTTTAGAATAAGGCTGTAATGTAACAAAGTGAAGGCGCCTGAATGCTTTTCGAAGGCACTGTATATACCGGGCTCCCTCATAAAAGAGACACTGGTCTCAATGTTTACACCCTGATTAAATAAAGGTAAATATTAAGACTCACTAATAATTCAATGATTTTATTAAAATAGTTTAAGGCTGTCTTTTCCAAGCTTAAAATGATAAACATTCAATATCGGCCATGCTGTCAATCCAGCATGATTTCTGCCGCGGTCAAAACAACCGTTAACTCAGAACTGGAAAATCTGACTTCAGTGAATTCAAGACAACTGGCAACTCGGGAAAAACTAGCTCAGACTGGCAAAATACGTTTTGAACAGTCAACTCGGAATTTTAAGTAATGTACTGCCACGCCACCTTCATGTTCAAGTGAGCAGAGCATAAGGTGAGTCCAAAAAATGTATTGTATGCTGCTACATAAATGATGTAATATGCCAGGGACATATGTATGCTGTAGCTAAGAAAGTAATACTAAGTGTATGTTGTGGAGTAAGTTGTTAGTAGCCATGTGCCTCACCCTAATAATTTGGTCTATTTTCACCTCGTAATTTTGCCTACTGTTGTGGTGGTGCACATGTAGCCTATAACCTCTTTTATGGAAATGTAATCATTGAATATTGTAAGAGGTTTAATTGTCTGCTTATATGCCCACTTTATTTATCCTACGGTTCTGGCTTGGTGTACAGGAAAAACACTGTAAGAACGGCCTATGTTCTGAATTTTGTCGCTGTACATTTAAAAAGTGCTGAACAGATAGTTATATTGACTACGTCCGTCCTAGCTTGCTCATTAATGTCTTAATCGAAATTACGGATTGACTCTTATCCACTTATGCCATAGTTTGTACATGTCAATTGTCAGTAGAAACCCCATTTGTTTAAGCAAGTCAGACATATCAGCTATGTTTTTTTTAAAGGCAGTAAATAAGGCTGAATGAACTTGTTTCGCTGCCAGACAAGGCTCCGCTGATAGCTAGGAGTAGCAGTGGTAAGGTGTTGGGACTCTGCTGTTTATGTTGGCCCTAACAGTTTGTGGGCACCTTTTGTCCCTGTTATAGTGCTGTCAAGACGTTGCCCTGTTGGGTGAGGTTTATGACACCCCCCCCATAAATACCTTTCCCCCTTTTCTCTCCACTCTACAGAATGGACTCTTGGAAAGCCCTATGTTACCACAGAGAAAGTATGGTAATATCAAAAGGTTGGGGAATGGAACAATATTTCTCTTTCTCAACCAGTTGAAAGGGTCCGTTGATACTTAAAGAATATGATGTCAGATCAATTGTTGTCGACATTATATCTGATAGGATGACATAAATTGTGTCTTGGAAAGTCTACACACTCTAGTTATCAGATTCACATGGAATTGTTGTGCAATTTAAATGTTTAAATATGAAATTACTTGTGAGAAGATAAAATGTGATTTTAGCTTCTAAATGTAAAGTAAATGCTCACTCGGTGGCCACGCCCAAGTGAACAGACATTGGTTGAGAACTATGAAACACGCCCTTCTCTCCCCCAGGACAAAAGCCTGTTGACGGAAGTCAACCTTAGTTCCCGATGAGTCCTCACGTTTAAAAGGGCGAATTTCAACGTGGAGGTGACGATCACCATGCTGGAATGGTGAATTTCAACAAGACCAGCCAGAATAAAGCACAAGCTGATTATGGCAACTTGGTATGAACTTTGAAAGATGATTCACTAAAGCTTCTTTACTGGCAAATCGTTAGTATTCAGCTAACCACGGTTTGTGGTCATCAGCTATCCTTTAGCTTGAAAATCTATCGCCAGTTCTGTACGGCGCAGCGCAGCGCGGCTCGGAACGGAACATACCGGACCAATTTTTCTCTCCATGTCCCTGGATTTCGACTGCTCTCTGGACATTCATACCCGGATCTCACAGCTAGCTAGCTGCTATCCGTGTGACTATCGGCCTTCGTCGATTCCGGAGCAAACATCAATTATTCCGGAGCTAGCCAGCTCTGTCAATCACTCCTGAGTTCCATCAATCACTCCTGGGCTGCAGTCACCTATCCGGACCTGTTTTACTGCCTACGCGGAGCCCCACCGGGCCTTCAAAACTGGACTGCCGGCGTTATCTACCCGAAGGAGATCCGGCAGGCTCCTCCGTCGCGACGTTACCTGAACGCCCATCTGCGGCCTGCTAACCGTTAGCTGTCTTACCGGCTGCTATCTGAATAGACAATCGGACAATTTATTTATTTTTATTATTATTATGTTTTCTTCTTGGGCCTCTATAACTATATCTATTGTTTTTATTTTTGTTGTTGTTGTGTGATTTGGATTAATCCCCTCTACCACACGGAACCCCACTAATCTACTGACGGAACGCAAGAGGTGGCTAACAACAGACCTCCATCTTATGCTAGCTTGCTACCGATGGCCTGGCTAGCTGTCTAAATCGCCGTGACCCCCAACCAACCTCTCCACTCACTGGACCCTTTTGATCACTCGACTAAGCATGCCTCTCCTTAATGTCAATATGTCTTGTCCATTGCTGTTCTGGTTAGTGTTTATTGGCTTATTTCACTGTAGAGCCTCTAGTCCTGCTCACTATACCTTATCCAACCTATTAGTTCCACCACCCACACATGCAATGACATCTCCTGGTTTCAATGATGTTTCTAGAGACAATATCTCTCTCTTCATCACTCAATACCTAGGTTTACCTCCACTGTATTCACATACTACCATACCTTTGTCTGTACATTATACCTTGATGCTATTTTACCGCCCCCAGAAACCTCCTTTTACTCTATGTTCCAGACGTTCTAGACGACCAATTCTCATAGCTTTTAGCCGTACCCTTATTCTACTCCTCCTATGTTCCTCTGGCGATGTAGAGGTGAATCCAGGCCCTGCAGTGCCTAGCTCCACTCCTATTCCCCAGGCGCTCTCTTTTGACGACTTCTGTAACCGTAATAGCCTTGGTTTCATGCATGTTAACATTAGAAGCCTCCTCCCTAAGTTTGTTCTATTCACTGCTTTAGCACACTCTGCCAACCCGGATGTTCTAGCTGTGTCTGAATCCTGGCTTAGGAAGACCACCAAAAATTCAGAAATTTTAATTCCAAACTACAACATTTTCAGACAAGATAGAACTGCCAAAGGGGGCGGTGTTGCAATCTACTGCAAAGATAGCCTGCAGAGTTCTGTCCTACTATCCAGGTCTGTACCCAAACAATTTGAACTTCTACTTTTAAAAATCCACCTCTCTAAAAACAAGTCTCTCACCGTTGCCGCCTGCTATAGACCACCCTCTGCCCCCAGCTGTGCTCTGGACACCATATGTGAACTGATTGCCCCCATCTATCTTCAGAGTTCGTGCTGCTAGGCGACCTAAACTGGAACATGCTTAACACCCCAGCCATCCTACAATCTAAACTTGATGCCCTCAATCTCACACAAATTATCAATGAACCTACCAGGTACCTCCCCAAAGCCTTAAACACGGGCACCCTCATAGATATCATCCTAACCAACTTCCCCTCTAAATACACCTCTGCTGTCTTCAACCAAGATCTCAGCGATCACTGCCTCATTGCCTGCATCTGTAATGGGTCAGCGGTCAAACGACCTCCACTCATCACTGTAAAACGCTCCCTGAAACACTTCTGCAAGCAGGCCTTTCTAATCGACCTGGCCGGGGTATCCTGGAAGGATATTGATCTCATCCCGTCAGTAGAGGATGCCTGGATATTTTTTTAAATGCCTTCCTAACCATCTTAAATAAACATGCCCCATTCAAGAAATTTAGAACCAGGAACAGATATAGCCCTTGGTTCTCCCCAGACCTGACTGCCCTTAACCAACACAAAAACATCCTATGGCGTTCTGCATTACCATCGAACAGCCCCCGTGATATGCAGCTGTTCAGGGAAGCTAGAAAACATTATACACAGGCAGTTAGAAAAGCCAAGGCTAGCTTTTTCAAGCAGAAATTTGCTTCCTGCAACACTAACTCAAAAAAGTTCTGGGACACTGTAAAGTCCATGGAGAATAAGAACACCTCCTCCCAGCTGCCCACTGCACTGAAGATAGGAAACACTGTCACCACTGATAAATCCACCATAATTGAGAATTTCAATAAGCATTTTTCTACGGCTGGCCATGCTTTCCACCTGGCTACTCCTACCCCGGTCAACAGCACTGCACCCCCAACAGCAACTCGCCCAAGCCTTCCCCATTTCTCCTTCTCCCAAATCCATTCAGCTGATGTTCTGAAAGAGCTGCAAAATCTGGACCCCTACAAATCAGCCGGGCTAGACAATCTGGACCCTTTCTTTCTAAAATTATCTGCCAAAATTGTTGCCACCACTATTACTAGCCTGTTCAACCTCTCTTTCGTGTCGTCTGAGATTCCCAAAGATTGGAAAGCAGCTGCGGTCATCCCCCTCTTCAAAGGGGGGGACACTCTTGACCCAAACTGCTACAGACCTATATCTATCCTACCGTGCCTTTCTAAGGTCTTCGAAAGCCAAGTCAACAAACAGATTACCGACCATTTCGAATCTCACCATACCTTCTCTGCTATGCAATCTGGTTTCAGAGCTGGTCATGGGTGCACCTCAGCCACGCTCAAGGTCCTAAACGATATCTTAACCGCCATCGATAAGAAACATTACTGTGCAGCCGTATTCATTGATCTGGCCAAGGCTTTCGACTCTGTCAATCACCACATCCTCATCGGCAGACTCGACAGCCTTGGTTTCTCAAATGATTGCCTCGCCTGGTTCACCAACTACTTCTCTGATAGAGTTCAGTGTGTCAAATCGGAGGGTCTGCTGTCCGGACCTCTGGCAGTCTCTATGGGGGTGCCACAGGGTTCAATTCTTGGACCGACTCTCTTCTCTGTATACATCAATGAGGTCGCTCTTGCTGCTGGTGAGTCTCTGATCCACCTCTACGCAGACGACACCATTCTGTATACTTCCGGCCCTTCTTTGGACACTGTGTTAACAACCCTCCAGGCAAGCTTCAATGCCATACAACTCTCCTTCCGTGGCCTCCAATTGCTCTTAAATACAAGTAAAACTAAATGCATGCTCTTCAACCGATCGCTACCTGCACCTAACCGCCTGTCCAACATCACTACTCTGGACGGCTCAGACTTAGAATACGTGGACAACTACAAATACTTAGGTGTCTGGTTAGACTGTAAACTCTCCTTCCAGACCCATATCAAACATCTCCTATCCAAAGTTAAATCTAGAATTGGCTTCCTATTTCGCAACAAAGCATCCTTCACTCATGCTGCCAAACATACCCTTGTAAAACTGACCATCCTACCAATCCTCGACTTTGGCAATGTCATTTACAAAATAGCCTCCAATACCCTACTCAACAAATTGGATGCAGTCTATCACAGTGCAATCCGTTTTGTCACCAAAGCCCCATATACTACCCACCATTGCGACCTGTACGCTCTCGTTGGCTGGCCCTCGCTTCATACTTGTCGCCAAACCCACTGGCTCCATGTCATCTACAAGACCCTGCTAGGTAAAGTCCCCCCTTATCTCAGCTCGCTGGTCACATAGCATCTCCCACCTGTAGCACACGCTCCAGCAGGTATATCTCTCTAGTCACCCCCAAAACCAATTCTTTCTTTGGCCGCCTCTCATTCCAGTTCTCTGCTGCCAATGACTGGAACGAACTACAAAAATCTCTGAAACTGGAAACACTTATCTCCCTCACTAGCTTTAAGCACCAACTGTCAGAGCAGCTCACAGATTACTGCACCTGTACATAGCCCACCTATAATTTAGCAAACAACTACCTCTTTCCCAACTGTATTTAATTTTAATTTATTTATTTATTTTGCTCCTTTGCACCCCATTATTTTTATTTCTACTTTGCACATTCTTCCATTGCAAAACTACCATTCCAGTGTTTTACTTGCTATATTGTATTTACTTTGCCACCATGGCCTTTTTTGCCTTTACCTCCCTTCTCACCTCATTTGCTCACATTGTATATAGACTTGTTTATACTGTATTATTGACTGTATGTTTGTTTTACTCCATGTGTAACTCTGTGTCGTTGTATCTGTCGAACTGCTTTGCTTTATCTTGGCCAGGTCGCAATTGTAAATGAGAACTTGTTCTCAACTTGCCTACCTGGTTAAATAAAGGTAAAATAAATTTTTTTAAAATAAAAAAAGAAGAAGTGATACTTCCTAGACGTTGAGTTATCAGCTGCAGCTGTAAACGTACGTGGCCTAGGAAAGGACAGACAATCTCCTAAGAACGACAGGGTACTTTAACGTATCCGCTCTACAACACTACGACCAGAAAGATTCTTCAAAGGACAATGGCGATCTCTGCTGGACAAACCAGTCTTCCATCTTCGACCCATCTATCGAAGGGCAGCTCAGAGTAAATAAACTCAGAAAAGAAAGAAATGTCCTCTCATTGTCAACTGCGTTTATTTTCAGCAAACTTAACATGTGTAAATATTTATATGAACATGACAAGAGTCAACAATTAAGACAAACTGAACAAGTTCCACAGACATGTGACTAACAGAAATGGAATAATGTGTCCCTGAACAAAGGAGGGGTCAAAATCAAAAGTAACAGTCAGTATCTGGTGTGGCCACCAGCTGCATTAAGTACTGTTGTGCATCTCTTCCTCATGGACTGCACCAGATTTGCCAGTTCTTGCTGTGAGATGTTACCTCACTCTTCCACCAAGGCACCTGCAAGTTCCTGGATATTTCTGGGGGGAATGGCCCTAGCCCTCACCCTCCGATCCAACAGGTCCCAGACGCGCTCAATGGGATTGAGATCCGCGCTCTTCGCTGGCCATGGCAGAACACTGACATTTCTGTCTTGCAGGAAATCACGCACAGAACGAGCAGTATGGCTGGTGGCATTGTCATGCTTGAGGATCATGTCAGGATGAGCCTGCAGGAAGGGTACCACATGAGGGAGGAGGATGTCTTCCCTGTAACGCACAGTGTTGAGATTGCCTGCAATGACAACAAACTCAGTCCGATGATGCTGTGACACACCGCCCCAGACCATGACGGACCCTCCACCTCCAAATCGATCCCGCTCCAGAGTACAGACCTCGGTGTAACACTCATTCCTTCGATGATAAATCCGAATCCGACCATCACCCCTGGTGAGACAAAAGCGCGACTCGTCAGTGAAGAGCACTTTTTGCCAGTCCTGTCTTGTACAGCGATGGTGGGTTTGTGCCCACAGGCGACATTGTTGCCGGTGATGTCTGGTGAGGAGCTGCCTTACAACAGGCCTACAAGCCCTCAGTCCAGCCAGTCTCAGCCTATTGCGGACAGTCTGAGCATTGATGGAGGGATTGGGCGTTCCTGGTGTAACTCGAGCAGTTGTTGTTGCCATCCTGTACCTGTCCCGCAGGTGTGATGTTCGGATGTACCGATCCTGTGCAGGTGTTGTTACACGTGGTCTGCTACTGCGAGGACGATCACCTGTCCGTCCTGTCTCCCTGTAGCGCTGTCTTAGGCGTACGGACATAACATTTGATTTAACCTTTATTTAAAACAAAATGCATGGTATTTTCAAATGCCAGGCATGTTAGAAATCATGTCATTGCTACATTGGCTGGACATACTATAGAGCAAGTTAAAATGTACAAATATTTGGGTGTATGGGTTGATGATAAGCTGAGCTTCACTGTGCATGTAGAGAACTTGATAAGGAAGCTCAAGCTGAAAATAGATTTTATTACCAGCATAAGGCTTGTTTTTCTTTTGAGGCCAGGAAGGAGCTGGTATGATGTACATTACTGCCGGTTTTAGAATTTAGTGATGTTATATATATGCAGGCCACAGCCACTACCCTGAGGGCACTTGATTCAGTGTATCATGCAGCCCTCAGGTTCATTACAAATCAGCAACGTCTAACACATCATTGTGATCTCTACAGCGCTGTTGGATGGTCGTTATTGACCTTGCGTAGGCTCAAACACTGGAATACACTGATTTATATGGCCATATTGGGTAAAATGCCATTTTATCTCTGTTATTCTTTAGTCAGGTCAGTAAATAAATATACATTACGGTCCCATTCTGATTAGCTTCTAACACTACCAAAAATTAGAACAGGTCATGGTAGAAATAGTTTTAGTTACTCAGCTCCGTGGTCCTGGAATTCTCTCCTGAACATTTTAAAATGTGATGATCTAGTTTCGTTGGTGGAGTTTAAACACTTGATCGATGTATATATCATAGGCCAGCTGTTTTTAGTCAAGATGTTTGTTTTTAATGTAATATGTAATTGTTGTACTGTGTGTGTGTTTATAGTTTTGTTTAATGTTGTGTTAGTGTATGTAAGTTATTTTGTCTGAAACGTTGTTCCCCCCTATTGGACCAGGTCTCTCTTGGAAAAGAGATATTATCTCAATGAGAAAAAACAGTATAAATAAAGGTCAAATAAAAAAAATAAAAAAACAGGAAGGGCTTTTTTTTTCAAGAGCGAGGCCAAGATATGCAGCAAAAATTCATTCCAAAAATTACAGACAAACAACATGAAAAACTACAAGTGATCTAGTAAAAACCATAGAATTCACAAGAGTATAACAAAATCAAAAACAGCAAATTAAAAACATTGACAGGTCAGGGAATCAGTCTCAAGATCATTCATCAGTGATTTAAAATACCAATCAATCACATTGCAATTTATTGCCCTGGCCACATATGCAGTCCTCATGCCTCCTTGCAGCATGCCTCAGGCATGTTCACACAGATGAGCAGGGACCCTGGGCATCTTTCTTTTGGTGTTTTTCGGAGTCAATAGAAAGGCCTCTTTAGTGTCCTAAGTTTTCATAACTGTGACCTTAATTGCCTACTGTCTGTAAGCTGTTAGTGTCTTAACGACCGTTCCACAGGTGCATGTTCATTAATTGTTTATGGTTCATTGAACAAGCTTGGGAAACAGTGTTTTAAACCCTTTACAGTGAAGATATGTGAAGTTATTTTGATATTTACAAATTATCTTTGACAGACAGGGTCCTGAAAAAGGGACTTTTCTTTTTTTGATGAATTTATATATCTTGCATTTTCCTTTTCCGAATGGGAGGTTATTAGAATGCATAAGATTCTGTATTTACAGCATCATAGCTTCTCAAGGTCTGATAGAGTCCCAATCCCCTTTGCCCCACAGTCTTCCCACTCTTTCATTCAAACCCAACACCCTTTTTTTGTGTAACCAGCTGTCATATCGGGTTAGCCCCCTAGGGACTTTTCATGACATGATTAGTAATCGATGTATGATCTATCCTGTGTATATATATATAATTCTGTGTGATTATTTAGGTATTTAGTAAATAAATAATTAAGCCAATTTGTGGATTGCTGATTCAACTTGTTAGCTAGGGTTCGTGCAGATAACCAAGTACTTATGACAATCAGAACGAGACAGATCGAGGTGACAATTAATAATTGACTGCTATTGATATAAGAGATCTTCAGATCTTTAAGAGAGTGGATTCGGGAGATAACCGCTCCATATAAATGAATGCTTCCGTGGTGCCCCAGGTTAATGGTTAAATCAAATCAAAATCAAATCAAATTTATTTATATAGCCCTTCGTACATCAGCTGATATCTCAAAGTGCTGTACAGAAACCCAGCCTAAAACCCCAAACAGCAAGCAATGCAGGTGTAGAAGCACAGTGGCTAGGAAAAACTCCCTAGAAAGGCCAAAACCTAGGAAGAAACCTAGAGAGGAACCAGGCTATGTGGGGTGGCCAGTCCTCTTCTGGCTGTGCCGGGTGGAGATTAAAACAGAACATGGCCATGATGTTCAAATGTTCATAAATGACCAGCATGGTCCAATAATAATAAGGCAGAACAGTTGAAACTGGAGCAGCAGCACGGCCAGGTGGACTGGGGACAGCAAGGAGTCATCATGTCAGGTAGTCCTGTTGCATGGTTTAATTCAATGACGTAATCAATTCAACGTTAGGTAATCGATTTGATGAAATAACATGGCATATAATTGAATCATAGTCAGAGACACAACAGTGCATTTAATGTATTGTTTAGTGTTTGTGTAGTGGCTTTGCTGGCATGCATCTGTAAAAAAAAAAATTCCCCACCAAGATTTACATGCTAAAATCGCCTATGCAAATGTCCCTTGTTGTGACCCATTTTATCCTGGTGATGGTATCCTGAATCATGCTGCTTTGATCAGCACTATGACCAGTTGAAGACACAACTTTACATTGTCAATCTCCTCCAATCTTGAAATTATGTTTTTCTCCAACAGTGTTGACCTAATGGTTGCGCAAACACTGTGTTATACTTCTGTCTTAGATCAATATGGAATCTTTGGCACATGACCTTAGTACAGAGGTTAACTAACAGCAACTTGTTTTTGTCTTTCACTCTCATGTACAATAACCACTGAATGCCTTTTACTATCATGTCCAATAACCATTGAAATCATTTCTTTGAGCAGTCTGTGTTGCTTTTAGATCTAAATGATAATTGTAAGGATGATGGAAAACATCTTGGCCAACATGTTGACACTCATTGGATGCATCCTAAATGGCACTCTATTGTGTGAATGTGTGTATTCATCAGTATGCAGGCAACATGGCAGAGAGCCTTCTTCTTCCGTTGTGTTTTAGGGCGAACTACATCGGAAACGGTGTATTGTCTCCCACTAATGGATACGCAAAATATAAAAGGGGGAAATCCAAAATGGAAAAGATAAATAAAATAAAAACGTTTTGTCCACTGAAACACCCAACAAAAATAAAACAGTTCTTCAAAAACACTCAGGGCCCAACTTAGATCCAATGACCTGAGGGGACGGAAGTGCTGCTCCAGTCAATAAGCCATGCAGCTCCTCACACGTTACATTCTTCATTCCAAGAAGCGTTCAGCTGCAGATACGATATTGACCTTTCTTGAGTTCTTATTCACTCATGCATGCAGTGCAATTCATCACCATAGCAATAAATTCCCCAAAATTCCCACAGCACTGGATTGCGGTGTCTCCACGGCAACCGAACCACTCCAACATTGTTTAACTATTCTCGCTTGTTCGGCATAGGATACACGCTGAACAGCTCTTATCCTAGCATTCTCTGCCTCCTTCACCCCTACAGGACATTCAGGGAACTCAATAATCACTCAAGTCATACTCTCTGCAAACACATGACACATGCCCAAACACTTGACATTTGGAACACTGTAGTAACCTGGGGACAAATTCCCTCACAAGGTAACACATATCCCATCTTGACTAACTTTCAACAGCTGGCTTCTGCAGGGATGTTTGGAGTGACAGACTATGCTATGCTACATCAGAATGCTGATATGCTAATCAAGGGTTCCACGTAGAACTCTTTCTACCTGGAACCAAAAAGGGTTCTTTAAAGGGTTATCCTATAGGGACAATCAAAGAACTCTTTTGGAAACCTTTTTTCTAAGAGTGTAACATTGCATCAGATTCGAGGTATAGTGCTTATTCTCATCTGCAGTCCCATTGGGTGTCTTTTATATCCCATGTCGTGTTATGGTTAATATCATACGGTAACTGTGTTTAATTGTTTTTAGCTAAACATGGCTGAGACCCACATTTAATCAATTTTAGAATAAGGCTATAACATAACAAAATGTGGAAAAAGTCAAGGGGTCTGAATACTTTCCAAAGGCACTGTAGATAATATTTAGACATGTATAGAGTACAAACAGTTTGGCTAAAGACTCTCAGGTTGGTCGTTTGAGAAGTGACATGAGAATCTGTCTTTTTTTAAATCTCTCCGTCGACAAGAGTACCACACCACTCTCAAATTTGCTACTTGTCCGATTCATTTTAGAGAATGCCTAAATGATTAGTTAGTCATTGCCTTTGTTGTTGGAGTTCACACCCACCACCAGCAGAGAGCAGTATAAGCCCATACGGATCCTCTCTCTGATCAGTGACAAACAGGAGCAGCCAGTTGTGTTGAAAACAATACTTATTTACTTAGGATATTAGATATTCTTTTTTTTTTTTTCAAATGCTAAAAGATATTGGAACTTACTTTTACTAATTTGTTTCACACAATTTCTATTAAATAAAACACGATCATAAGTAGATAGTTGTACAGCTTATTTTTGAAAGGCAGAATTAATAACCAGTAAATGGTTTACTCTGCTCTCTTCCAAGGCCGTGCTTCTAGAATGCTAAATATTTGGGGGCTAGCTCAAAGCCATTAAGTCAGGCACTTATATTGCCATGAGAAAGTATTCACACCCCTTGACATTGTTCACATTTTATTGTGTTACAGACTGAATTTAAAATGGATTAAATGTAGTATTTGTGTCACTGGCCTACACACAATACCCCATAATGTCAATGTGGAATTATGTTTTTAGAATATTTTACAAATTCATTCAAAATTAACAGCTGAAATGTCTTGAGTCAATTAGTATTCAACCCCTTTCTTACGGAAAGCATAACTAAGTTCAGGAGTAAAAATGTGTTTAATTAATTAACAAGTCACATAAATTGCAAGGAAACCACTCAGGGATTTCACCATGAGGCCATGGTGACTTTAAAACAGTTAGAGTTGAATGGCTGTGACAAGAGAAAACTGAGGATGGATCAATAACAACTTACTCCACAATACTAACCTAAATGACAGTGTGAAAATAAGGAAGCCTGCACAGAATAAAAATGCATCCTGTTTGCAATAAGGCACTAAAGTAAATCTCTGGATAAGCACAGGCAAAATCCTACAGAAAAACCTGGTTCAGTCTGCTTTCCAACAGACACTGGGAGACTAATTAAAATTCAGCAGGACAATAACCTAAAACACAAGGCCAAATATACACTGGAGTTGTTCACCAAGATGACATTGAATGTTCCTGAGTGGCCTAGTTACAGTTTTGACTTAAATCAGCTTAAATATCTATGGCAAGACTAAAATGGCTGTCTAGCAATGATCAACAACCGATTTGACAGAGCTTGAAGAATTTAAAAGGCACATATTGTACAATCCAGTTGTGCAAAGCTCTTAGAGACTTACCCAGAAAGACTGAAAAGGTGATTCTAACATGTATTGACTCGGGTGTGAATACTTATGTAAATGAGATATTTCTGTATTTAATTTTCAATAAATTTGCAAAAATGTCTAAAACAAGTTTTCACTTTGTCATTATGGGGTATTTTGTGTAGATGGGTGAGAGAAAAATCTCACCCATTTTGAATTCAGGCTACAACACAACAAAATGTGAAGAAAATCAAGGGGAGTGAATACTTTCTGAAGGCCCCCAGACAAGCCTCAATGCCATACAACTCTCCTTCTGTGGCCTCCAACTGCTCTTAAATACAAGTAAAAACTAAATGCATGCTCTTCAACCGATTGCTGCCTGAACCTGCCCGCCCTTCCAGTATCTCTACTCTGGACGGTTCTGACTTAGAATATGTGGACAATGACAAATACCTAGGTGTCTGGTTAGACTGTAAACTCTCCTTCCAGACTCACATCAAACATATCCAATCCAAAGTTAAATCTAGAATTGGCTTCCTATTTCGCAACAAAGCATCCTTCACTCATGCTGCCAAACACACCCTCGTAAAACTGACCATCCTACCGATCCTCGACTTTGGCGATGTCATTTACAAAATAGCCTCCAATACCCTACTCAACAAATTGGATGCAGTCTATCACAGTGCGTTCGTTTTGTCACCAAAGCCCCATATACTACCCACCACTGCGACCTGTATGCTCTCGTTTGCTGGCCCTCGCTTCATACTCGTTGCCAAACCCACTGGCTCCAGGTCATCTACAAGACCCTGCTAGGTAAAGTCCCCCCTTATCTCAGCTCGCTGGTCACCATAGCAGCACCCACCTGTAGCACGTGCTCCAGCAGGTATATCTCTCTGGTCACCCCCAAAGCCAATTCCTCCTTTGGCCGCCTCTCCTTCCAGTTCTCTGCTGCCAATGACTGGAACAAACTACAAAATCTCTGTAACTGGAAACACTTATCTCCCTCACTAGCTTTAAGCACTAGCTGTCAGAGCAGCTCACAGATTACTGCACCTGTACATAGCCCATCTATAATTTAGCCCAAACAACTACCTCTTCCCCTACTGTATTTATTTATTTTGCTCCTTTGCACCCCATTATTTATATTTCTACTTTGCACATTCTTCTACTACAAATCCACCATTCCAGTGTTTTACTTGCTATATTGTATTTACTTTGCCACCGTGGCCTTTACCTCACTTATCTCACCTCATTTGCTCACATTGTATATAGACTTATTTTCTACTGAATTATTGACTGTATGTTTGTTTTACTCCATATGTAACTCTGTGTTGTTGTATGTGTCGAACTGCTTAGCATTATCTTGGCCAGGTCGCAATTGTAAATGAGAACTTGTTCTCAACTTGCCTACCTGGTTAAATAAAGGTGTAAAATAAAAAAAATTAAAATGAGAATCCAGACATGGTCATTTTCTCCTGCTATCATAAAAGGTAATTGTCATATTTCAGCTGTAACATGTGCAATAAAATCGCTTACTATCCCTGTTAATTAAGCCTCAGTGAAAAGCCTTGCTTTGCAACAATAAAAACGGTGTCAAATCAGTGTGCAAAACAATGCTGTACGTATCAGAAAATAATCTACACAGCGGTTTGAACTAAAAAGTTAAAATGTAAATTAAAACGGAATAACTAGGCAAGGCCAGTAGAGAATGGTTATTGTATGTGGTCTGGGCTCCTTTCAAATTAACTCCTTTGTTACCACTGTTGAAAAGCAATTAAAACAGAGAGGGGATTTGAGTGATTCTATTCTCCAAGAAACTGTCAGCGCCGCCGTGTAATTTATATTATTTTTAAGAAAAAGAAAAACATTTCCTTGTGCCCACTCCGTTTAAATTAAAGGGCAGGCCAATTTATATTGTGACTTTTGAGTGAATTAAAGTCTGAGAGGAGGGAAATGTTTGACTGGGGAACACTTGAACAGAGTCGCTGCCTGCCACTAATTCTTGGCGACGCCAATGGTTTACAGATATCCTGATTCTGTGCATTATTGTTACAGAGAAGGTGAGTCTGATACCTTGTCAGAGTTATTAAAAATGATGGTCTGCACATTTGGAATCTGAAAGCTGCTTTAGGCAGTATGGTGATGTTTTTTTTATTTAACTTCCTCATATTACACTTTTATGTGACACTGCTGCTGTCAATGTTCAGGTTGTGTGTTCGTTCTCTGCCTAGAATATGGGAAAACATGTAGTAATTACAATGTATTGTAACATTTTAAGGGGTCCTTATTGCAGTGGAATTACACTGAAACACGCGTTGTAGTTCATCTGAGTGACTCATAGTTACACTGTAATGAGGACCTGTAACTGGTGGTAATTGCAATGAGGTATAATAACGAATGCTTGTTACCACTAAATTCACCAATTTAGTGTTTTGTTTCTTCTCAGCTGAATCCGATTCAGTAATAACTATCACAATCTCTTGTAGGTGTCCCAAGATTACATACTCTCTATTTACCTACCCGTGAATGCACACTCTTCAAAATTACCACTTAATTTTGTTGCTCGCATTTGCCCCAATAAAGTGTATCCTACCATCTGAGTTAACTTGGTTTAGTTTACAAAAACAGATAAGATGTAGGTCAATCTCACTGACTGTGTTCTACCATATGGGTGTCCTCCTCAGGTGGGAGGATAAATACACAAGTACACCACAGAGTACATTTAAAATCTGCATAAGTACAATGTAATTACTAGGTGTTACACAGGATTTTGCTAGTTAAAATGTAATGTATGTGTTATCCTATATAGCACATTAGTCATCCTGACAACCTGGCGCTTATTTTAAGGATTCCAGAAGCGCCATCCAAGTGGGAGGATAAACACACTAGTACACCAGAGTACACCAGAGTAATATATAGTAATAACTTATATCTGCATAAGTTCAGTGTAATTACTAGACCTTGTGTTACAGGGCTAGTTAAAAGGAAGTGTAAGCTGACCGGTACTTGTAAATAATGTGTACTTATATAGTACATTACCCATCCTGACAACCTGGCCCTAGAGGTCTTCACGGCTCCAAAGAGTTGGACACATTTGGAAATAGACCTGAAGCTTTTCCATCTGGCCCAGACATTAATAATAATTTTTTTAAATATAGAGACCTTTCTGAACGGACCTGAGGACAATTAGACCCTTTCCGATCCGAGTGACAGAAACTGCAGAAAGGTCGTTTTTAAGCTACTTTATTAACCAGAGCCGATAAAGCGCGAGAGGAAGGAGAGAGAATACTCAACTCAATACTCAATCAATACTCAATCATGAGGCATCAAAGCCAACGGAACTGAGTAACATTAAGAAATGCTATAGATGGAAGGAATGCAGTCTGGAAACCTACCAAAAAACAATTAGGCAACAACAAATTAAATCCCTTTTAGACAATTTCCTGGGTAAAACGTTCCACTGTAATAGTGAGGGTCTAAACTTGGCAGTAGAAAATCTTAACAGTATATTTGACCTCTCAGCTTCCCTATCAAATCTAAAAATCTCAAATAGAAAACCGAAGAAAATGAACAACAATGACAAATGGTTTGATGAAGAATGCAAAAATCTAAGAAAGAAATTGAGAAACCTGGGATTGGGATTCTCTAACCCTATTACAGGGGCTGAGTCACTGGCTTACTGGTGCTCTTTCATGCCGTCCCTAGGAGGGGTGAGTCACTTGAGTGGGTTGAGTCACTGATGTGATCTTCCTGTCTGGGTTGGCTCCCCCCCTTGAGTTGTGCCGTGGCGGAGATCTTTGTGGGCTATACACGGCCTTGTCTCAGGATGGTAAATTGGTGGTTGAAGATATCCCTCTAGTGGTGTGGGGGCTGTGCTTTGGCAAAGTGGGTGGGGTTATATTCTTCCTGTTTGGCCCTGTCCGGGGGTATCATCGGATGGGGCCACAGTGTCTCCTGACCCCTCCTGTCTCTGCCTCCAGTATTTATGCTGCAGTAGTTTATGTGTCGGCGGGCTATGATCAGTTTGTTATATCTGGAGTACTTCTCCTGTCCTATCCGGCGTCCTTTGTGAATTTAAGTATGCTCTCTCTAATTCTCTCTTTCTCTCTTTCTTTCTCTCTCTCGGAGGACCTGAGCCCTAGGACCATCCCTCAGGACTACCTGGCATGATGACTCCTTGCTGTCCCCAGTCCACCTGGCCGTGCTGCTGCTTCAGTTTCAACTGTTCTGCCTGTGATTATTATTATTTGACCATGCTGGTCTTTTATGAACATTTCAACATCTTGGTCATGTTCTGTTATAATCTCCACCCGGCACAGCCAGAAGAGGACTGGCCACCCCTCATAGCCTGGTTCCTCTTTAGGTTTCTTCCTAGGTTTTAGCCTTTCTAGGGAGTTTTTCCTAGCCACCGTGCTTCTACACCTGCATTGCTTGCTATTTGAGGTTTTAGGCTGGGTTTCTGTACAGCACTTTGATATATCAGCTGATGTAAGAAGGGCTATATAAATACATTTGATTTGATTTAGTTATTGTGTACCTACAAACAGTGGTGTTAAGTACTTAAGGAGAAATACTTAAAAGTACTACTTAATTCGTTTTTTGGGGTATCTGTACTTTAATTTACTATTTATATTTGACAACTTTTACTTTTACTTCACCACATTCATTCCTAAAGAAAATAATATACTTTTTACTCCATACATTTTCCCTGACACCCAAAAGTACTCGTTACATTTTGACAGGAAAATGGTCCAATTCACACACTTATCAAGAGAACATCCCTGGTCATTCCTACTTCCTCTGATCTGGCGGACTCACTAAATACAAATGCTTCATTTGTAAATTATGTCTGAGTGTTGGAGCGTCAATAAAAAAAATCTAAATTGTGTCGTCTGGTTTGCTTAATATAAGGAATTTCAAATGGTTTATACTTTTGATACTTAAATACATTTTAGCAATTCCATTTACTTTTGAACCTTAAGTATATTTAAAACCAAATACTTTTAGACTTTTACTCAAGTAGTATTTTACTGGGTGACTTACACTTTTACTTGAGTCATTTTCTATTAACCTATTTAACCCCATCAGTCACAATAGTGACCGTAAAAAAAAGTTTTCAGTTATAAGCCTCTAAAAATGTTACTGAATGATCTATTAATGCCTTTCCAGCAAATATTGAAATAATAAAGGGTCTCAATGAATGATGTGCAGTGTCACATGTTTATTGTAAATTGTCACATGACCAGAGCTGTTTACTTCCTGGTTGCACCATGAGAAGAGGATGGCTGCATCAAAGCTCCCAAACAAAAGGTTAGTAAAGTATGTTAAAATAAAGTTATGACAAAGATTTTTGGTACACATCATCTTTAAGCTGTCTAGTATTGATATATGCATTTGCAATTACTCAACTTTGTTCAGTGTGGTCATAGAATGTGTAAACATGTTGACAGCAAAAATAGTGACTGGCAGGATAACACAGTGCATCTAGGTATAGACATAGATATACACATACATAGTTCTTGTGTTACCTAACTTCCTACTCTGTTCTTTCTTTTAGTTTCACTTTGAGTCAAGTTCTGGATATGTTGGATCTAGGTGACTGCCCAGACAAGGCGTGCAACATTGCAGTTATCCCTCAAAATGAGAAAGATGCTGTCCTGAGTGAATGTGATAGCGATGGGTCAGATATGGACTATGGACAGGCCATTTGCCAGCCAGGCTGTTGAATGCATATGCTGAACCTATGCAAACAGATCATGACAGGAACAACGTTATCAGTGCTGATGACCCCCCCATCCACAATCTTCCCCACCCCCCTCCATTGTTGGTAATGAAGAGCCAAGGGCCTCTACCCGCCAGAGGGTCCAGTCAGAAGGGCCAAGAACCTCTACAAACCATAGGGGTCAGTCAGAAGAGCCAAGGGAAAAGCTGCAGGTGGTCAAAAATAAAGATTGAGTGTTCAAACGATCGAAGAGGCCTTCCACTGATGTGATTCCAAAACACATAGTATACAGCCCAAATATGCAAAAGTTTGGCACGAAACCACTGAGCCACGGAAGGAGATCTTTACTGGCTGCCACTGTTGAAGATCAGGCAAGATATGACAAAGCTTCTCACTGGCCAATCAACACGATGCACCGGTTCCAGAGAAGTCGTCATTGGGACAAACGTACTACCTATGCATGTGAGAAATGCAAAGCGCCACTGCACATTGAGTGCTTCAAGATATACCATGGACAGTAGAAAAGGAGATAAGACAGAATGAAAAAGGGCTGAAAAAGACAAAAGAAAAATAGAAAAGTCGATAAAGGGTGAGGAGAAGCAGTACAACGGACTAGGAAGAAAAGAAAAGTCGATGAAAAAGACAATCAAAATGACTGAAATGTTTTTGGAAAAGAGGATCAATTGATTCAAGACATCCTGTATGACAGTAGGTCTGACTGATCGTAGTTCAAAACAGTGATGCACAAACTAATCTTGTACTTGGTTCTGAAGCCTAACTCTATGATATATACAGTATATATATATATAGTATATATGTATAAGCACTCATTGTCCAGTGGCACATTTTAAATATATATATATAATTGTATTTTGTTCAGTGTAGGCCTCTACTTGCATATTCTACAGGCTACCTCTATCCTAAATGTTACCTTAATGTTCAGTGGGAATGAATCACAAGACTGCTATACAGTTGTTAGTGAATGACAATGTTACAATGAATATTGCACTAAAGTACAAGCTCAAATGTTACAATAAAGTTACAATATTAATGTTTCAGTACATGTTGCACTGAAGTAACAATGTTGAAATACGTTGATGGTTGTTGTCTTGTTGTCTTTGCTCTCAGTATTCATATCGTGTTGTATAAGGGTTTTTTGATGTGTAAAATAGTCACACTAGAATTGACAGGGCATTCTAGAGGCAATGCTGGGGACTGCCAGTGACAGAGTTTTAAATGTGTTAATAACTGGGTTGGGATTTATAAGAACTTTGATTACTGCATAGGAGAAATATGTTAATTTAGTATATGTAACATTATCCCACCGGTCAATTGTGACCGACCATAAAACACACTTTTTCACCTACTTTTCCATTAAAATTTCGAAAAATAATGATTGATTACTTCAAAGGTTTACTAATGACACTTGATTTGGATATTTTCATATCTGGGAAAAGAAATGGGATTAAATGGGTTAAGGTATCTTTACATTTACTCAAGTATGAATACTTTTCCCACCACTGCCTACAAAGTATGTTGCCCATCCTGACAATCTAATCGTCAGCTTCAGAAAGCACCTAGTGAGAAAACAAACACACTTATAGACTACAGAGTACATATATGCAAGTACAAAGTCGTCACTAGTTGTAACACAGGATGTCACGAATATCACGGAAGGTGGCTCCCCTTCCAGTTCGGATGGCCCTCGGTGGTCGTTGTCGCAGGTCTACTAGCTGCCACCGATCCCTTTTTCCCCTTTTCGTTTGGTTTTGTCTAATTGGTTTCACCTGTTCCTTGTTGGGGTTTTTGGGTTGGGGTTATTTAAGTTCTATTAGCCCGCCTGTGTTTGTGCGGGCGTGTTTGCTGTTATGTCAAGAGGTGTTCCTGTTTATTGTTGGGATTTTCGCTGTCCGGCGTATGTACCAGTTTGTACTTGGGTAGAGTGTTTTACGCCTGTGTTCGGCGTCACCCGTTTGTGCGCTATTCCTGTTGGACATTAAAGCGTTTTCCCGAATCCTCTGCTCTCTGCGCCTGACTCCACACCCATCACTCTTCTAGCGTTACACAGGATTTAGCTATTTAAAGTGTAACTTTATAGTTACCTATGAGCAATTTCTATATAATTACTTACTTCTCATTAACAATTGAAAATACCTACTAACAAAATATATGCTTCTCCTTTAGTCAACTTTATTGCAACAGGTAAAAAGACCTTACGTTTTTTACACAATTACAAGGATTTTTATTGTTAGATTCATAGTGTAACGACCCTGGGTTTATAAGCACGGAAATCGACCCTGCCGCACGAGCATGCTTTTGGGGCACAGTCGATAGCGCGCCGGACCTCGGGCTCGAAGGTCGAGGGCACGAGACCTGCTCCCTGCCTGTTTTATTACATTGGTGTCAGAAGTGGGATCGGACCTCGTATCCACGACAGTGCGTGTGCTTAGCCGGTGAGCGCATTCCTGTAAGACGTAGAGTCGCAAGCTAGCGCGAGGACGCGCTCTTTGAAAGGAGGGAGTAGTGTAACGACCCTGGGTTTTATTACGACCCTGGGTGTAACGACCCTGGGAAATCGACCCTGCCGCATGAGCATGCTTTTGCGCCCTCGGGCTCGAAGTTCGAGGGTTCGAGACCTGCTCCCTGCCTGTTTCATTACAATACTTTGATTCATTACAATAAGATAAAAATAACAATTCTAGTGGTGTTTTTCTTCCTTTTTTATTATTACAATTAACAACGGAAATCAACAATCTTTCTGTCTTCATCTGTTTCTTTCTCATAAGCATTTTCCCATCCTAGAGTGAGACTCTTGGGAATCTGTAGTAGAGAAAAAAAAACTATGCTAGTTATCATCATCACAATTTCTATAGTTTATGCCTGCTACCTAGCCTGTTAAACACTGATCTGTTGCTTTGGGATCTGTGCAGGTGTTTTTTTTAAATCAGAAAATAGAAAGTGACATATCATTTGAAATCTACAGGCCTTGTCTTTTTGGAAATAGAACTCAAATCTTACTGCTGGCAATGTCACAAGAATCTCCCCCTCCTCCACCTCCCCCATAAAGACCATATATCATGCACTATTATCAGAACTCAGGATAAGACCCAGATGTAGACAGTTCGAATCACAGAAATGTATTTACACAACCGGGCAGGCAAATGGCAGGTCAAAGGCAGGCAGATGTCGGTAATCCAGGGCAGAGTCCGTAAGGTACAGAATGGTAGGCAGGGTCAGGGCAGGCAGAGGTCAGTAATCCAGGGCAGTGTCAAAAGGTACAGAATGGCAGTCAGGGTCAGGGCAGGCAGAGGTGAGTAATCCAGGGCAGTGTCAAAAGGTACAGAACGGCAGTCAGGGTCAGGGCAGGCAGAGGTCTGAAAATCCAGGGCAGTGTCAAAAGGTACAGAATGGCAGACAGGCCTAGGGACAGAGCAGGGAGAATGGTCAAAACCAGAAGAACTAGAAAACAGGGACTAAAGAAAACAGGAGTATGGAAAAAGAGGCTGGTAGGCTTGATGAGACAAGAACAAGGAGACAGAGATTTAATCTGTGATACATGAACAGCAGAGGGGCTAAGAATCTTAGAGATGGGAAAAGGGCCGCTAAAACGGGGGGAAAGTTTGTGTGACTATACCCGGAGGGGCAGATCCCGAGTGGACAGCCATACCCTCTGCCCGAGACAATAGTGGGGTGCCGGGGTCCGGTAGCTGTCTGCCTGTCGTAGATACCTGGAGGTGGTATTGAGAAGAGCAGACCGGACTCTCTTCCAGGTACGGCGACAGTGGCAGACAGACATTTGGGCTGAGGGTATGCTGACCTTTTCCTCTTGCTCAGGGAAGAGCGGGGGCTGATATCCCATCAAACACTCGAAAGGCAAGAGACCCGTGGCTGAGCAGGGTAGGGTGTTGCGGTCGTATTCCACTGACACGAGTTGCTGGCTCCAGCTGGTGGGATTGGCAGAGACGAGGCAGCAAAGAGTATTTTCTAGGTCCTGATTGGCTTGCTCCGACTGGCCATTAGACTGAGAGTGAAACCCGGAGGACAGGCTGGCCGATGACCCAATGAGTGTGCAGAACGCCTTCCACAACTGGGACAAGAACGGATGACCATGGTCGGAAACCATGTCCACCGGAAGTCCATGGATCCGGAAGACGTGCTGGGCCTGCCTCCTTGGCTGAGGGTAGCTTGGGGAGTGGAATGAAATAGGCGACTTTGGAAAACCTGTCCACCACCGTAAGGATAGTGGTGTTGCCGTCAGACGGAGGGAGACCAGTGAGGAAGTCCAGGGATATGTGATCAGGGCCGGTGAGGTACAGGAAGTGGTTGAAGGAATCCAGCCGGAGCTTGCCGAGGAGTCTTATTCTGAGCACAGACAGTGCAGGCGGTGACGGGCGTGGAGAAGTCAAGGAATATTCTTGGGCCCTGGGCGGTAGGAGATGGTAAAGTTGAACCGAGTGAAATGCAGGGCCCATCGAGCTTGCCTGGAGGTGAGACGCTTGGCGGTGTGGAGATATTTCAGGTTCTTGTGATCCGACCACACAATGAATGGATGTTCTGCCCCCTCTAACTAGTGCCTCCACTCCTCCAATGCCATCATCACCGCAAGTAGTTCGATTTCCCTCATCGTAATTCCTCTCCGTGGCGTTAAGACGATGGGAAAAGAAGGCGCAGGGATGCAGCTTGAGGTCCAGGGCAGAACGCTGGGACAGGAAAGCCCCGACTCCAACGTCTAAAGCGTTGACCTCCACCACCAACTGACAGGACGGGTCCGGATAGATTAATATGGGAGCTATGGTGAAGCGGTGCTTAACTTCTCTAGGGTAGGGCAGCATTCGGATTTTTGGATGAAAAGCGTGCCCAAATTAAACTACCTGCTACAGGCACAGAAGATAGGATATGCATATAATTGGTAGATTTGGATAGAAACCACTCTAAAGTTTCCAAAACTGTTAAAATAGTGTCTGTGAGTAGAACAGAACTGATTTGGCAGGCGAAAATCTGAGAAAAATCCATCCAGGTAGTAGGATTTGTTTTGTTTTGTAATTTTCTATTCAATGCCATTACAGTATCCATTGACTTAGGACTCAAATTGCAGTTCCTATGCCTTCCACTAGATGTCAACAGGCTTTAGAAATAGTTTCAGGCTTGTATTCTAAAAAATGAGGGAGTAAGAGCAGTCTGAATGAGTGGACCCTGCAGTGTCACAGAGCTTTTTCATGCGCGTGACCGAGAGAGTGCCTTTCTTGTTTACCTTTTATATTGCTAAAAACAACCTGAGGATTGAATATAAACATTGTTTGACATGTTTCGGATGAACTTTACGGATGCAATTTGGATTTTATGTCTGCCTGTTGTGACTGCGTTTGAGCCTGTGAATTACTGAGGAAACGCGCAAACAAAACTGAGGTTTTTGGATATAAAGAGAGACTTTATCGAACAAAACAAACATTTATTGAGTAAATGAATGTCTTCTGAGTGCAACCATATGAAGATCATCAAAGGTAAGGGATTCATTTTATGTCTATTTCTGACTTGTGTAACTTCTACTTGGCTGGTTACTGTTTGTAATGATTTGTCTGCTGGGCGATGTTCTCAAATAATCGTAAGGTATGCTTTCGCCATAAAGGCTTTTTGAAATCTGACACCGTGGTTGGATTCACAAGAAGTTCATCTTTAAACATATGTAAAATACTTATGTGTTTTCTGAATTTTTATACTGAGTATTTCTGCATTTGAATTTTGCGCTCTGCAATTTCACTAGATGTTGGCCAGGTGGGACGTTTTTTTAGTTTCAACTGCCGTGTCTTTGTGAGACACGGTGTGTGTGTGAACGGATGATATCACATGTGTATTTCTCACTGTAAAGCGTGGAGGAGGAGATGTGATGGTGTGTGGGTGCTGTGCTGGATTCTCAGTCTGTGATTGATTTAGAATTCAAGGCACACTTAAGCAGCATGGCTACCACAGAATTCTGCAGAGAATTCTACATTATTTATCTCATATGTATACGTATATACTGTACTCTATATCATCTACTGCATCTCTATGTAATACATGTATCACTAGCCACTTTAAACTATGCCACTTTGTTTACATACTCATCTCATATGTATATACTGTACTCGATAACAACTACTGCATCTTGCCTATGCCGCTCTGTACCATCACTCATTCATACTGTATATCTTTATGTACATATTCTTTATCCCTTTACACTTGTGTGTATAAGGTAGTAGTTTTGGAATTGTTAGTTAGATTACTCGTTGGTTATTACAGTATTATCGGAACTAGAAGCACAAGCATTTCGCTACACTCGCATTAACATCTGCTAACCATGTGTATGTGACAAATAAAATTGGATTTGATTTGATTTGCTACGCCATACCATTGGGCTTAGTGGGACTATCATTTATTTTCAACAGGACAATAACCCAACACACCTCCAGGCTGTGTAAGGGCTATGTTACCAAGAAGGAGAGTGACGGAGTGCTGCATCAGATGACCTGACCTCCACAATCCCCCGACTTCAACCAAATTGAGATGGTTTGGGATGAGTCGGACCGCAGAGTGATGGAAATGCCGCCAAAACGTTCTCAGCATATGTGGGAACTCCTTCAAGACTGTTGGAAAACCATTCCAGGGGAAGCTGGTTGAGAGAATGCCAAGAGTGTGCAAAACTGTCATGAAGGCAAAGGGTGGCTACTTGGAAGAATGTACAATCTAAACCTTTTTGCAGATTTGTGTCAATGAGGTGGTCAGTTTTAAATTGGCTAACACTTATCACATGGTTTGTTTAGGCTGAAATATGGTTGGGATGCAATCGGAAACTTTAATATTTGTAACAAGCATGGTTACAAGCATTCGTTGTTACGCCACTGTAATTACTGCAATTACCACCAGTTACATGTTGTTATTAAAGTGTAACTATGTATTATTACAATTAATTACAATACTTGTAATAAGGACCCCTTAAAATGAAATGTTGCCAGATGTGGTATTCTGTTAAATACACGTATTTACATTTGGAATTCATGATTGCCAGTAGTGTGTATAACTGTGAATTTTAAGTAATCAAAGGTCAACATTATTATTATAGTATTTAAAAATGTGTACTTATACCTTAATAATATTGATATGTTCAGAATGAGTACACACCACAGAATATTTCCATAAAGATCTCTACACTCACTGAGTGTTTCATTTGCGATCTCTTGCCTCAATCCAGTCAGTCTGCCATGCAACCCCCACTTCTTTACTCTCATCTTCTCAGCTAAATGTCAGCAGTCTCCAGTTTGTTGTCTTGGTGAGTGAGAAAGAGAGAGAGGGACCTGCCAGAGGCTTTAGACATCAAACATTTAATTTCCCTAAAACACACCTTTAATTAAACAAACGACCATAAAAAGAGGAAAAAGGAAAAGGGGGAGACTGTCATAGAATTCCCTGTGTGAGGAGGAGTTCATTAATATTTCCAGAACTTGCGGTGTATCCAGACCTTATTTTAGTCTGTCCCAAATGGCACCCTATTCCCTATAATGCACTACTTTTGACCAGAGCCCTACGGGGCTAGTCAAAAGTAGTGTACTACATTGGGAATAGGGTGCTATTTGGGATGCTGATATTGTCTCTGGTCCCACTCTCCAGCACTACCAGGATGTGTGGCTGTTATTGTCTTTAGTACTACCAGTAACGAGGGTGATGTGGCCCCTGCAGAATGGTTACATAGTAGCAGGGGCTGCTGGTATAGCCCTTGCCCCAGTGTCGGCCGACTTGACCCTGTTACATGGCGATGGTGATGGTGACATGTACAGGACCAAGAAACTGAGCAGTACCTGTTTAACTCATTCTGTCCTATTCAGCTATTATCTGATTTGATTGAGTGAGAAAAATGTTTGTCTCTTTTCAGACACAGTCATATGCTTAATTTAACACACCAGGATGTGTGGTATGCAGGAGGCATACCACCCATATCTGTAGCCATGAAATCCTTTGAAAGGCTGGTTATGGCACATCAACACCATCATCCCAGACACCCTGGATCCACTCCAATTTGCATACCGCCCCAACAGATCCACAGATGATGCAATCTCTTTTGCACGCCACACTGTCCTTTCCCACCGGGACAGGAGGAACACCTACTTGAGAATGTTGTTAATTGACTATAGTTTAGCATTCAACACCATAGTACCCTCCAAGCTCATCACTAAGCTAAGGATCCTGGGACTGAACACCTACCTCTGCAACTTAATCCTTGACTTCCTGATGGACCGCCCCCAGGTAGTAAGGGTAGGCAACAACACATCTGCCACGCTGACCCTCAACATGGGGGCCCCTAAGGGGTGCATGCTTAGTCCCCTCCTGTACTCCCTACTCCAGGACCATCATTAAGTTTTCCGACAACACGACGGTGGTAGGCCTGATCACTGACGACGATAAGACAGCCTATAGGGAGGTGGTCAGAGACCTGGTAGTGTGGTGCCAGGACAGCAACCTCTCCCTCAACGTCAGCAAGACAAAGGAGCTGATCGTGGACTACAGGAAACAGAAAGCTGAGCATACCTCCATTCACATCGACATGGCTGTAGTGAAGTGTGTCGAGAGCTTCACGTTCCTCGGTGTCCGCATCACTAAGGATCCATTATGTTCCACACTCACCAACACTCACTCAACCAACTCTATAAGGCCATAAGCAAACAAGAAAATGCTCACCCAGGAGCGTGCTCCTAGTGGAAGGGGACTTTAATGCAGGCAAACATAAATCAGTTGTACTAAATTCTTAACAGCGTGTCACATGTGCAACCAGTGGGGAAAAAAACTCTAAACCACCTTTACTCCACACACAGAGATGTATACAAAGCTCTCCCCGATCCTCCATTTGTCAAATATAACCATAATTCTAACCTCCTGATTCCAGCTTACAAGCAAAAACTAAAGCAGGAAGTACCAGTGACTCGCTCAATACGAAAGTGGTCAGATGACGCGGATGCTATGCTACAGGAGTGTTTTGCTAGCACAGACTGTAATATGTTCTGGGATTCATCTCAATGCCATTGGATAATATGTTCCGGGATTCATCTCAATGCCATTGGATGAATCCCGGAACATATTCCAGTCTGTGCTAGCAAAACAGTCCTGTATACCACTTTAGTCATCGGCTTCATCAATAAGTGTATTGACGACGTCGTCCCCACAGTGACCGTACGTACATATCCCAACCAGAAGCCATGGATTACAGGCAATATCTGAATCGAGCTAAAGGCTAGTGCCGCTTTCAAGGAGCAGGACTCGAATCTGGACGCTTATAAGAAATCCAGCTATGCCCTCAGACGAACCATCAAACAAGCAAACCAGACGTGAGCTGCCCTGTGACGCGAGCCTACCAGACAAGTTACATGCCTTTTATGCTCGCTTCGAGGCAAGCAACACTGAAGGATGCACAAGAGCACCAGCTGTTCTGAATGACTGCGTAATAACGCTCTTGGTAGCCGATGTGAGCAAGACCTTAAAACAGGTCAACATTCACAAAGCTGCGGGCCAGATGGATTACCAGGACGTGTACTCAAAGCATGCACGGATCACCTGGCAAGTGTCTCACTGACATTTCCAAACTCTCCCTGACTGTGTCTGTAATACCTACATGTTTCAAGCAGACCACCATAGTCCCTGTGCCCAAGGAAGCGATGGTAACCTGCCTAAATGATTGCCACCCTGTAGCACTTACGTCATTAGCAATGAAGTGCTTTGAAAGGCTGGTCATGACTCACATAAACAGCATCCTCCCGGATACCCTAGACCCACTCACATTCGCATACCGTCCAAACAGATCTACAGATGACGTAATCTCAATCACACTCCACACTGCCCTTTCCCACCTGGACAAAAGAAACACCTATGTGAGAATGCTGTTCATTGACTACAGCTCAGCGTTCAACACCATAGTGCCCACGAAACTCCGCACTAAGCTAAGGACCCTGGGACTACACACCTCCCTCTGCAACAGGATCCTGGACTTCCTGATGGGCCGCCCCCAAGTGGTAAGAGTAGGAAACAACACATCTGCCACGCTGATGGCACATCTGCCATGCTGTCACTCCTCAACACTGGGGCCCCTCAGGGGTGTGTACTTAGTTCCCTCCTGTACTCCCTGTTCACCCACATCTGCTTGGCCAAACACAACTCCAACACCATTATTAAGTTTGCTGACGACACAACAGTGGTAGGCCTGATCACCGACAACCATGAGATAGCCTATAGGGAGGAGGTCAGAGAACTGGCAGTGTGGTGCCAGGACCTCAACCTCTCCCTCAATGTGAGAAAGACAAAGGAGCTGGTCATGGACTACAGGAAAAGGCGGGCCGAACAGACCCCCATTAACATCAACGGGGCTGTAGTGGAGAGGGTCGAGAGTTTCAAGTTCCTTGGTGTCCACATCACCAACGATCTATCCAAACACACCAAAACAGTCGTGAAGAGGGCACGACAAAACATTTTTCCTCTCAGGAGACTGAAAAGATTTGGCATGGTTCCCCAGATCACAGCAGCAGGATACGAGAGTATCCTGACCGGTTGCATCACCGCCTGGTATGGCAACTGTTCGGCATCTGACCGTAAGGCGCTACAGAGGGTAGTTTGTATGGGTCAGTACATAAGTGGGTCCAAGCTTCCTGCAATCCAGGACCTATATAATAGCCAGTGTCAGAGGAAAGCCCATACAATTGTCAGAGACTCCAGTCACCCAAGTCATAGACTGTTTTCTCTGCTACCGCACGGCAAGCGGTAACAGAGCGCCAAGTCTAGGACCAAAAGGCTCCTTAACAGCTTCAACCCCCAAACCATAAGACTGCTGAACAATTAATCAAATGGCCACCAGACTATTACATTGACCCCCCACACTCCATTTGTTTTGTACAATGCTGCTGCTCGCTGTTTATTATCTATGCATAGTCACTTCACCGCTACCTACATGTGCAAATTACCTCAACTAACCTGTACCCCTGCACACTGACTCGGTACCGGTACCCCCTGTATATAGCCTCGTTATTGTGTTACTTTTTATTATTTTTAATTTTTTACTTTAGTTTATTTGGTAAATATTTTCTCTTCTTGAACTGCACTGTTGGTTTGGGCTTGTTGGTTTGGGCTTGTAAGTAAGCATTTTCTGGTAAGAACTACACTTGCTGTTTTTGGCACGTGACAAATAAAGTTTTATTTGATTAGATTAGAAAATTGTCGAAGACTCCAGACACCCAAATCATGGACTGCTCTCTCTGCTACCGCACTGCAAGCGGTACCAATGCACCAAGTCTGGAACAAACAGGACCCTGAACAGCTTCCACCCCCAAGCCATAAGACTGGTGAATATCAAATCAAATCAAATCAAATGTATTTATATAGCCCTTTGTACATCAGCTGATATCTCAAAGTGCTGTACAGAAACCCAGCCTAAAACCCCAAACAGCAAGCAATGCAGGTGTAGAAGCAGTTAGTTAGTTAAATAGTTAACTAAATAGCTATGCCGACGACATGCATTGAACTTTTTTGACTCATTACATACTCATTACATACTGTCACGTAATTCCTAGTCATATCTGCATATTTACCTCAATGACCTCGTACCCCTGCACATCATCTTGGTACTGGTACCCCTTTTATGAAGCCACGTTATTGTTACTCATTACGTGTTTTACTTTCTGTTATTTCTCTATTTGCTTTCTCTGCATTGTCGGGAAGGGCCCATAAGTAAACATTTCACTGTTAATCCACACCTGTTGTTTATGAAGCATGTGACAAATAACATTTGATTTGATTTGACACAGATCATAGAAATGTCCTAATTGTATACTGTGTACTAGAGTTATACAAGGCTGTAAATAGTCACGGTGCATGTTGAGGCCTTGTGTTACCATCTGAACATTAGGGTCTATGGATTGTCTGGCATCCATCCCCATTCATTCTGGTGAACTAGTATCTCACTTTAGGTTCCAGCCAGAGGCTGTGGAGACCAGGGGTCAGTGGATGTATGTTCTCCTTACAGCCCTCAGTCAGTCTGTCAGGTGCCGGCCTAGTGAGTGTCACGCTGAGACAGGAAGGGAAAAAACTGTACCGTTTGTAAATGCTACATTTGCTTTTAATTGCAGGGTAAATTACATCATAAGACAGAGCCACTGAGCCAGATCCCCCAAATAGAAATCTCTGTCCAGCTCCAGTCTCAACACCAGTCTTGCATATGTGTCGGAAGCACAGTACATCTCCTACTTAGCTTGTTGCCTTGTTGTCAGTGTGTTGCAGCCGGTCGTTAGGAAAGGAAAGAGGGAGGAAGGGGTAGTGGCAGAGCTCAGGCAGATGGCTGCGTGTTTCCTCGTCGAGGAGGAGGAGATGGAGGATGAGAGGGAGGAAGAGAGGAGGATGAGAGGAAGGAGTGAGGAAAGGAGAGGAAGGCCATGTCAGATGCTACTTCTTCAGGCAGGCGATCAACCACCTGCATCCTCCCTCCTCCCTCACCTCCCCACTACAGCCACAGGTGCAGAAGGTAAGAATAGAACAAGTCTTGTCAGATTGCATGTAAATACATCCCATGTTTAGAGGGATGATACAGTATAGTATATACAATGCCTATTCCCGAAACAAACAACTCTCGCCTCGGATCTGGGATCTGTAATCCAGAGTGTATTTCCTCTAGTTATTAGTCCCTGTTAGTACTGTCACATATCTATACCTCTTAGAGTTGAGCTCGGGGACCGAAGGCCCCCGTTATTAAGCTGATTTCATTACAGTGTGAATACGCTACTGGATGATGTGGGACTATAAGTCCCGCGTGACTCAGGTGGTAGTGCATGGCCCTTGCAACCCCGGGGTTGTGCGTTTGATTCCCATGAGGGACCAGTGCAAAACATTTATGCACTCACTACTGTATATCAATCTGGATAAGTGCATCTGCTAAATGACGTTTTGTGCAGTCAAACGTCACATTAAATGTTTCCCTTTTATGTCCAAAGAGTGTGACCAGAATAAGCTAGTAAAATGAGTAAGAGCTTGTTCCAGTACAGAATTAAATACATGTAGTGTTATAATGTCTAATGTCTGAACTGACCTGGGAAGTTCTAAATTATGATTCTGTAGCCTGTCCCCAGGAGATGAACGTGCTTTTGAGATCCGGACTAAGGTTTAACCTGCGTCTGGGAAACTGGCCCTGAGTCTTCAAGTGAAAGTGAAAGGTCCAGAAGTAGTGCCAGAAGCATTACAGTATAAAACACTGATTCTAGAGAGGGAAGGCAGCTGTAAAAGTCAGTGTCCCTCAATTGACCACTCCTGAAACTCATCCATTATATTAGGGCTAAATGATGGCTCCTGTAAAGACTCAACTGCCTCCAGTCATGGCATGTGTCTCAAACGACACATATCCCCTATACAGTACTCATGGGCCCTGGTCAAAAGTAGTGCACTATATCGGGATCAGGGTATATTTGGGATGCATCCTTTGCTAATTAAGATTGGGAGAACAAAAGAGAGCGTTGGGCCGGGGAACTTATCTCTCCTCCCTCCCTCCAGATGTTGAACTTGATTTGAAAAGAAAAGAAGGGATTGGGGGGATTGGTGGAGTGTGTGTGTGTATATATTTATGTGTATTTGTGCATGTGTGTTTGTGTGTGTGAAGCGGCAGCAACAGCACCTGTAGAAGAGGAAGCGGACATCAGGAATTATTGTGTTACCATGATACCAAATGGTGAGATAGATCTGGGGCTGAATCTGGGGCTGAGGCTGCAACGACCAATTCATTACATTTAAAAAGTGTTTGTCAGATCTTGTTGTGGTTGATGAGACCCTCATGACAGGGACCGTCTTGTCTTATTATTCTTGGGAGACCAGGTCTGGCTCTCGACCCGAAACCTGCCCCTTCGCAAACCCTGCTGGAAGCTGGGTCCGCGGTTTGTGGGGCCATTTAAAGTCCTGAGACTGAAAAAGGTATTTTATAGGTTACAGCTTCCCCCTAATTATTGTATTAACCCCTCATTCCATGTGTCTCTCCTCAGGCCGGTGGTGGCTGGTCCGCTCCAGCAGTCTGAGGTGCGGGAGGTTCCTCCGCCCCCTCTGGACATCGAGGGGGCCAAGGCGTATACTGTGCGAGCCATCATGAACTCAAGACGTTGGGCGAGGGGCCTTCAGTACCTCGTAGAGTGGGAGGGGTGAGGTCTGGAGGAGAGATGCTGGGTGCCGGTGGAGGACATCCTGGACCCTTCCTTACTGCAGGAATTTCACTGTCTCCACCCGGATCGCCCTGCGCCTCGTCCTCCGGGGCATCCCCGAGGCCGGTGTCGGCACGCTGCTGGAGCCGCCCGTCAGGGGGGTGTACTGTCACGAGTTCCGCCGAAGTTGTGGCCTCTCCTTGTTCGGGTGGCGTTCGGCGGTCGTCGTCACCGGCTTTCTAGCTGCCACCGATCTATGTTTCTTTTTCCATTTGTTTTGTCTTGATTGTACACACCTGGTTACCATTATGTTATAATTATTTTCCCTATTTAACCCTCTGGTTCCCATTATGTTTTGTGCGTGATTGTTTCTTGTTTAGTGTTAGTCTTCTGTATTATGGTGTGTTTTCCCTGCGTGGAATTTATGTTTGTTTATTTTTCGAGGAAAGTATGTTATTTTACTCAGTTCTGTGTCCTGCGCCTGACTCCGTGCTCACCTCTGCACACTGGCACCTGACTGTTTGTGAATTTGTCTAAGTATGGACTAAGTTATTTCTCCTCTTATAATTTTAAACATTATTATGATTGTCATAATGATTATTATCACTAATAATGCTAATGTATAGCCTAATATAGAATTTTTTATTGTCAAGGTTGTCAGTGTCACATAATATAACTGAAAATGTCTAGTGTCAATGGTGTTGAGATTATCTTTTCTCTGAAAAGATCTGATTGTAAGACTAAGTTATGCATATAGCTTCAAAGTCGGACTGTCCTATATTTCTTAGTTTAATTAAATGATATCCAATGATATATATATATATATATTTTTTTTTTCAATTAAAGAACCATTATTGGAAAAAGGTCATTTCAAAAACTATGTTTTCTATTACAAATTCAATTACCGGCCTCAGAAAGGAATGATGAGAAAGGGAGGTGTCATTGAGTATAATTCTTAATGATAGACTCCGGAATGTAATAACTCTGCCAATTAACAATTTTTATTTGATTTAGGTAGATTTTATGATATTCTTTCACAATATCAATTACATGAAGTGGTTTGTATGGCCGATGTTAATACTAGGGGAGATTGGAAGGAAGAATCCGTTACTAATTATGTGTCCTTATAACCAGTTTCCATTTTAGAACTTTAATCAGTAAAAAGCATTTGTAGGTCATTACTCACGAGACCGTAGCTTAATGTTTAAAGAAAACATAGGGATATAGATTGTGTGTCATATTACTTATTTATTTGGTTATAGAAAACATTTACTTCATGGTAATAATTATCCATAACATAACTATTTCATATAAAATATGACATGTTTTACTTTTAGAAAAATATGCAAAATCTAGTGCATTCATGAAAATAAACCAAACTTTATTTTTGTTACCATAAAGGCGGTCTTTGTTTTATATGGTGCGTCAAATCATCCTCGGCCTCATGTTTGTAAGGGAAGTCTTCCCTCAGTCTGTCTGGGTAGGACTACTTACAGGTGTGACAAAGAGATATCAATCAATCTGTCACTTCCCTTACAAACATGTCAGATTTCAATTCAGTGCAGCAGTAGCTGAGATCAGCTCTTTAATATGCTCACACTGCGTTATTCTGAGAACTGAATATTTAGCAATTTGATAGAGCTTTGCTGTTTGTGCAGATTGCGCAGATTAATTTGATTGCGTTATTAAACATTTTCCTCAGCTGCAACAGCTAACATGAAGTCCCAGAGAGAGATCAATGACCAGAATACTCACGCTACATAAACTGAAGGTCTGTTGTTTCAAATCCTGATAATAGGTCATACATTAGCAATGTATTAGCAATATACATTGTATTAGCAATATATTTTATTCTATATTACTTTAAATGGCGTTTTTCTTTAGACTTTTAATGCAATAGTAATGTAAGCTATTGTCAGTGGCCATTTGCACAGTCTGTCTGCCAGGGGGCAGTATAACCCAGATAGGTGATCAGCTGATCTTTCCTCCACACCAAGTACAGGGAACAACAGAAGAACATCAGGCCAAGATCTTCAGGTGACAATGTCTTCCACCACAAATCTCAATAGCTTTTACATTATCTCAAAACGACAAATACAGTAACAATAGGTTAACATTCTTTGAAAGCTCTCAAGGTTGCACATCAGGATTTATTTATTTTTTATTTTGGTGAGTGTTTACTTTCGCATAATTCTATTTGAACAAATAAAGAAGTTAAGAATTTAGGGGTCAAAATACATTTCCATAATTTGGAAATACATCATGATGTAATTTCACATTTGCTATTACCTGTCCAATATATGATTACAGAATGAAATAACACAATACCTTTCATTTGTTCAGTTTTTGATGTCCCCTTCGTCTTGTACAGCTGCTGCTGCTGCTGCCGCTACACACACAAACACACGCACAAATACACATAATAATACACACATTCACACACTCCACCAATCCTCCCCATCCCTCCTTTTCTTTTCAAATCAAGTTCAACATCTGGAGGGAGGGAGGAGTGATAAGTTCAGAATCAAATACAAATTAGATATAGCATTTGAAAACAATGACTAAGTCACTGAATATGACCAGATTTATGCATTCATGAATAAGCATGACTTATTAGTACTTAATAATGAAAAGGACTCATAGTAGGCTACCGAAAACACAGTGGATTCATATTTCCATTTTCCTGTATGAATTAATTTAATCATTTTAATTAACAATGGAAGAGGTATGCGAGTATACTTTTCATCATATCAAGCTAATCAAAGTAGAATTGTTCTCTCACATCCCTGAGTTCAGGGTACATTAGAGTGCCTTTAGTAAGTATTCACACCCCTTGACTCTTTACACATATTGTTGCGTTACAGCCTGAATTTATAATTGGATTAAATTGAGATTTTGTGTCACTGGACTACACAAAATACCCCATAATGTGAAAGTGGAATTATGTTTTTAGAACTTGTTTACAAATTCATTGAAAGTGAAAAGCTGAAATGTCTTGAGTCAGTAAGTATTGATCCCCTTTGCTATGGCAAGCCTAAATAAATTCAGCAGTAAAAACTTACTTAGAGACAGGCGTCCTTCCTAACACAGTTGCCAGAGAGGAAGGAAACCTTTACAGAGCTTATTGGCTGTGATAGGAGAAAACAGAGGGTGAATCAACAACATTGTAGTTACTCTAAATGACAGAGGGAAAAGAAGGAAGCCTGTACAGAATAAAACATATTCCAAATCATGCATCCTGTTTGCAATAAGGCACTAAAGTAAAACTGCATAAAATGCGGCAAATTAAATTAACTTAACTATGGGTATGCTTGTCATTGCCAAGGACTAGGGATTTTTTTTAGGATATAAATGGAATAGAGCTAAGCACAGGCAAAATCCTAGAAGAAAACCTGGTTCAGTCTGCTTTCCAACAGACTGAGAGACAAATGTACCTTTCAGCAGGACAATAACCAATGCCACAAGGCCAACTATACACTGGAGTTGCTTACCAAGACAGCATTTAATATTCCTGAGTGGCCTAGTTATAGTTTTGACATAAATCGGCTTGAAAATCTATGGCAATATTTGAAAATGTCTGTCTAGCAATGATAAACAAACAACTTGACAGAGCTTGAATAATTTTTTTAAAGTGTAAGGTAAAGAATAATGTGGAAATATTGTACAATCCAGATGTGCACAGAAAGACTCACAGCTGTAATCACTGCCAAAGTTGATTCTAACATGTATTGAGTTCAGGGGTGTGAATACTCAAGAAATTTCAAAAAGCATGTTTTCACTTTGTCATTATGGGGTATGGTGTGTATACAGGGGAGAAAAAATATATTTATTCCATTTTGAATTGAGGCTGTTAACGAAATGTGGAATAAGTCAAGGGGTATGAATACTTCTGAAGGCACTGTATAATCTCACACGACAGGTGGTAGAAAAACCTTCACAGATTTATAAGGGATTTTGTTCAATATTTAGGTACAATATTATGATCATAAATCCCTTTCCCCGTGTAGCTTATTGTAATTCTGTGAACCCTAATCTAGAAAAAAAAGTTCACAGAATTACAATAGCTTACATATGGAAAGGCCACAATATCAGATGTGAGTTGACTGAATTCATTGACATTATGATCACAAATTAATGGATGGTGAGCAGGTGACTGAAAGCAAAATAGGCAACAGAAAACCCACAGACACAGTCTTCCGCTAATGACTAGTTTAGTCTAAACTATTGACTTCATATGAAGCTCCTTTCCCTCTCTCTTTTATATCACCTCCCTCACTCTCTCCTTCTCCTCCTCCATTCCTTTATTTTAGTTCCATCTCTTTCATTTCCTTCTTTTGCTCTCTCTCTGCCTTTCTCATCTCTATCCCTCTTCCTCTCTCTTTTCTATCCCTCTCTCCACTCTCTCTCTTTCTCTCTCCTTTTTCTTTCTCTCTATCCCTCTCTCTCTCCCTCTATTCCTCTCTCATTTACATCCCTCTCCCTCTCCCCCTTGCTTCCTCTCATTTCTATCCCTCTCTCCTCTCCCACTCTCTTTTCTTTCTCTCTCTCTCTCTCTCTCTGTCGGGGACAGGGTATCTATCAGTTCAGCTGTAGAAAGGGTATTATTAAGCCTGGCCGCATGTGTGTATCTGTTTCTGTGTTTGTGGGTGTGTGTGTGAGTTAATGTGTACATCTCTCTGTCTTTGTGTGTGTATGTGTGCGTCTGCGCATCAGTGAGTGCACAAGAAGCAGCTGGTCCACGCTGTTTTCCTGTGCTCTGCCTTGGGGAGGCCCCAGCCCCACCTCCAGCCCCCAGCTCTCCCTTCAGCCCCCAGCCTCACCTCCAGACGCCAGCCAAACCTCCAGACGCCAGCTCCAGCCCTACTTCCAGCCCCAAGCGCCAGCCTCACCTCCAGACCCCAGCTCCCAGCCCCACCTCCAGCCCCACCTCCAGGCCGAAGCCCCACCTCCAGCCCCCAGCTCCCAGACACAGCCCCCTCCAGCCCCCAGCTCAACCACTAGCCCCAGCCAAAGCCCAACTTCCAGCCCCACCTCCAGCCCCAGCCGCAGCCCTCAGACCCTAGCCTCAACCCCCTCCAGCCCACAGCTCAACCCCCAGCCTCATCCCCCAGCCAAAGCCTAATTTCCAGCCCCAACTCCAGCCCCAGCCTCAGCCTCAGCTCCCCCTCTAGCCCCCAGCTCCAGGCCCCAGACCCAGTTCAGCCCAGCTGTGATTGATGCGCTCCTGTAGTTGACTGTGTGCAGGCCGGAGCACTGGGACACCACCGTCCAGACTGATGTTTATTTGTTGACAGAAACCGCCTCCCTTGCCTCGTCCGTCAGGGCAGGGCAGGCTAGCTTGTCAAACATCTTAATCCTTACAAACCAACCAACTCAGATGAGGCTCAGTAAGGGCAGGCTGGGGTTGCTTTTATTGTCAGCTATTATGGTGAACAAAACTCTTCATGGTTTTGCTGTTTTAGAAGATAAGGTTTTTCAAAGAATGATGGAAGATGATGTTCATCAATAAAAATAGAATGCTTTCTTTACAAAGTGTAATAGATCACATGTAGCTAGTCTAGAGATATGGAAGAGGTTGTCTCTGGATTGGCTTTCGTTAATGCAGAAAAACATTGCTGTTCATATCAGACTGTATACCACGGGTATGACCAAACGTTACTTTTTACTCTTCTAATTACGTTGGTCACCAGTTTATAATAGCAATAAGGCACCTCGGGGGTTTGTGGTATATGAAATAAGTCAAGGGGTATGAATACTTTCTGAAGGTATTGGGCGTTGCGTCATGCGAAGAACAGCCCTTAACCCTGGTATATTGGCCATATACCACACCTCCTAGGCCTTACTGCTTAAGTATATTGTATGCCAGATGAATAGGTAATTGCTTTAGAGAGGCTGTATGTTTTAGTCTTTATTAGTTACACATGGTAGGCTGGGCGGGCAGTGCAGCCTAAACACAACGGGGAAATGATGTTGTTTTGTCCTCTACAATGATACAAAGATTAATGATGACATTCTAACCGTGAAGTGAGGGAGAGTGACATGATCGTTCCCCTTTGATCGTGCTTTGACTTGGGCTTCTTAATAAAGCGTTGAGTGAAAGCTGCCGTTGTATGCTCTGGCGAGACGAACAGAAACCTCCTTGAATGTGACATTCTGGAGTGGTTCAAAGGAAATGATCGGCCAAAGTGCAATCAACAGGCCAAGCCAAAGCCCCATGGCTAACTCCCTGTGGGGCTATAAGGTTTATACCACTGGGGTCTTTAGTGCAGTCGGGGGCTGTTTCCCAAATGGCTCCTTATTCACTATTTAGTGCACCACTTTGGACCAGAGCCCTGGTCAAAAGTAATGCAGTATATAGTGAATATGCTGCTATTTGGACACATTCAGGGCAGGCCCTCTGGGGAATAGCTGGGTTGTGGAGCTCACTGGTGGAGACGGATGAGGGTAGTAGTTTGTTTATGTTTCAGATGGAACCAAGAAGCATGTTGTGTTCACATTTGCATGGAGGGGAGCTTTTTTTAACTATCATTGTCTGTGGAAACAGGTTATAATAACGTAATTATAGTATAGTATAAGTTATAGTGGAGCAACAGGGCCAAAAGCAAGACCTTAACAACTAACTCTGGATGAGCAAACAAAAAGGGATGAAGATATACACTACCGTTCAAAAGTTTGGGGTCACTTAGAAATGTCCTTGTTATTGAAAGAAAAGCAATTTTTTTGTCCATTAAAATAACATCAAATTGATCAGAAATACAGTGTAGACATTGTTGATGTTGTAAATGACTATTGAAGCTGGAAACGGCAGATTTGTAATGGAATATCTACATAGGCGCACAGAGGTTCATTATCAGCAACATTCGCTCCTGTATTCCAATGGCACGTTATATTAGCTATTCCAAGTTTATCATTTAAATTAGAAAACCCCTTTGCAATTATGTTAGCACAGCTGAAAACTGTTGTCCTGATTAAAAAAGCAATAAAACTGTCCTTCTTTAGACTAGTTGAGTATCTGGAGAATCAGCATTTGTGTTTTCGATTACAGCCTCAAAATGGCCAGAAACAAAGCACTTCCTTCTGAAACT
This sequence comes from Oncorhynchus tshawytscha, assembly GCF_018296145.1. NCBI lineage: Eukaryota > Metazoa > Chordata > Actinopteri > Salmoniformes > Salmonidae > Oncorhynchus > Oncorhynchus tshawytscha. Next base: position 68,681,653 of record NC_056433.1, read on the forward strand.
TGTCAGTCTATTCTTGTTCTGAGAAATGAAGGATATTCTATGCAAGAATTTGCCAAGAAACTGAAGATTTTGTACAACGCTGTGTACTACTCCCGTAACAGAACAGCACAAACTGTACAGAAACCCAGCCTAAAACCCCAAACAGCAAGCAATGCAGGTGTAGGCACCTGGTCGCATTTCGGTGTAGAGTGGCTGGGTGATGCTGCTTTTATTATGCCTGGTGGAGATTCAGTCAAAGTTTAAGACTGTAAAGAGGAATGGGAGGCCTCGGTGCACAACTGAGCAAGAGGACAAGTACATTAGAGTGTCTAGCTTGAGAAACAGACACCTCACAAGTCCTCAACTGGCAGCTTCATTAAATAGTACCCGCAAAACACCAGTCTCAACGTCAACAGTGAAGCGGCAACTCCGGGATGCTGGCCTTTTAGGCAGAATTGCAAATTAAAAGCCAATACAAAGAAAATATTAAGATGGGCAAAGAACACAGACACAGGACAGAGGAACTCTGCCTAGAAGGCAAGCATCCCGGAGTCGCCTCTTCACTGTTGACGTTGAGACTTTCCAGCTGCAATCGTCATTTACAACATTAACAATGTCTACACTGTATTTCTGATCAATTTGATGTTATTTTAATGGACAAAAAAATTTGCTTTTCTTTCAAAAAGAAGGACATTTCCAAGTGACCCCAAACTTTTGATTGGTAGTGTACATTCAATTCTCAGTTTGTTTTGGTAAATACAGTTACTTGTTTTATTTCTGAATTATATAATTCACACAAGCTCAACACATAAAGGTATCAATGAGGAAACACTGGCACTTAGCACAGCCACGTATCCTGACTGTGTCCCACACCATTTGGTCTACCCATCTTTCTCTCTCGCTCTTTTTTCTCTCTCTCTTCTTCCCTCAGGCCACATTGCCTGCATACGTTTGTTTTAAGTCGGCCTGCCTTCCCTCCTTCATTCCTCTATCTGTCCCTTTATCACTCATCCCCACTCCAGGTTAACTGTGGACTTCCACGGGACGTTGAGGTAATGTAGGCTTATGCGATCAGCATGAGGTTGTAAGTAACAAGAACTTTTCCCAGCACATAGACATATCTGATATTGGCAGAAAGCTTACATTATTGTTAATCTAACTGCACTGTCCAATGTACAGTAGCTATTACAGTGAAAGAATACCAGTCTATTGTTTGAGGAGAGTGCACAATTTTGAACATGAAAAGTTGTTAACAAATTAGGCACATTTGGACAGTCTCGATAGAACATTTTTTTAACAGATATGCAATGGTTCATTGGATCAGTCTAAAACTTTGCACATACACTGATGCCATTTAGTGGCCCAAATCTAAATTGCACCTGGGCTGGAATAATATATTATGGCCTTTCTCTTGCATTTCAAAGATGATGGTGCAAAAAAAAAAAAGAATGTTTTTTTTTTCTTTGTATCATCTTTTACCAAATCTATTTTGTTATTTTTGAATAAATTCATTTTAGGCGAAAATTGAAACAAATGGGGTAATCATTTTTAAGAGCATATAAAGAAATACACGTTCTCAATGTAACACCTATGATATATGAATTTATGTTGTAATTCTTTTTAGCCGAGCTGCTTCTATCCTCTTACTCCCACAGACCAAAAGACAAATGAAGACTTTTGTTTTGGTAGGGTTGGGTAACGGGGTATGTTGTGCTGGTTATGTCAGCATAGAGAGAAGGGACAGACTGGTTAGGACTGTGCTGTGGTTGGTTTATTTTCTCATGGTTCAGAAAGGAAGAGGCCAACACATGGTTAAGTCTGAATCTTGATTTTGGTCTTTATTTTCTTAATTTCTTAACTCTTATCAGATGGCTTGGCACTGGCAATGATTTGTTATATTAAAATAGACAATTGATTAGTAATGCAAGTTTTAAATCTCATCTGTTGATATGATCTGCTTCTGAGTATGCTTGCACTAATTTAGGATACTGTAGATCCATGGAGCAACATTGCAGGAGATCAACTGGACTGGTCTCGGCTTGGACAGAGTCCCTGAGGATCAACACACACTACAGGCACTCACCCCAAGGAAACCACAACTGAGACAGCCAGGTACCGTTGATCCACTCCACAATGTCTTAAACTTTGACTGAATCTCCACCAGGCATAATAAAAGCAGCATCACCCAGCCACTCTACACCGACATGCGACCAGGTGCCTATCTGATGCAGGGATAGAGATGAGAGAAGAGAGATTGATCTCCCATAATGCATGGTCTTGGTGAGACAATGAAAAATGGCCCCCACCAGCGACTTGTCAATACCAGGGCCGGAGATGCACCGATGGTCGTAAGTCCTTATTTAATACGATTTTCCTTAATATGATAGCTCTTGTTACATTTTTCACCGCTTGTCTGTCAGTTTGACATGGCGATATTCCCCCTCTCCTCGCCTTCCTGGTCGGTTTCATTTATTTCCAAACACTATTTCACACCCGAGTGGCTTTAACAAGGTATTATACAGTATTGAGGCAGACTCAGAGAGATAAAATTGTGACAGATACAACACTTTTTGCGTGAAAATACAGAATTTTGTAAATAGTAGGCAGTCTATGGAGATGGCAGAGCTCACTGTAAAAAACTGCCCTTATACAGTGGCTTCGGAAAGTATTCAGACCGCTTGACTTTAACATGTTGTTACGTTACAGCCTTATTGTAAAATGGATCAAATAAATAAAACATCCTCAGCAATCTACACACAATACCTCCAAGGCAGCAGCTACTCTTCCTGGGGTCCAGCAAAATTAAGTCAGTTTATACCATTGGGTGAGGCGTGTTGCAGGAGAGTTTGTTGAAACTGAGGATAAAAATATTAAAAATACATATGAAATATATACGAAGGAAAAAAATATATATACACGGGACACGACAAGACGGTGTCAGAGGAAGGCCCTAAAAATGGTCAGAATCCAGCCACCCTAGTCATGAACTGTCCTCTCTGCTACCGCACGGCAAGAGGTACCGGAGCACCAAGTCTAGGTCCAAGAGGCTTCTAAACAGCTTCTACCCAAAGCCATAAGACTCCTGAACATCTAATCAAATGGCTACCCCGACTGTTTGCATTGCCCTGCTGCTACTCTCTGTTGTTATCATTTATGCATAGTTACTTTAATAACTCTACCTCCGTGTACATATTACCTCAACTAACCGTTGCCCCCGCACATTGACTCTGTACCAGTACCACCCTGCGTACAGTCTCGCTATTGTTATTTTACTGCTGCTCTTTAATTACTTGTTACTTTTATTTCTTATTCTTACTCTAATTTATTTTAAACTGCATTGTTGGTTAGGGGCTTGGAAGTAACATTTCACTGTTGTATTCGGCGCATGTGACTAATACAGTTTGATTTGATTTGACAGAGAGCAGTCAGTAGAGTGTGTGTCAGTAGAGGTACAGTTTCCCTCTCTCTCTCTCTCTCTCTCTCTGCACCCTCCACGAAGCAGGATGGCAGCAGCAGCTCTCCTGGTGGAACCACGGCGTGTAGTGCCTGACATATCAGTGATGTTTATTAAGAGACAAGTCCATCAGGTCTCATAAGCCCATTCTCGCAGGTGCCACATCTTTTGTTTCTTTCGGAGGGTGTCATCAATCTCACTGCAGCAGCAGGGAGGCTGCTGCTTCGCTCTCCTGAGCGGCTGATGGGAGATCACGGATCCCTTCCTCCTTTCCATCCCTCCTTTCTTTCTTCCTCCATCCCTCCCTCCTTCTCTCCCATCTGAGTTGACTAGTCTGGCCCATCCATCCTTTCCCACTAAAAGGGCTGTGCTTCCCTGCTGAAGAAAACAGCATAGACCAGCATAGGGTGGTGACCAGCCTTTGTTGTATTTTCGCTGGTGATCAGCCTTTGTTGTGTTTTTGCTGGTGAACAGCCTTCGTTGTATTTTCGCTGGTGACCAGCCTTTGTTGTGTTTTTGCTGGTGAACAGCCTTCGTTGTATTTTCGCTGGTGAACAGCCTTCGTTGTATTTTCGCTGGTGACCAGTCGTGGTTGTGTCTTCGCTGGTAACCAGTCTCCATGGTGTTTTGGACAATGGGTTTTAAGAAGGTGATGAGGAGAGAGGACGTGAGGATTATGCAATTGAGATCTTCTACTGGGTCCTCTCTGGCCTCCTTTTGAAAAAGGTCAAATGTAATATATGTGCGGTGGCGAGGAGAGGGAAAGTTTGTTGTGTTTTCGCTGGTAACCAGTCTCCATGGTGTTTTGGACAATGGGTTTTAAGAAGGTGATGAGGAGAGAGGACGTGAGGATTATGCAATTGAGATCTTCTACTGGGTCCTCTCTGGCCTCCTTTTGAAAAAGGTCAAATGTAATATATGAGCGGTGGCGAGGAGAGGGAAAGTGGACAAAAATGTGATTGTATAAAATGAGACTCTCCTTCGCCAATCGTGTGTCATCAGGCAAATTGCGTTTACAGGGTGGAATCCCAGAACAAATGCATAAAGTGATCAAAACAAGTAGCATATCATTTTTAAATGTTTGCATGCTTTTCTCCTTCGAGAGAAAAAATAGCTTATTCAAAGGGGGTGTGGCAGGTTTCAAAACTATTCCACAAAGAACTCACGTAGCATCAGTGGCGATTTTAGCATGTAAATCTTGGTAGGGCAAAGAAATAAAATGTGGGATGCATGCCAGCAGCCACTACACTACACAACACAACACTAAACAATACATTAATTGCACTATAACGGTGACAAATGTTGCCCACAAACTGTTGGGGCCTACATAAAGCAGCCCCAACACTTTACCACTGCTACACCTGGCTATCAGCGGAGCCTTGTCTGGCAGAGAAACAGTTCATTAAGCCTCCTTTACTGCCTTTAAAAAAAACATAGCTGACATGGCTGACTTGCTTAAGCAATATTCAATGATTACATTTCTCAAAAACAGGTTATAGGCTACATGTGCACCACCAAGTCAGAACAGTATGCGAAATTAAGAGGGGAAAATAGACCAAATTATTAGGTCTATTGGGCTACTAACAGCTTACTACACAACATACACTTAGTATTACTTTCTTAGCTACAGTATACATACTGTATCTCCCTGGCATATTACATCATTTACGCAGCAGCATACAATACATTTTTCGACATACCTTGTGCTGTGCTCACATGAACAGGAAGGTGGCGAGGTGGCCCTTCTTGGGCAGATTTTGTCCTCAAACTTTGTCATCAAAGTCTGGCATGATTTTTTAAAATGTATTTTTATTTAACCTTTATTTAACCAGGTAGGCCAGTTGAGAACAAGTTCTCATTTGCAACTGCGACCTGGCCAAGATAAAGCAAAGCAGTGTGACACAGACAACAACACAGAGTTACACATGGAGTAAACAATAAACAAGCCAATAACACAATAAACAAGTCATTGACACAGTAGAAAAAAGACAGTCTATATACAGTGTGTGCAAAAGGCATGAGGAGGTAGGCAATAAATAGGCCATTTATGGTGCTTTCAAGACAACTGGGAATTATTATTATTTTTTTTTTTTACTCATGTTGACGTCAGTGATCATCAGGTTGTAGCTCTAGATAGAGGCCCTAGTTCCCGATTTACAATTCCGAGCTGGATGAATGTTCAAAACGTATTTTCCTAGTTGTAGCTCGTTTTTCCCGAGTTCCCAGTTGTCTTGAACTCACTAGATGTTGCAGTTCTGAGTTAAAGGTTGTTTTGAGCGCAGCACAAATCATGCTTCATTGACAGCATTTTTATTTATTTTTATTTCACCTTTATTTAACCAGGTAGGCTAGTTGAGAACAAGTTCTCATTTGCAACTGCGACCTGGCCAAGATAAAGCATAGCAGTGTGAGCAGACAACACAGAGTTACACATGGAATAAACAATTAACAAGTCAATAACACAGTAGAAAACAAAGGGGGGAGTCTATATACAATGTGTGCAAAAGGCATTTATTTTTTTTTATTTTTTTATTTTACCTTTATTTAACCAGGTAGGCAAGTTGAGAACAAGTTCTCATTTACAATTGCGACCTGGCCAAGATAAAGCAAAGCAGTTCGACAGATACAACGACACAGAGTTACACATGGAGTAAAACAAACATACAGTCAATAATACAGTATAAACAAGTCTATATACAATGTGAGCAAATGAGGTGAGAAGGGAGGTAAAGGCAAAAAAGGCCATGATGGCAAAGTAAATACAATATAGCAAGTAAAACACTGGAATGGTAGTTTTGCAATGGAAGAATGTGCAAAGTAGAAATAAAAATAATGGGGTGCAAAGGAGCAAAATAAATAAATAAATAAATATTTTGGAGGTTTTGGGGGTGACTAGAGAGATATACCTGCTGGAGCGTGTGCTACAGGTGGGAGATGCTATGGTGACCAGCGAGCTGAGATAAGGGGGGACTTTACCTAGCAGGGTCTTGTAGATGACATGGAGCCAGTGGGTTTGGCGACGAGTATGAAGCGAGGGCCAGCCAACGAGAGCGTACAGGTCGCAATGGTGGGTAGTATATGGGGCTTTGGTGATAAAACGGATTGCACTGTGATAGACTGCATCCAATTTGTTGAGTAGAGTGTTGGAAGCCATTTTGTAGATGACATCGCCGAAGTCGAGGATCGGTAGGATAGTCAGTTTTACTAGGGTAAGCTTGGCGGCGTGAGTGAAGGAAGCTTTGTTGCGGAATAGAAAGCCGACTCTTGATTTGATTTTCGATTGGAGATGTTTGATATGAGTCTGGAAGGAGAGTTTGCAGTCTAGCCAGACACCTAGGTACTTATAGATGTCCACATATTCATGGTCGGAACCATCCAGGGTGGTGATGCTAGTCGGGCATGCGGGTGCAGGCAGCGATCGGTTGAAAAGCATGCATTTGGTTTTACTAGCGTTTAAGAGCAGTTGGAGGCCACGGAAGGAGTGTTGTATGGCATTGAAGCTTGTTTGGAGGTTAGATAGCACAGTGTCCAATGACGGGCCGAAAGTATATAGAATGGTGTCGTCTGCGTAGAGGTGGATCAGGGAATCACCCTTAGCAAGAGCAACATCATTGATATATACAGAGAAAAGAGTCGGCCCGAGAATTGAACCCTGTGGCACCCCCATAGAGACTGCCAGAGGACCGGACAGTATGCCCTCCGATTTGACACACTGAACTCTGTCTGCAAAGTAATTGGTGAACCAGGCAAGGCAGTCATCCGAAAAACCGAGGCTACTGAGTCTGCCGATAAGAATATGGTGATTGACAGAGTCGAAAGCCTTGGCAAAGTCAATGAAGACGGCTGCACAGTACTGTCTTTTATCGATGGCGGTTATGATATCGTTTAGTACCTTGAGTGTGGCTGAGGTGCACCCGTGACCGGCTCGGAAACCAGATTGCACAGCGGAGAAGGTATGGTGGGATTCGAGATAGTCAGTGACCTGTTTGTTGACTTGGCTTTCGAAGACCTTAGATAGGCAGGGCAGGATGGATATAGGTCTGTAACAGTTTGGGTCCAGGGTGTCTCCCCCTTTGAAGAGGGGGATGACTGCGGCAGCTTTCAATCCTTGGGGATCTCAGACGATATGAAAGAGAGGTTGAACAGGCTGGTAATAGGGGTTGCGACAATGGCGGCGGATACTTTCAGAAATAGGGGTCCAGATTGTCAAGCCCAGCTGATTTGTACGGGTCCAGGTTTTGCAGCTCTTTCAGAACATCTGCTATCTGGATTTGGGTAAAGGAGAACCTGGAGAGGCTTGGGCGAGGAGCTGCCGGGGGCGGAGCTGTTGGCCGAGGTTGGAGTAGCCAGGCGGAAGGCATGGCCAGCCGTTGAGAAATGCTTATTGAAGTTTTCGATAATCATGGATTTATCGGTGGTGACCGTGTTACCTAGCCTCAGTGCAGTGGGCAGCTGGGAGGAGGTGCTCTTGTTCTCCATGGACTTCACAGTGTCCCAGAACTTTTTGGAGTTGGAGCTACAGGATGCAAACTTCTGCCTGAAGAAGCTGGCCTTAGCTTTCCTGACTGACTGCGTGTATTGGTTCCGGACTTCCCTGAACAGTTGCATATCACGGGGACTATTCGATGCTATTGCAGTCCGCCACAGGATGTTTTTGTGCTGGTCGAGGGCAGTCAGGTCTGGGGTGAACCAAGGACTGTATCTGTTCTTAGTTCTGCATTTTTTGAACGGAGCATGCTTATCTAAAATGGTGAGGAAGTTACTTTTAAAGAATGACCAGGCATCCTCAACTGACAGGATGAGGTCAATGTCCTTCCAGGATACCCGGGCCAGGTCGATTAGAAAGGCCTGCTCACAGAAGTGTTTTAGGGAGCGTTTGACAGTGATGAGGGGTGGTCGTTTGACTGCGGCTCCGTAGCGGATACAGGCAATGAGGCAGTGATCGCTGAGATCCTGGTTGAAGACAGCGGAGGTGTATTTGGAGGGCCAGTTGGTCAGGATGACGTCTATGAGGGTGCCCTTGTTTACAGAGTTAGGGTTGTACCTGGTGGGTTCCTTGATGATTTGTGTGAGATTGAGGGCATCTAGCTTAGATTGTAGGACTGGTGGGGTGTTAAGCATATCCCAGTTTAGGTCACCTAACAGAACAAACTCTGAGGCTAGATGGGGGGCGATCAATTCACAAATTATGTCCAGGGCACAGCTGGGAGCTGAGGGGGGTCGGAAGCAGGCGGCAACAGTGAGAGACTTATTTCTGGAGAGAGTAATTTTCAAAATTAGTAGTTCGAACTGTTTGGGTATGGACCTGGAAAGTATGACATTACTTTGCAGGCTAACTCCTCCCCCTTTGGCAGTTCTATCTTGACGGAAGATGTTATAGTTGGGTATGGAAATCTCTGAATTTTTGGTGGCCTTCCTGAGCCAGGATTCAGACACAGCAAGGACATCAGGGTTAGCAGAGTGTGCTAGAGCAGTGAGTAAAACAAACTTAGGGAGGAGGCTTCTGATGTTGACATGCATGAAACCAAGGCTTTTCGATCACAGAAGTCAACAAATGAGGGTGCCTGGGGACATGCAGGGCCTGGGTTTACCTCCACATCACCCGCGGAACAGAGAAGGAGTAGTATGAGGGTGCGGCTAAAGGCTATCAAAACTGGTCGCCTAGAGCGTTGGGGACAGAGAATAAGAGGAGCAGGTTTCTGGGCATGGTAGAATATATTCAGGGCATAATGCGCAGACAGGGGTATGGTGGGGTGCGGGTACAGCGGAGGTAAGCCCAGGCACTGGGTGATGATGAGAGAGGTTGTATCTCTGGACATGCTGGTTGTAATGGGTGAGGTCACCGCATGTGTGGGAGGTGGGACAAAGGAGTTATCAGGGGTATGAAGAGTAGAACTAGGGGCTCCATTGTGAACTAGAACAATGATAACTAACCTGAGCAACAGTATACAAGGCATATTGACATTTGAGAGAGACATACAGCGAGGCATACAGTAATCACAGGTGTTGAATTGGGAAAGCTAGCTAAAACAGTAGGTGAGACAACAGCTAATCAGCTAGCACAACAACAGCAGGTAAAATGGCATTGACTAGGCAACGGGGCTGACAGATAAAACATAAACAAGCAGAATGGAGTACCGTGATTAATGGACAGTCCAGAGTGCATCAGCTATGTAGCCAAGAGATCAGTGTCCAGGGGGCAGCGGTGGATGGGGCAGGGAAGCTGGACTGGCGAGTGTTATCCAGGTTGAAAAAAAGTTAACAATGACTAAATAGCTTGTAGCTAGTTAGCTGGTTAGCTTCTGGAGGTTCTTGAGTGTGTTCTAAAAATTAAAAATAATAGCGATTCCGTATCACATTGGGTGAGGCAGGTTTCCGGAAAGGTATAAACAGATTAAAAATCAAGAAGAGATAGAAAGTAAATATGGGTCCGGTGAGTGTTTGGGACGCGGCGATTCAGACGGTTAGCAGGCCTGTGCTAACAAGCTAACAGTTCGTAGGCCCGGGCTAAACAAGCTAGCAGTTAGCAGGCCGAGTTTAGCAAGCAGGGAGATAGCGAGGGCTAGAGAGTTGGCCTTTGGGGGACGTCGCGATGGGGTGAGTCTGTTTATTCCTCTTCATGCGGTGACATCGATAGACCGGTCGTGGGCCCGGGTATTGTAGCCCAGGAGTATGCTACGGTGGTAGTACAGGTGCGCTGGCCGGGCTAGCTTCACGCTAAGTGGGTGGAAGCGCTAGCCAGGAGTAATCATCCGGGGTTGCGGTTTAGCTAGATAGCTAGTTGTGAAGATCCAGCTGAAAAATGTTCCGTTTGCGGTGGGAATCCGGGGATGAATCCGGGGATGAAAAATAAATAGGTCCGTTATGCTCTGGTTAGAGTCGCGTTGTTCGAACTGGCGAGAGCTTTCCGAGCTAAAGGTTAGCTTAGCTGATGACCGGTTAGCTGAAGACCGCTAGCATAGCTGGTGGTTAGCTGGCTAGCTTCAGTTGAGGGGTTCCGGTTCCGAAGTAAATATAAATACTTTAGGAAAAATAGCTACATTGGGTGAGGCGGGTTGCAGGAGAGTATTTGGAAGCTTAGGTTTAGCAAAATGTTTTTAAAGAGATATGTGAAGAAAAATATGTAAAAAACGAAAAAGAAACGATATATACAAGGGACACGACGCGACAGGACGACTTACTGCTACGCCATCTTGGATCTCTGCATGGCAAATGTTGAATGTTTACTTGGGACCACACAGCCCCTCCACTGAATAGCAGGCTAATAATTGCTTTGCAATGCTTGCAGTTAGCCACTGATTCCTTCCAATCCACCAAATTGATGAATTTGCGATTTCCAACTAGTTGTGTAATGTTTATGTCCAATGGTCGATGAGCACCAATACATTTCATCTATAATTTCTCTTCATTATTTCTGTAACGGTTTTCTTTATGTGAAGTAGAGGCGGACCAAAATGCAGCGTGATTGTTATTCATGTTTTTTAATGAAGAAAACTATACACGAATAAACTAACAAAAAACAATAAATGTGAGAAAGCCTTAACAGCCCTATCTGGTGACAACAAACACAAAGACAGGAACAATCATCCACGAAACACTCAAAGAATATGGCTGCCTAAATATGGTTCCCAATCAGAGACAACGATAAACACCTGCCTCTGATTGAGAACCATTCCAGACAGCCATAGACTATGCTAGATACCCCTACTATAATACAAACCCAATACCTAACAAAAACCCCAAGACAAAACACACCACAATAAACCCATGTCACACCCTGGCCTGACCAAAATAATAAAGAAACCACAAAATACTAAGACCAGGGCGTGACAATTTCTCTTCATTTGACAAGGATTAAAAAGGATTTGCCAGTAGATTGTCGACTTGAATCATGATGATGACTGCTAGCTAAGATTTTGAAAGTATGATGTTGACATGATCAGTCCAATCAAAGCTAATATAGATGTAACGTGATTTGATGTCATTTTATCTGTGGCCAATGACCTTGAGCCTTCTTGGATGGGATCCAACTCTATGGCCTTAGACTTGGTGGTGACGTAGTGTCCCCATTAGTGACAGATCACTGAGCCAATCACTGCGCAACGCTCCTTATTTTCTGTTGGCTTGCCCCAGCACCACAGAAAGCACTGAGCTAGTCTGAAACACCTGCATTTTGGAGCTCAAGAAAACAAAAAAGAGACAATGTTTGTTTGCAGCTTTATTAACTCAATGATATATATATATTTTACATTGTTTGCAAACGGATATGTGACACATATTATTGCCAAAATACAGTGCCTTGCGAAAGTATTTGGCTCCCTTGAACTTTGCGACCTTTTGCCACATTTCAGGCTTCAAACATAAAGATATAAAACTGTATTTTTTTGTGAAGAATCAACAACAAGTGGGACACAATCATGAAGTGGAACGACATTTATTGGATATTTCAAACTTTTTTAACAAATCAAAAACTGAAAAATTGGGCGTGCAAAATTATTCAGCCCTTTTACTTTCAGTGCAGCAGCAAACTCTCTCCAGAAGTTCAGTGAGGATCTCTGAATGATCCAATGTTGACCTAAATGACTAATGATGATAAATACAATCCACCTGTGTGTAATCAAGTCTCCGTATAAATGCACCTGCACTGTGATAGTCTCAGAGGTCCGTTAAAAGCGCAGAGAGCATCATGAAGAACAAGGAACACACCAGGCAGGTCCGAGATACTGTTGTGAAGAAGTTTAAAGCCGGATTTGGATACAAAAAGATTTCCCAAGCTTTAAACATCCCAAGGAGCACTGTGCAAGCGATAATATTGAAATGGAAGGAGTATCAGACCACTGCAAATCTACCAAGACCTGGCCGTCCCTCTCAACTTCCAGCTCATACAAGGAGAAGACTGATCAGAGATGCAGCCAAGAGGCCCATGATCACTCTGGATGAACTGCAGAGATCTACAGCTGAGGTGGGAGACTCTGTCCATAGGACAACAATCAGTTGTATATTGCACAAATCTGGCCTTTATGGAAGAGTGGCAAGAAGAAAGCCATTTCTTAAAGATATCCATAAAAAGTATTGTTTAAAGTTTGCCACAAGCCACCTGGGAGACACACCAAACATGTGGAAGAAGGTGCTCTGGTCAGATGAAACCAAAATTGAACTTTTTGGCAACAATGCAAAACGTTATGTTTGGCGTAAAAGCAACACAGCTCATCACCCTGAACACACCATCCCCACTGTCAAACATGGTGGTGGCAGCATCATGGTTTGGGCCTGCTTTTCTTCAGCAGGGACAGGGAAGATGGTTAAAATTGATGGGAAGATGGATGGAGCCAAATACAGGACCATTCTGGAAGAAAACCTGATGGAGTCTGCAAAAGACCTGAGACTGGGACGGAGATTTGTCTTCCAACAAGACAATGATCCAAAACATAAAGCAAAATCTACAATGGAATGGTTCAAAAATAAACATATCCAGGTGTTAGAATGGCCAAGTCAAAGTCCAGACCTGAATCCAATCGAGAATCTGTGGAAAGAACTGAAAACTGCTGTTCACAAATGCTCTCCATCCAACCTCACTGAGCTCGAGCTGTTTTGCAAGGAGGAATGGGAAAAAAATTCAGTCTCTCGATGTGCAAAACTGATAGAGACATACCCCAAGCGACTTACAGCTGTAATCGCAGCAAAAGGTGGAGCTACAAAGTATTAACTTAAGGGGGCTGAATAATTTTGCACGCCCAATTTTTCAGTTTTTGATTTGTTAAAAAAGTTTGAAATATCCAATAAATGTCGTTCCACTTCATGATTGTGTCCCACTTGTTGTTGATTCTTCACAAAAAAATACAGTTTTATAATGTTTGAAGCCTGAAATGTGGCAAAAGGTCGCAAAGTTCAAGGGGGCCGAATACTTTCGCAAGGCACTGTAACATGCAAAACAGGCAAGCCCCCCCCCCAAAAAACAACAACAAATATGGGTCTCAAAACGTGCGTGACGGCTCTGCATGACGGGTCACCACTGGGTAGGATAGATACACTTGTGCTTACTCACCAGGAGGAGGCTATCATAGACAGGAGGAGCATCTTCCATTTGCCTACTAACGATGTGACATTGTCCTCGACCACTCAACCACCTATCAGTTTCCAGGTCAGATAAGAGAGAGGACAGAGGAGAGAGGGCGGAGGACATACATTTAACCAAATGAGAAAAGGCTCATACTGGACTAGCATGCACAACAACAACAAAAAAGGTTCTTGAGGTGAGGGTGATATGTGTAATACAATGTTTGGGCATGTCAGGCAGGGTTCTTTGCTGTTGTGATGGTGGTGAAGAACCATACTGTTTTTTTCCCCATTTTCACCATGTTTCCTTTTATCCAATGAAACGCTATGTTGTTAAAAAGTTCCTGGAATGTTACTACAACACGTTACTGAATTTGTACAGCTGAATTAAGGTGTTATTGCTGTAAAAGGTGAGTACGTTTGTCACGTTTTAGGGAAGACCCAGATGCAGACAGTGTCAAAGTAACAAAAGTTTATTACTAGAACAGGGGGCAGGCAAAACGACAGGTCAAGGGCAGGCAGAGGTCAGTAATCCAGTGTGGTGGGACAAGGTATAGGACGGCAGGCAGACTAAGGGTTAGGGCAGACAGAATGGTCAAAACTAGAAAACAGGAACTTGAGAAAAGACAGGAACAAGGGGAAAACCGCTGGCTTGACGAACTAAATGAATTGGCAACAGACAAACAGAGAACACAGGTATACACACACAGGGGATAATGAGGGGAGATGGGAGATACCTGGTGGGGAGTGGAGACAAGCATAAAGACAGGTGAAACAGATCAAGGTGTGACAATGTTGCTGAATGCTGGTTACTTGAGACTATACCCAGAGCTGGGGCGGCCCTATATGCTCACTACGCAAGTTGCGTAGGGCCTTACAAATTACGCAAGGGCCCGTCTACCCCTCGTGTCAAAGCGGGTGTCAATTTTTACAACTTTGATGAGAGGATGAATCGGGACTATCCTTCTGGTCACGAAAGATAAAAAAAACACCATGAGAGTGAATTGCGGGAACAGCGATCAGGTAAACTTGTGTTCTCTCCTCTCCAAGTTTTTTGTCAGCAAATAACAGTAACGTTAAGTTGATGTGCTAGCTTGCAGTGCATCTCTCTCTAGTCTGCCTGTCTTGCTAACCTAGCTGGGCAGTGCATCTCTTGGTCTGTCTGTGTCTTGCTTGCTTGACAGCCACTTCCAAGGCTGTGTTCTGTGACTTTGTGCCTGACAAAAGTGAGAGTGAAATACAACTGTTTATTACCTTTTATAAACACCAACGGGCAATGGTGTTTATAAACTGCAGCTCGGAAAAGATAACCGTGTCGCGAGTGAACATGTGTTCATATGCGCGTGCACAAAATGAAACTGCTTTCCAGCAGCAACTTCTGTGGGGACCAGTCCAGACAACACATGGGCATGATGGCATTCCTCATAGGCACACATCATTTTAAAACAAGACAATGATTATTATTAGTTGATTATTTAGTCTTTCAGTCAAGGTTTAGTTACAACTCTGGACTAATGCAAGATGGAAAGCAATGGATCGCAATTGACTATTGATTTATATATTGAATTTAAAATGTTGATTAGCTGGGCATACTAGGCAATATGGATGCACATCTCTCAGTAAATAATGACCATCAGGTATTCAGCCAAGCCATAGCATAAATAATATTTTATATTTGAAAATGTATAAAAGAAAATCTGGGGGAGCCAGTTTGAATAGGCCTGATGCAGCCAATAAAATTAATAATAGTATTGTCAATAATGTACAGATGCAATGCTTAAGTTTGTCAGTAGAGGAGATGCTGGATAATCAGCTAGTACAAGCACAGACTCAGTTGATCCACATCCAGCCCAAGCCAGTACTAACACAGAACCAGTACAGCCAGCTTCAGCAAAAACTAACAAAGATCCAGTACTGGCAGCTTCAGCAAGTACTAACGCAGACCCAGTACAACTGGCTTCAGCAAATACTAACACAGATCCAATGCAGCTGTCTTCATCAAGTACTAACACAGACCCAGGTGAAGTACAGGCAGCCTCAGCCAGTACTAGCACAACCAGAGGTGTACAGCCAGCATCAGATACAAGCAGCTCAGACCCTAATAGAACAGTTGCTGCTCCACCAAATGACCCAGCAGATTGACCCCCAGGCTTAACAGACTTTATGACGACTGAGTTAGTGCGCAGAGGTCCATTCAAACCAGGACTGGATTTTTCTTACCATAAAGACAAGTCTAGAAGAGGTTTACATTCAGGCTTATTACAGAGACAGCTGTCAAATGGGGGAAAGATTACCAGGAGCTGGCTTTCATACTCAATCAAAAACAACGATGTGTATTGTTTTTGCTGTAAGCTCTTTTCTCCAAAAGACTACAAAATAATAATGGAAGGCGTGAATTACTGGTCAAATATCAACACCATTCTGAAACACCATGAGGGTAGTCCTGAACACACTAACAATATGATTAAGTGGAGAGAACTCTTCAGAGGTACACATAAAAACTCACATGCTACTGGTTCCTTTTAGGGTACATGTGCGGATAATCTAGTATAATAGTACATTTTTCTACCCAATATTCTTTATATAAGGTACAATCATCACTGCACTTTGAAATGTAGGTGGGGGCAATGTACCGGTGGGGCTCACTAGAATATTTGGGGGGTGTGGTCTAATATATGTCATATTTGTGCCAATCTTCAATGGAAGTGTTTTACCAGTTTAGTGGTTGATTTGTATGTTAAGCACCTCTTTTAACACTGTGTCACAGCCCCTCCTCTGCAGTGCAGGGGCGGTTCCTCCTGCAGGCAGAGGAGGGTTGTTAGTGATTGGAGTCACCTGGGCTCAGAGTATTTATCTCTCTCTCTCTCTCTCTCTCTCTCTGCTCCTCCAGGTAAGATCCTGTTTGTTTGTTTTCACTCAGTCATATTCACACACAGATTCATGCATCCCTGCACTTTACATTCACCCTACATTATGATACTTTCACACCTCATTCCCTTTTCTTTGTTTAAAGGTAATAGTTTGGTTTATAATAAAGAACCTTTTTGATTGGCCTATACCTATTGTTCGTGCCCCCTCATTTTTGCCACAGGCTATGAGCCGGCCTGTGACAACTGTCAGTTCTGAAATCATTTTAAGATCATGTACCATTAAAGAGCTGCACTGTTAAGAGATTACTGTGTATTTTCACTTAATGGAAGGTAGTTGTCTGGAAGTTGCTGTGAATTTTCCCTTACCTAATTGTCAACTAGCCGTCAGTAAGCTATTGTACAATTCACAGTAACTTAATAGCCAGTAACTGCTAGTACAGGACCATCGTCCTGTAGGTTTTCAATCCAACTCTAATCAAGCGCACCTTATTCTAGTAATTAGCTGGTTGATTAGCTGAATCAGGTTAGTTGCAACTCAGGACCTCAGACTGGGGCGAAGGTTCACCTTCCAACAGGACAATGACCCTAAGCACACTGCCAAGACAACGCAGGAAAGGGTTCGGGACAAGTCTCTGAATGTTCTTGAGTGGCCCAGCCAGAGCCCGGACTTGTAGCGTCATACTCAAGAAGACTCAAGGCTTTAATCGCTGCCAAAGGTGCTTCAACAAAGTACTGAGTAAAGTGTCTGAATACTTATGTAAATGTGATATTTCAGTTTATTATTTTGAATAAATATGCTAAGAGTTATAAAAAACTGTTTTTGCTTTGTCATTATGGGGTATTGTGTGTTGATTGATGAGGAAAAAACGATTGAATCAATTTTAGAATAAGGTTGTAAGTATTTCTGAATGCACTGTACAGTATGTGGCATCCAAAAGGATCTCCCCGTAGGGACAAAAAAATGTCTATTGGTTTTAATCTTTTAACAATGTACAGTATATCATGCCAACAGATCCAGTGATGTAGCAGTAAATTCAGGTCGCTGGCAACCCAGAGATTGTGAGTTCAAATCCCATGTGAGATTGACTCCCAAGTGATCAGAATTTTGCTTGTCTGCAAAACCACGCCCATCTTTATCATATTTCCCAGCATGCTCTATTGCAGTTAGATATTTTAGATTGTTTGTTTCAATATCTGTGTTTTTGCATGTACTGTACATTGATTGATTAATCTTATGCCACATTGTCCAAAACACAGCAAAGGCTGGTCTCCAGCAAAAACACACCGAATGCTGGTCACCAGCAAAAATACAGTGAAAGCTGGTGAACAGCATAACCAGATCAACCATGCTGGTCTGACCAGCTTGACCAGCATAGACCAGCTTGAAATGTATTCTGGTCTATGCTGCTCTTTTCAGAAGTATTGGCAAAATGAACATTGTGCTCTTATATACTGAGTATACAAGTGGAGGCTGCTGAGGGGAGGACGGCTCATAACAATGGCTGAAACGGAGCAAATGGAATGGCATCGAACACATGGAAGCCATATGTTTGATATATTTTGATACCATTCCACTAATTCCACTCCAGCCATTACCACGAGCTCGTCCTCCCCAATTAATGTCCCACCAACCTCCTCCGGAGTATACCAAACATCCATGTCTCAATTGTCTCAAGGCTTAAAAATCCTTCTTTAACTTGTCTTCCTCTACACTGATTGAAGTGGATTTAAGAAGTGACATCAATAAGTGCATCAATAAGTGACATCAATAGCTTTCACCTGGATTCACCTGGGTCAGTAGTCTACTGTATGTCATGGAAAGAGCAGGTGTACTTAATGTTTTGTATACTCAGTGTATGTACAAGTATATCACATTTTTGATGTATTATTCAGTATAGCTACCAGCTCTGGTCGGCCATAAAACACAGCCATTGGGATACAGCACCAGTCTGTACTAAAAGGACAAGAATGCATCTACTGGACTTCTGGTTCTTATGTTCTCCTTTACACTTTTTCACAGATCCACTAAAATATAGATTTTTGTGTGGTGCAAGTGCAATTAAAAAAGGTTAATTGAATATACAGTGGGGTCCAAAATCATTGACACCCTTGATAAAGATGAGCAATAATGACTGTATAAATAAATAATTCCAAATACTGAGCTACAGAGGTGGAAGCAACGGTTCAAAAGTGGTGTGGTAAAGTTAGTACAGGTCTTTTCTGGGGCCTGGAGTTTTTCTTGATCTCCTGACCTGTTCAGGTAAATTGGAAAGGTTGATCAAACCCTTTCAAACTACCACAAATCTTGTCATTATTCATTCTGAATATGATATCAAAAGATCCAGAGACAACAACTTCAATGGACAACATATTCTGTAGTTTAGCAGCCAGGTCTGAGCGTTATACAAAGAAGGGTTACAATGTCTTTAAATGTAAATTTCACTCTATACACACCACAATATTAAGAGGTGGACTTTAAAAAACTAAAAAGACAGAGAGGTTTCAATGTAGAAAAGTCTTCATTTTAAAACTCCATGATGGCTGTCTGTCTGTAAGTTATGGTGGTGCTAGAATCCATACATTCTCTCTTTCTGCATTACCATCCATCTGTTATGGTTGGACAAATGTGTTCATATTGTCTGTGTAGACTGTTCTGTGATGGAATTTGTAGGTTTTTTACTTTTAAGACTTAAATTTATGCCACAAACATTTGCGAATAATCACCAGCAGTGGAAATAAAATGCCAACAAACATTACTGGACTAACTAACTGGCTGACTGACCTTTTCAAGAACTTCAGCATTCTCTGGCCTTGGCAACGGTTTACACTAGATAGCACAGCCAAAAATGTAAATTTGGCAATAAAGTAAAAGGTCATGAAAGCAAAAATGTGCTTTTTGGTCTTAATTTAAGGT
Source organism: Oncorhynchus tshawytscha (assembly GCF_018296145.1). Taxonomy (NCBI): domain Eukaryota; kingdom Metazoa; phylum Chordata; class Actinopteri; order Salmoniformes; family Salmonidae; genus Oncorhynchus; species Oncorhynchus tshawytscha. Next base: position 68,700,926 of record NC_056433.1, read on the forward strand.
TAGGGTTAGGTTTAAATGCACATTTTATGAAAACATTTTTAGAAATAGGCTGAGTTTATGACTTTGTGGCTGTAGTAACTAGTGATGACCTTGGGTAGCAGCAGCAGATTGTTTCATATTCTTTATCCAGTGTCAAAAACATTTATTCAGTGAGTCTAAGTGATTAATAACGTTATCAGCTGGCTGCATGATTGCATCGACCTAGCCAGCTAATGTTAGCTAACTACCAAGCTTGGCTAACATAGTAGTTTTGTTAGCCAACTATAGATTGGATCATTCTAGCTATTTTTAGAGGATGACTAAACTGCTTTTATTAACTGCTTTTATTAACACACCTTGTTTTCCTTGTGTGTTAGCTCTCTCACGAGGCAGGCAAGCAGGACAGGAGGGTTTCCACTAGATAACCCAGCCACAAAGTCAGTTTCCACAGACCGAAGAGGAGCGTGAGCGAAGGAAGAAACCAAGTGCAGAGTGCAGAGTCAATCAACGAGGTGCTTGTGCAAGCAAACTAAACTTAATTGTTGAGAGCAGGGTTTTTAGGGTTTTTCTTGCGACGAGCAATCCCGTATCCGGGAGCGTAATCATCGCCTCAAACGAATTAGCATAACGCAGCGGACATAAATACCCCTAGAAATTTTTCCTATTCATGAAAATCGCAAATGAAATGAAATAAATATATTCAAACACAAGCTTAGCCTTTTGTTAACAACACTGTCATCTCAGATTTTCAAAATATGCGTTACAGCCAACGCTAGACAAGCATTTGTGTAAGTTTATCATGGCATAATGCTATGCTAGCTCTGCTGGCAGCAGGCAACATTTTCACGAAAATAAGAAAAGCAACCAAATTAAATCATTTACCTTTGAAGAACTTCGGATGCTTTCACTCAGGAGACTCCCAGTTAGATAGCAAATGTTCCTTTTTTCCAAAAATATTATTTTTGTAGGAGAAATAGCTCCCGTTTCCTCATCATGCATGGCTGAGAAATCGACCGGAAAATGCTACAACTATAACACCAAACTTTTTTCAAAATTAGAGACACGGCAAACGTTGTTTAGGATCCATCCTCAAGGTGTTTTTAACATATATATTCGATAATATATCCATCGAGGCAATTGGTTTCTCATAAGAAGTGATTGGAAAAATGGCTACCTCAGTATTTTACGCGAGATTTTCTGCGGGAGACACCATGTGACCACATGCTATATATCGTCCCTTACAGCCATTCTTCAATGAAAATGCCTAAAAAGACGTCACAATGCTGTAGACACCTTGGGGAATACGTGGAAAACGTAAGCTTGGCATTGGCACGGTTTCAAAAAATGCGGCACTTCCTGGTTGGATTTTTATCTGGGTTTCGCCTGTAACATCAGTTCTGTGGCACTCACAGACAATATCTTTGCAGTTTTGGAAACATCAGAGTGTTTTCTTTCCAAAGCTGTCAATTATATGCATAGCCGAGCATCTTTTCGTCTTTTCGGGAACGTTTTTCATCCAAAAATGTTAATAGTGCCCCCTAATGCATAACTGGTTTTAAACTATGGTTTGGGACCCAAAGTGGGCCCTGAGCATGTGAGAGGTGGGTCGCGAGTTATGAGTAAATATAATCACACACTATTTCTTCTTAATTTGGGTCGTTCTAGGACAGTACATTTTTCATTTGCATCTTGAGCTGAAAAACCAGAACCTCTGGTTGTGAGGAATCGTTGATGAGGCTCTGTGGGCTGTAGCTAGGAGGCCACCGTGACGGACAATTTAATCCACCTGTCGCAGCTAGCATGGGGATTACCGCGTGGAATCTCAGGGACAGGGTTGTACTCACGAGACAAAACAGAGGCAAACGGGCTCTGAAGGTACTATGTCAACTTGTCCAATTTGAAATGCATGCTTTTTTCTCCATTGCAAACCTCTTTTCTATGACGTGAACTAATGAATATGTCTGGTAAAGCTTTGAAAGTGGTGATTGAAAAGTACTGGGGCAAATGCTGTCTCACTACACTTTTCCTGTTGTATGCAAAAAAAGGGGAAATTCTATTATTTTATACTAATACAGTTGCTCAGAGTACTTTTTTCTCTCTTTAAAAAGGTAGTGGTCAAAATTATTGACACCCCTAAAGATTCTTATAAATAAAGTAGTCAAAAGTGTATTATTTGGTCCCATATTCCTACTGTAGCACACAATAACTACATCAAGCTTGTGACTACAATCCTGCCAGATGTATTTGCAGTTAATTTGCTTGTGTTTCAGATCATTTTGTGCCCAATTTTGTGTCGTTTTGGAGTAACTTTTATTATAAGAATACAATATGTTTTTAATGTTTCTAATATGTTTCTAAACACTTCTACCATGATTAAACACTTCTACATTAATGTGGATGCTACCATGATTACGAGCAATCCGGAATTAATCGTAAATAATGATGAGTGAGTCAGTTACAGAGGGTCAAATATCATACCCCCAAGACACGCTAACCTCAAATCAAATCAAGTCAAATTGATCTGTTCAGATAATTCTCACAATTAGTACTCCAACTGACTCCTGCTTCGAATAATGGACAAAATGAACCTGGGCCTGTCTGTCTGACATCTGACACAGCAGCCCATCTGAAAGCATACTGTACCAAGACTAAAGGATTATTAAAAAGTTATACTGTAATGTAAACTTCCCATTGGGGTTTTAGTTGTTTTGTTGTGTGTATTTTTCTGCCAGATTAAATCCACACACAGATGGTGAAGTTAGAGTTAGGCCTGAATGACCAGACTGAAAAACAAACAAGGCCGTCACAATTTACACAGTGCCCATGGCGGAGGTGACTTATTTTTGGGGGCATTAATACAATTTCTGTTAAATTCTCAGAGATGTTTGGATAGCTATATAGCTAGTGACCTCCATAACATAGGGAATAACATAGGACAACATGGTGACCTAATGTTGGCCCTGTTGAGGAACACTTACACAATCCTCCATCCTCACGTCTATCGTACTCTGGATGATGAAGATTAAGTCACTCTTCTTAATCAATGATATAAAATGTTGAAGGTGATAAACCGGATTGGGGTCAATTACACTAAATTGGGATTTAAGTTTACCGAATGACTGAATTGCAATGGAATCAAATCAATTTGTATTTGTCACATGCGCCGAATTCATCAAGTGTAGACCTTACCGTGAAATGCTTACTTACAAGCACTTAACCAACAATGCAGTTCAAGAAATAAACTAAAGTAGATGTTTTTATAAAAAAGTTACAATAAAATAATAATGAGGCGATATAATGGGCCTTCCTCTGACACCACCTAATATATAAGTTCTGGATGGCAGGAAGCTTGGCCCCAGTGATGTACTGGGCCATATGCACTACCCACTGTAGATCCTTATGGTCAGATGCCGAGCAGTTACCATACCAGGTGGTGATGCAACCTGTCACGATGCTCTCGATAGTGCTGACATAGAACCTTTTGAGGATCTGGGGACCCATTTAGACAGGTTACCTTCGCTTTCTTGGGCACAGGGACTATGGTGGTCTGCTTGAAAACATGTAGGTATTACAGACTCGGTCAGGGACAGGTTGAAAATGTCAGTGAAGAAACTTGCCAGTTAGTCCACACATGCTCTGAGTACACGTCCTGGTAGTCCATCTGGCCCTGCGGCCTTGTGAATCTGCAACGAGCTTAAAGGTCTTGCTCGGCTACGGAGAGCGTGATCACACAGTCGTCCAGAACCGCTGGACTCTCATGCATACTTCAGTGCTGCTTTCCTCGAAGCGAGCATAAAAGGTATTTAGCTCGTCTGGGTGGCTCGCATCTCTAGGCAGCTCGTGGCTGGGTTTCCCTTTGTAATCTGTAATAGTTTGCAAGCCCTGCCACAGCCGATGAGCGTCAGAGCCGGTGTAGTAGGATTCAATCTTATTCCTCTATTGACGCTTTGCATGTTTGATGGTTCATCTGAGGGCATAGTGGGATTCAAACTTTTTCAGTGGGGACCCAATTTTTCTCGCCGGAATTTCTGGGGAACCCATTTGTTTTTGCTAGAATATCTACATTTTTACATCAAAGAATAACCGTCAATTCATTACATTTTCCTTCTAAAATTCTGCACTCTTAAAAACATTATTAACATTATTTTTCCCAAAACTTTTTTTGGTGACCCTACTTCAGTTCCTCTTTCAACCCCACTATGGGTCGCGACCCTGACTTTGAATATCACTGCTTTAAAGGCGCTGAATGGTCAATCAGACATCTGCATTGGCCGTGCAGCATTTATGGTGATATGGCCTCTGCAGAAGTCAGGGCATTCATACTCCTTGCGCTTCGCTGAGCATCACAGAGCTGTTGTGAAGGAAGTTGTCAAGGAAGTGAGTTTGTGCTTATGCAGGACCTCCCGCCCTTACCTACCGTCAACCAATCATGTCAATCATGAACTATATGGAGCCCTGCGCATTGTTACAAAATTTGAGAGGAACACAGTGATGCTGTACGGAGCTCAATTTGGCCTCTGCATGCCTCCGGAGTGTGTCACACCATCCATATGGCACCACATTTACGTATCAAGCATAAATGGTCTCTTAGTCAGTGGTTCTCAACTCGTTTTGGCTCAGGACCCAAATTGAACCAGGTTGTCTCAATCACCACCCCAATATACGCATCGCCAAAAAGAATCGGCAAAATACAGTCTGGAATATTTTTTTATGTTATATTGATATTAAATGTAGCAATTATGTGCCAAAGGAACAACATTCCCAACTCTGTCATTGTCAATAACATTTTGCACATATTCTTGATGAAGAATGTTTATCAACCAAAATGGTGCTGCTAATAACTGTATATAAAAAATACTGTGATTGAATCAAAAATACATTCTGAGATTAAATGATAAAATGTTTTAAATTCATTATAATTTCTAAACACTTTCTACCTGGTTTAAGTCGTTTAAGTTCAGACTGCAGTATTTTTTCACAAACACCTGCTCAGACACCCTAGACCTATTCTAAACCTCCAGAGATCCAAATGTGGGTCACGGCCTACCAGTTGAGAATCGCTGCTTTAGATCATATTGAAGTAAATATATCAACACAAACATGGCATTGATGTATTGAGGTGAAGGTAAATATCCATTTAAATGTTTTTTTTTTATGGTCTCGCAGTGAGTGTCTCCACTGTAATATTAAATTGATGTACTTGGCCTGTAGCGCTAGTGTGGATAAAAAAGTGCCGTCTGAGCCAGCTGAAATGAAATGAAAGTAGATAACGGCATTGACTCATAGGCTGAGTGTCATAACTTGTATTTAAATCTCTGTGGCTGGAGCGGTAAGCCTTCATTAAGTGAGCTTTGGGTAGATTTATAGACTTATCTGTGCAGAAGTCGTTAGTAGTAAGACACTGTGGCAATATTCCAAATGGCACCCTATTATCTACATAGTGCACTACTTTTTACCAGAGAGAGTGTAGGGTGCCATTTGGGATGTACTGTAAAGCGGTAGAACCTGGACAAGATGTACATGCTCCACTTAGCTCTGGCTCTCTCTGGCTGGACTCCTGAATGGCTGGATGTTATACTGCACCAGTGTTTCTCTCAACCATTTTTATACAGGCATGGACCAGCAGGCTATGTATGGTCCCTCTTGTTTCAGGGTCTGGCAAGCTATTCTCTCCTGTTTGTTCCATGTTCATTCTCTCACTCGACTGTAAGCATACCACACTGACCTTTTCAGAAGACATGCTAGCCCTTGTCACTCACTCTTGAAATGGGAACCTGTTTCCCCCATTTTATTCCTGTTATTAGGGCTCTATTCTCAGCTGGCAGTAAGGAGGCGCCTGTGCATATGCATTTTTTGGGTGATTTTTGTATTTAGAAACATAAAAAACGATTGGTTTTCCCCACATTTAATTTGAATTTGATTAAAACCCAAGTATAGCTTACCCTCCCCTTAATCAAGTGGGGTTTAGCAGCATTGCGTAGGTGCGTCTTTTTATCTTGGCCATTACCTAACTAGCCTAGGAATAAAGGGGTTTTAAATGGTGGCATACTTTATTTTGCTTGTTTGAGTAGGCTATCCATCCCCATTTTCAAAGAGTGCCCCTCGTCTGATTACCAAAGATACACGCGCTCCTCCAAACTATTCAATCCTCATGTAATGCCACATCAACGGCAGATTTTTAAAAAAAATCTGCCTTGCACACAGGCAACAATTCAATTGACAGGAGCCTAGTAGTTTGTATAGACGAGTGAATGTTACACTAAATAAATTTAAGCCTACTTGTGCACACGGTGCCAATGTGCCATTGAACGAGAGAAGCGATTTATGATATCATGCTTCTGAACCGATCCTATTTAGAAATATTGGTGCTTGTTTAAAAAAACAGATGAATTGTTTTTTGTTTAATCACAACTGCTACTCCTTTAATTGTTTCTGTTAACAAAAATAATAGTTATATTGAAAAGCATTAATCAATTGGCTCATGTTTGAAATTCTGATTACAAAGAGAGGTTTGTTTGTTATCAAATCAAATTTATGGGTCACATACACATATTTAGCAGATGTTATTGCGGGTGTAGCAAAATCCTTGTATCCCTCCTGCCTTTCACACCCTCTCTATCCCGATGGTAATGAATCAAAGAGATCATTTCATACTAATTGCTTTCCAGGATGATAATCCAAGCAATAAACTACAGCGAGACTCTGCTTGTCCGAGGGGAAATAAAGCCAAACGAAATAAACGCCCATTCAATCTGGTCTATTTCAAAGCCAACATCAGAAAATAATTAGCTTTTTTGGCGCTTGGTCAGAGAGAGAGAGGAAGATAGTGAGGGAGTGAGAGGAGAGAGAGAGAGAGAGAGAGAGAGAGAGAGAGAGAGAGAGAGAGAGAGAGAGAGAGAGAGAGAGAGAGAGAGAGAGAGAGAGAGAGAGAGAGAGAGAGAGAGAGAGAGAGAGAGAGAGAGAGAGAGAGAGAGAGAGAGAGAGAGAATGGGGAGGACATTTGAATCAATATTTCCTATTAGAGAAGCTGATGCTTAAACCAATAATAGGCCTAGCTGAATGAGGTCCAGAACATTGTGTATTCAGGTGTGTGGGGTAATTGAATTCTCTAGTGAAAAGGCTCTCCTGATTAAAACTGCGCAATAAAAGGGAAAATGCAATCAAATGGACAAAGAGTTACTATTCAAAGTTTCATGTCAAAGATATTTTTCTTAATGTGATAGTTTGTATTTGAAAGAATGGGTTTTGTGGTAGGAATGTGCGAGAGGGAGGGAATACATGGAAGAAGTGTATTTGTAAGTGTATTTGTGTCTGTGTGTCATTGTGAGTGTGGGGGAATGTGTGTGTGTGTGTGTGTCTGTGTGTCATTGTGTGTGTGGGGTAATGTGTGTGTGTGTGTGGGGGAATGTGTGTGTGTGTGTGTGTGTCTGTGTGACATTGTGTGTGTGGGGGAATGTGTGTGTGTGTCTGTGTGTCATTGTGTGTGTGGGGGAATGTGTGTGTCTGTGTGTCTGTGTGTCATTGTGTGTGTGGGGGGTGTGGGGAATTGTGTGTGTGTGTGTGTGTGTGTGTGTCTGTGTGTCATTGTGTGTGTGTGGGGGGAATGTGTGTGTGTGTGTGTCTGTGTGTCATTGTGTGTGTGGGGGAATGTGTGTGTCTGTGTGTCATTGTGTGTGTGGGGGAATGTGTGTGTGTGTGTGTCTGTGTGTCATTGTGTGTGGGGGGAATGTGTGTGTGTGTGTGTGTGTCTGTGTGTCATTGTGTGTGTGGGGGGGTGAATAGGTCATGTGTTTATGCAACGGTTTGTGTACGTGCATTTGGGGCATCCATGTCTTGAGTGTGGATTGTGTTTTGTTTTTGAAGTGGACTATGTTTATCCGAGTGGAAGTTGTGTATTTACTGTGTGTGTGTGTGTGTGTGCATATGCCTGTGTGTGTGTGTGTGTGTGTGTGTGTGTGTATATGTGTGTGTGGCTGCCAGGTGGTGTATTGTGTTAATAGACAGAGATAGAGATCAGTAAGGAAATGGCCCTCCCTCCCAGCCCAGTGTGTTGACCCCATCTCCACCCCAGCTCTATCTATCAAGCTGTCCTCCCTGTGACTTTTCACCCCCTTATCCCTGTCTCCCTCTCCCTCCAACTTAGGGAAAACAGACCAGGCCAGACCAACACTCTTGGAGCAATGTGGAGACTAGTTTACAAATGATACAAAAATGCTTTAAACACACACACCCACAAATACACACACGCATGCATGCACGCACATAGTGGACTAAACTCCACTGCATGGCGAAGGAAGTTTCTGATGAACTTCACTAATGGCATGGAGCTGAGACCAGGCTTTGTGGAATCTAGCTCTGACTACATTGATTCGCCCAAGGTCAATACTAAATACTATGAAACGCCAACTTGTACCTATGTTTGTCCTCTGTAGTTGTGTGCCTTTCTTTGTTTGCTGAAATTCATACCTTTTCAATAAACGTTAATCAAATACACCCACTGACTGTTTCCTTGTTGAGATTCAATGGGCGCATATGCATTTGTGCTGAGTTGCCATGTTAGAGCAACAGCAATGAGCAAGTCATCTGTAAAAAGTAAGTTAGCCACACATGTAAACATAATTTTGGTCTGTTTTCTTTTTTTACTTTCAAAGTATTCCTTTGATAATCTCGGCTCCCTGTGTCCCCATGGATACCAGTGGCCGATACCAGTGGCATATTTAGTCTGTAGCTTCATGCCAAATGGCACCCCCTGTTCCCTATATAGTATACTTTTTTGACCAGGCCCCATAGGCTTCTGGTCAAAAGTAGTGCACTATGTAGGGAATAGGGTACCATTTGGGATGCACACACAGACTTGAAAGTAAGCAGCAAAGCCACTGATTCATACCTTTCTCCTGCACAAGCACTTCCTCTCAGAACATTCAATCAGAGCTGATAGGCCACTGGTACCAATGGGGACACATGGGAGCCGAGATTATCGAAGGAATACTTTGAAAGTGTGTCAGATAATAATCTGTTTGGAAGTTTCAGTTGTGTCTTATCCTCTCCTGGTAATCCACCTGCCCATCGTTGTCGCTGTCTCTCTCTGGCTTCTCATCCGAGTTGTCTTCTTTGAGAGAGAGAGAGTGAGAAAAGAGAGACAGAGAGAGAGAGAAAGGAGTGAGTGAAAGAGTGAGAAAAGAGAGAGCGAGAGGGGAGCATAAGGGCTGGGGTGAGTGGACAGACAGACATCTAGAGTGGTGAAGGAGACTTGTCTTTCTCTCTTTTTAAAGTTCTAATCTGATAGTACAAGGCACAAAAGAGCCTAATCAGAGTTGTGCTGAAGTTTGTAAATTGGAGACTCATACACCACTGACCCAACAGTCACCGATCGGAGAGGGACAAAAGAGAGAGATTGTAAGGAGGGGTAGAGACAGGAAAACAGAGAAGAGAGAGAGAGAGATTGGATGGAGGGGAGAAAGAAAGAAAAGAGAGAGACAGAGCAAGAGAGAGAGAGAGAGAGAGAGAGACTTTGACTTTTTGTCTTTCTTTAATGAAACATTCTCATTTCATTAAAACCTCACCTCCCCCTTAAAAAAGATATATATATATATATATATATATGCTGTTATATCCTGACCACCCCATTAAATAACAGTGAAGGGTCTGTTATCCCCCCACGTTTGACCCTGTTCCTCCTTGTTAGCCAAATAGCCAACTTTGCCTGAGCAAACAGACAATTCAACAAAACACATTTGGCCTTCTCCCTATTTGAGTACCTGTACCCCATTATAAACATCCCAACAGTAAAAGCCACCCCCAACCTCTCACACAGACATTCCAAACAGAGATATTAATGGCACTAACCTGGCGCACACAGAAAAAACATGAATCACAGTTTCTCTCATAACACAGAAAGGACACCCCCACCCCTTACTTCAACCAGTGCCAACCAGCTGTTAGTGGCCAGGGCTCCATGTAGAACTCTCCACTGGAGGTCCCCTGACCTCTTTGGTACTGGGGGTTTGTAGAGCCACCTCCACCTAAAACCCACCATACTCTCCGCCCCACATACCCCCTGCCACTGATGTGCCTTCACTCCTGTTCCTCACTTTAACGCAGAGGTTATAATGGACTTTACCTCCCACCCCTTCAAACACCCCCAGGCTCAGAGTGTTCAAATCTAACAAGTCCTCCAGACCCCCTTGCCAGTCTCCAGTCTCTGCCGTCACCTGCAGTGGCGGAAACATTGGTGGCCCCTCCCCCTTTGGCCGATCAAACACCCCCCTTACCTGCTCAGACAGTGCCTCCTGGACCCCTACAGGAATCTCTCCAGCAGCCTAAGAGAAGTTATTCCTGTTTGTTGTGCCAGGACTTCCGGGGATTTCCACACCTCCTCTCCCAGCAGTCGCAGGTCACCCAGCCTTTGTAAACCTGCTGTCATCAGTTGCCCCTGTAGGATGGCCGACTGAACCGATCTCAAAGGGATGGCTGGGTTGTGGAAGATAGGCCCCTCCCACACCCACAGCCCAGGCTCCACACCCCCTTCTTGTGAGGGCCTTAGCAGCTGCCAGGCCCTCAGCACTGCAGAGCAAAAATCAGAGAGACCTGTTGTACTCAACCTCTCCAGCTTCATGAGGAACAGCTGCCAGTCCAACCCTAATCCGCCAGCTCTCCTCAGCAGCGTGCATGCTGGTTCCCTACAGCCGACATCAGTATGGTACAGCAGTCTCTGCACCACCTTTAGTCAGAAAGCAGCCACCCTGCTCTCCAGTTCCACCAGGCCCTACCCTCCTTCGTGGACGGTCATGTACAACACTGCTGCCCTCAGACAGTGATGGCCTGACCAAAAAAAGTCCACCAACTTGCGTTGCAAGTCTGCGAGCAGACCGGCAGGGGGATTGAGGACAGCCAGTTTATGCCAAAGGGAAGATGCCACCAGGTTGTTGATTATCAGCACCTTCCCTCTATATGACACTTGGGACAGGTTCCACCTCCACCTGGCCAGTCTTGACACCACTGCCTGTGACAACCCCTCCCAGTACTTCCTGACCCACCTCTCCGAGCCCAGGTACACCCCCAACATTTTAATCCCTTCACAACCCCACTGCAAATCCCCTGGAAGCTAAGGATGGGCCCTATCCCCCCATGCCCCAGATAACAGAGCTTTGCTCTTGCCCTAGTTTACCTTAGCTGACGAAGCTCCCTCGTAAACATTCAGACTAGTCTCTAGTGCCTGCATATCATGACCATCACAGACCATCACAGAAATGTCATCTGCATATGCTGACACTGCTATGTCTGTCAACACACCCATGCCTATCCAGCACACTCTCTGCAGTCTCCTGTGTAGCAGGCCCAAAAAAGACTCAATGGCTAATGTATATAACTGCCCCGATAGAGGGCATCCTTGTCCAATTCCCCGTCTCACCCAGACTGGCCTAATAAGCCCCCTCCCACCTTGACCATACATGACACCCCAGCACACAACATCTTCACACAGGTCAAAAACCTTTCCCCAAACCCCAAAACAGACATCACATTAAACAGATTCTCATGGTTCACTCTACCAAAATCCTTCTCTTGATCTAAAGGGACCAGTCCAAATTTTACATTAGAACCTCTTGACAAGTCCAACATGTCCCTGATTAAGAACAAGTTGTCCGTGACACAATATGTATGGTCCAGACGGGACTTCAGTCTGTTAGAAGGGACCTTGGCAAATATATTTTAGTCCGCACAAAGCTATGCCACAGGCCTCCAGTTCTTAAGTTCACACAAGTCCCCTTTTTTGGGCAGGAGAGTCAGAGCCGTCCGACGGCATCTCATCGGCAACTCTCCTACCCCGATGCATTCACGCAACACGCAAAATAAGTCAAGTCCAATTATTCCCCAGTCCATCGACCCCTGGTGCACGGCCGGGGGACATCTGGGTTACGGCCTCTGCCAGTTCATGGGACAACAGAGGAATGTCCATTTCATCCCACTGTGCCAGAGAGAGTTTAGGGAGTTCTGCAAACAAGACCTGAGCACACACAGGATCAGACAGTTCTGCCCTGTACAACTGTACAACAGTATAAAACTCCAAAGTTTGCTCCCGCATCTCCCCCACCACAGAGGTCACCCAACCCTCAGACAGCCGTAGACAATGCATACCCTTGGATTCACCTCTCTGTCTTTCCAAACCAAAGAAGAAGCTGGAAACATCCATCTCCTTGAGCATTGAGAACCTAGCTCAAAGTGAGCATGAAGCGCTCACTTTGCTTTACCCTGGAAAAAACTGCCCAGGTCCCTACGTAATTCAGCTAAATTAGCCTGGAGGCCTACATTGCCTTGCCCCACCATTTCTACCTCCATCTCATTAATACAACGCTCGAGTTTCCCCAATACTCTCCTAGCCTCTGAGGATGAGAGAGATGTATACTGTTGACAGAAAAGCCCAATTTGGACTTTCCCCACATCCCACCATTGACTCAGAGACTCATACTCCTCTCTTCGCTGCCTCCACCTTTCCCAAGAAATCTGGAAACCTGAGCAAAAAATAGCATCTTGTAAGATCTTTACATTAAACTTCCAATACGATGCATGCCGAGACCCTGGTGAAAGTGACAGCCTACCCATGGTTATGTGATGTTCTGAAAACCCCACCAGGAGAAAGGTAGCTCCCAACAGCCTATTGCTCTGATTCCTGGACAGGTAAAAACGATCAAGTCGGGCTGTACTCACCCTAGCCCCAAAATTGTGTTGGGCTGCACTCACCCTAGCCCCAAAGACCTTCACCCATGTATACTGTCTTGTGTTGGGCTGCACTCACCCTAGCCCCAAAAACTTTACCCATGTATACTGTCTTGTGTCAGGATGTTAAGTTCTCCAAACATCCACTAGGTCGAACTGATTAATGATGTCCCTTAACACTCCCACTGACACTGAATGAGGCTCTTCCCCATTTCAGTCTTTCGTAAAATCCATTGTACAGTTCCAGTCCCCGCCAACCACCAGCATCTCCTTAGGCGCTACCTGTGAGAGTTCCTGTCTTAGACACCCAAATAGAACCCCACTCTCTCTCCTTGTGTTAGGCGCATACACATTAATAAAGACAAAACCCATGTTGTTTATTTCCGTTTTTACAACAAGCAGCCTACCCCTACACACCTCCTTTGAGGAGCACATTTTTACAGACCCTGCCACCCCTGCACTAAAATGTGTCCCATGGCTCAACACACTTGCCCCTTTCCATCAGAGCCCCCAATCGACATCATTCGTCACATAACTATGCATCTCTTGCAGAAACAACACCTGTACTTTTTTGTTTTGTTTTACATATTCACCCAACACACTTCTCTTTCCCGTATCTCTGGCACCATTTATAATAAGCGAGCCTACCCGAAAAGTCTCCATAAGAAGTTGGAGAAAAGCCAGCAAAGAAAGAGACCAATAGCAAAGCTAAATAAAACACAGTGCCAGAAATAAACTATAGATCTAAACAGTGTCTGAAGGTAGACCCTTACGCACTGTTGTGACCCACTTCCTCAACCTAAACCATTTCCTGGGTGAGAGGACACCTTGCCCCTCATTTTTCATAGCATGTTGTTCTGATCTTACAAACTTTCTCAGATCTGCAAAAAAGCCTCAATATTAACCTTTTTCCCCTTGGTCTCATTCAGGAACTTTGTTAGTTCCCTCAATGTGTACTTTGACCCTTCTGCTTGACTGGCTGTCAGCTCCGGACCCATTGAAGAGGAGTCTGAAAAAAAGGCCTCCTCGTCATCCTCTTCTTCAGACTCACTTTCCTCCTCCTCATCTTCATCTCCCATCCTGACCACCTGCACTTCCTCTCGGGTCAGGACCTCCCCCCAGCACCAAGCAAAGGTTCTTTGGTGCCTTTGACCACACCAGCCCCCCAACTTATTTCTTCTCCCCCTTTTTCCTTTTCTGCTTGACGCCCTCCTCCTCCCCCTAGTCTCTTACACTTCCCCACTCTACTGTCCTCATCCACTAGCATAACCTGACTAGACCCAGCCTCATCTACACCACCCTCCATAACCTGACCAGGTCCAGCCTCATCTACACCACCATCTCTAGCCTGACTAGGGTCTGCCTCATCTACACCATCATCACTGACATGACTAGGCCCAGCCTCTGCTGCCTGCGTCTCATTGTCCCCTGCACGTTGACCTCGATTTCCCCCACTGAGGGCGCTTGTACCCTCACCTTGTCTACGGCCTTTATGTGGGCACGCAAAGCTCTTATGCCCCAAATCCCCACACTCAAAACACAGTAGACTATCTGTGCTGGCAAACCCTGCGTAGAGCCGCTCCCCATGACTCACTTTAAAATGCACATTTAGCTGTTTCTCATTGTTGTTCAGAAACATGAACACTTACCTCAGGAACAAAACAACGTGCTTAACGGCATCTGCCTGAAAATCTGCCGACACGAAAACCGCTAGCAAACTTACCAAAACGACTCAGCTCTTTCCTCCGTAATAAACGGAGGCAAATTTCCAACTACCACCCTGGTCAAAGGAGTAGAAAGAGGCGAGACTGGCACCAACACACCCCTTACAAAAATTCCACTAGCAATTAGCCTTCCAACCAAATTTGCTCTTTTCATGAACACAAACACAGCTTTGTTCATTCTGGAAGCGGAATGTATAAATTCAGCTCCTACCTGTTCACCGACTGTGAGCAGAACCTCCTCCACTTTAACTCCATTCTCAGGAACACACCTGAATCAGTGCCAAATCGACAGCGTACCCTCCCCTCTAGGCTGAGAAGCCATTGTGCACACCACACCATCCAAACCCCAGGAAACTAACTCTGTCCTCTTCCACTCTAACTTTGAAAAAACCTGTGGACACCGCTAAAACAAATAGTGCATTAACCCTCCACCATAGAAAATAATAATGTAAAGAAACCACCAATGACAGAATCAAGAAAATAAGTTAGGACAGAGCCCTCCACACCAAACACTCAAACTCC